>NW_008751683.1:1293349-1332316 GCF_000715545.1 Opisthorchis viverrini
ATTGTACGACAGTGAGGCTTCCGTGCCAACACTGATGTTGCTGTCTTTCATGATGATGATACTTGTAAGTCCATGGTTTTATATAGACCTAGATGCTGCTCTGGCATCCAAACATATTCAGAAGAATGACTAGGATCCTCGGCCAAAGCCTTAGATTCAAAGGCGTGACCGCAAGGAAGCAGTGGTCGGTGTCAGAATTCTTGAGTTGGCCAAATCTCATGAGACCAGTTGCCACAACTTTTCCAATCCCTAACGTGAAAGGCGGCAAAACCGTTTGTTAGAAGACCGCGGATTTTGAATAGCATTCTTCCATTACGGTTTGGTGGGTTACTGAGGCCCGAAAATCGCCACACCTTAATAAGTTTCAGTCCGGAAGACTGCAAGACAGTAGGCAGGGTGCGGAGGGGGCGGGAGCAGAGCTGAAAGGCCGTTGGATTCCGGGTGGATCGCGTCCATCCACTCTGTCTGGTCTGGCATTTGTTGGAGTTTGCCCTTTCAGTCCCTGTATACCCATGTAAAACTCGTAGAGCAGCTTGGCCTCATGGTTA
Source organism: Opisthorchis viverrini (assembly GCF_000715545.1). Classification (NCBI taxonomy): domain Eukaryota; kingdom Metazoa; phylum Platyhelminthes; class Trematoda; order Opisthorchiida; family Opisthorchiidae; genus Opisthorchis; species Opisthorchis viverrini. Next base: position 1,293,898 of record NW_008751683.1, read on the forward strand.
CCGGTCACTGTCCCACGGTTCTTACAATAATCATGGACTAAATAATGACTACGATTCCATGTTCCCCTCGTGACACGTGAAACGCCTTCGTGGTGACGTAGCACTCACTATTCCTTGGTGTTTTCATTAGGCCCATATGTAATTTTCTAGTAGACCGGGTGGCCGGTCGAAAATCCTCCATACCTTGATAATACTAAAACCACAGCACATACCGGTGGCACATACCCGGTGGAAGTCACACCATGGTTATCACCTTTGCACCACGAGAGGGGTGAGGGTGGACGTTATGGCGCCATACGTAACACTAGTGAGTGTTGGGGATTTCGACATTAGCGGTTTGCATAATTGAAATGAAGTTATGGTTTGGTAACGCTTTATACCTAAATTTCTTTCGCGAACAACCACTCCTATTTACATCTAATTTCGAAAGTTTTGTGCCCCTTTTTTAGTTCACGTTCCGCTTGTGGCGATTCAGTTTTTGGACATCTATCTGCCAGTCTGGTTGGTTCCTTCCCCCACTACATGGGTCCAAACAATGCTGACTGTCCTTTTCAGAAGCATACGGCCTCACTGGGTGATTGCATCCTAGTGGTTACGGGAAAATTGGAAACAAGGGCTATTCTGCTACAAAGGGATGCGGTCACACAGACGAGATACGGGGCCCTCCGACACAATGATTGCATTGGGAAATGTTACGGATCTAAAGTAAGCTCTGCTCATATCGTTTAATACATATACGCGGTATTTATGTAAGGGTGTGGTGGTCAGTCTACACTGTTGTCAAGGAAAGCACTGCAGCTCTACCAATAAGATCATCCGATACCCCTGTCCCTTTCCGTCCAAACATTTATGTTATACGAAGCGCTACAATGACCATCTTTCTTCGGTTTCGTTCACCCAAGTTTCTTGCACGTTGGTTTGCGTGGGCGATGATTGCTTGATGACCAGTATAAGTTTCTTCCTAGCAGGTCTCGAAAGCATTTTGCATTCTAAGCCGGTGAGGATTGTTTATTATGGAAGGACGTAAGATCCATATCCGGAGACTCCCTGCAGAAGGATAGAAATCGGTCAAGCAAGTCATTTAAAAGTATTGGGGTTTGGGTATGCATAGGCATAACAAAGCCAAATAGGATCAGAGAGGAAAAGATTATCAGATCATAGATTGCTCACGCTTTTGCCTGCAGATTTAATACCTGCAAACTTGCTGTAGCCTTATATTGTTCGCCAATCTTAGCCCACAGTTTCGGATTCCGGCCTGTCACCCGTCAGTCTCCAGCTGTACAAGCTGTAGTGGTTTTTAGCTATCCTTCCTTTTTCTTTTTTGCAAACTCAATGCAACATTTGTGGTTTGAATTGCGGCATTAACTCACCCTTCTATAGCTCTTCTGCGTTGTTCCAACTTAAATGAAGCCCCCGTTTTTGTTAACCTCCTCCACCTCGCTTACCAAAGCGTTTACTACTTCCTTTTTTTCAGCTGAGTAGTGGAGTCCACATGTACGCCCATTTTTGCTTGTCAGGCCCACAGTGACGCTTGAGCGCTTGATTTTTAACTATCTCAAAGAAAGTTCGGCCCATCAATAACTGCCGCCTACGTAGGTGGGAACCCCGGAATTTAACTCATCAATGGTCAGTTACACTGGCATAAGTGGTCAAATCACACAGTCAGGGGTGCTCGCACATCAAAGCCATTGCCTTTAATGCTTGGCTACTCAGTTCCCGAACTAACCAAACAAGCCATCGCCTCCAAGACTTGGCTATATGTCCCACACTCCCACTTCCCGGTGATCGAAACTAGCACCAGGAACAAATGTACATATGACACACGGTCTATAGTTGATAAATTGATTGATTGAATTGGAATGTTTTTCTGCGCTCATCCGTTATTGAACGGAAATGACGCGTAATCTTTCCTCTTTGCTTACCGCTATCTGTGAACTCGTTGTTCGGTTCGACCCGCCGCAGAACTCTGCGTTCTTCGTGAACTTGATGTCCATAGTTTGGAATGGTTGCCGTTTTTTTTTACCTTACAGTTCCTTCAGGTTCCCAGCCTAGCTTATTTTCCTCTATGAGTTCCTGCCCGGTTAAGTAGCACTCAAGGTCTAGCTGGGTACGTGACGATCTATCCTTCCTTCGTTCCACTTAGCTCGTCTGTTTCTTGCCATGTCAAATTTATCCACCGATTTTCGTGCTCATGCTCTCGCCACTTCGTATCCTCTAACCATGCTTCCCCATAGAGTAAGAGCTATACACTCCTCTGCTTTAATACGCATTGGCTTCTGCTCACATCACTCAAACGCGAACATGTTCACCCATTTAGATGGAAAAATTCAGATGGATCCAGCGTGCGCTGGTGGAGTAGTGGTAACACCCCCATCTCTCACGTCAGATGTGTTGAGTTCAGACCCCGGCACGGTCACTGGGTATGCACTACTGAGGACCTCGAGTCTAGTGCTTCTCCTCTTTTGTATGAAATCACCAGCATGATTGTGTAAGGACAAGATGATCATTTTTCAAACAAGAGTCATGTGAGTGCATTCCACAACGCCCCGCAACCACCAACACCTGTAACTAATATGCAGCTGTAATTGGTAGGTCCAAAGACTTACTCATTTGTCGCAAGACGAATGATTTGTCGAGCGGAAATTCCATTCTGAGGTTTGGCCACAGCATCCAGATCTTCTGACTCAACAGTTGGAGTCGATGCACTTCAAAATGCTTGTGATAGACTGGCACTAAGTCCTCCTCATATCCTTTTTATTTTTCTTCAATTCAGGTCTTCAAATATAATTAACTTAACTTTTTGGTTGTGCGGCAGTAAAGCACCGTTGTGGACACCGATTTTTCTGTCTGATTATGGTGGTGCCCGTGACATGGGGGCCTGCTTCCGTCACCCTTCGGACTTTATACGTTCGGTTCAGGTTCATGGTCTTTGCAACCTGCAGCGTAAGGAAAGTATCAAGAAATGCTTTCAACTGTAACCCGTCTTCGTTATGCACCTCAGTCGAATTTTTTTGCATTTATTTTTATTTATTTATTCGGTGTTTCAGATTGCAACCTCACTTGGGCATGTCCATATCCTCTCCCTGGATCCCATCCTATGGTCTGCTAGTTTGCCCCACCGCACTCAGATAATATACCCTCCAGATGCCAGTCTCATCGTTGGTGGCCTGGACCTTGTTCCTGGTTGCCGAGTTCTTGAGTCAGGTACCGGAAGCGGATCTCTGACGCATTTTCTTGCTCAAGCTGTCTGGCCTACGGGCAGCGTTGTCACGTTCGACTTTCATGCCGGTCGTGTGGAGTGTGCTCGGGATGAATTCAAGGTTAGATGCTTTTTTTGAGACCGGCCACTGCCACCCATAAGGCAGAATGGAATTTTGTCATCCAAACTAAAAATTCTTTGCGCGAGCGGTTTTCAACAACCATATAAACAGTGAGTGATGTCTGTAAGAATATCTTAGTTTAAAGTGTGTTTTTACAGTAGACCATGTTGGTCTACAGCTGATCATCGGGGACCATAAACCGCAAAACACCAGTCTGTTGGCTGTTGGGTTACGGTGAATGGTGCCATATTTTTTCCTCGTGGTCTAGTGCAAGCGGGAAAAGATCAATTTGCGGAATAGCGGAAATATCAACCAAGTGGAACGAGGTATACAACTGCCTGCCTAGACTTTTCTCCCACCTACTGTCACCTACTGTCTACAATCTGCTGAAATGTGGAGGCCTTGAAGCCAAAAATGTAGGTTCCCTGCATACCGGATGATCGTTATTTCAGGACGGAACATCAGGTAAATGAATCCGGAACGACCGTGAAAGATGCTCGTACGATTTGGTGAAGCGGCTGAAAATAAGCTCAGTCGGAAAATTCTCATGACGGAAGTTTCATAAATGCAACTAGCCACCATTTCCTGTTTCTACCCTCCATAGCGTCCCTGTGTTTCTATACAACGCTGAAGAAACCTTTCAGCTCCGTCTTCGTCCCGATGAAGGTATGACGAACCGATATATCAAGGAATCATATGACGTCAAGGAGTCTTGTGGGTGTCTGCGAGCGAACTAATCGATTCCTTGAAGGCGTGGTTAAGAGTTTGAAGAAGTGCTGAGGAGGCATTTTGTCTTTCACCCTGGAAAGACTCGAACTTTGGCGTACACTTTCCTGCTTAGCTTTTCTTCAGACTTTTTCAGCCTGAATTTTATTGTGTAGTTGATGCGGCGGTTCGTAAACGTTATCATGACACTTGCATAGTAACCCCCGTAGATTTTCTCTTTTCGTACCAGCTTGTTTGACCGAAACTGACCCCCTACGCCTCCTACTTAACCAGATATTAATAAAAGTAACTACGTGAGTATGTGAATACGTGTGGTGCAGTGGATGTTTTTATGCATTATTCCCCCTTGCGCTAACCAGGTGCTGGCTGCATTTCGATCGCTTTTTACCGTAATTTCCGTATCTATTTCATCTTGCTCTTGCAGAATCACGGTCTGTGTGACTGCATCAAAGTGATACATAGGGACGTCTGTACTGAAGGGTTCCCACCTTTTGGTCATCAGGACAACCTCGCGGGCGTGAATGCTGTCATGCTTGATCTTCCTCAGCCATGGCTTGTTGTCCCCAGCCTACCGGCAGTATTTCAACCGGACTCAGGTTAGTAGACATTCAGCCACCCACTGGCCTTTTTTGTGGTAGCCTTGCATGACTTAAGAATGGCAGGCGGGATCAAACCTTGTGTCAGTGAATTTATTGCCGTCGGGAAAATGAGGAGAACACGGACATAATCAGGCATAGTGTGCATGGGTTACTTGTGAACGAAGCTTAATATTTTGCAAGCATTTCAATAGAGGAGAATGTCGGTAGCTCAGGTAGCGTAGATGGTCGTTGGCTTGTTCGCTGAGCTGGGCTAAGATGGTCGTTGATTGTGCCACAACCACTAACCCACCGCTACACACCACTACACTCCCGAATAACGCACTGATGTTATCACCTCGATTGGTGATGAAACGTTTGCAACCAAACTGCCCAGCTCAGCGAACAAGCCAACGACCAAGCATTTCAATCTTCTGGTGTCTATTTGCCATCAACGTTCACTCAGTAATAGTTCGACCTGACTGTTGGCTTTATTTTGATGCAATAAAACGAAGACTTCCATCAGAGTGTATTTCCAGTTTATTCTCTTCATTCGCAGAGTCATTAAGATATTGAATACATGCATATGCTAGGGTTGCTTCGCTCCGACCATATACGTGTACTACCGTATTTCCGACTTTCTTTTATGTTTGGCAGCATTCCTTTTCATAGTGAATTTGCGTAACTCCACTAAGTTGGTAGGAATCTTATTGGCAGGTAGAACACACTGGTTTCCCTAATAGGGTTAGTTTGCCAGTTCCAGTCAGAGTGGCTCTTCCGCGTGAAGGTGTAGCGAGCCTTGTTGGCCAAATGTGAAGTAAGCTGTGTTGTAGGGCTTCTCCTGTCTAAAGGTTCTATGAAGCGCCCTTTCGTATGCCTGGCTCGTTAGCATGCCGTAAGATTATCTTTTGGGAATGTTCCAGGTAGAACCCTCCATTCTGTTAATCTAATGAGTGAAATCTCCAGTGAATCACTACCCGCAGTTAATAATGGTCTAAGTCACTGATGATCTACTATGGTTGATTTTCTGGATTAGACGAAAACTATAAACCAATAAGGGACTAAACAGCGTTCTCATAGATACAGTGTCCATCCGTAAATGGATAGAAACTGAACATTTAAAGTGTGACAACTCATGCAGCTTGGTTGCATGAAACACCAATTTCGTGGTAAAAGTGAGTGCTTTCGAGCAGGAAAAATCAGTAGCTAGGGAGACGAGAATCAAATCAAATTAAAAAAGTCATTATGTCTTGGGTATTCGAATCCTTGGCACTGTCAGTCGTCTCAAAGAATCTGCTCTGCAGAGCATCCTTCAACAGTTTCAAAGGTACTACTGAATGGTATGTTGAATCTATCATGGGCGAAACGTGACGAGTGGATCCACCATTTCTATCTGGATTTTGGAGGGTCCATTTGGACGTTAATATCCTATTGTTTTGGTCTGTGGGCATCCAATTCATTCAAACAAACAAGGTTAACCAAGTTAGTGAATATACACTCATTTGCAAACTAATTTGTTTTTTAGAGGAATTCACCTCGACCCAGCTGAATCTCTCGGTTTTGATGTTTCCAGGCAAGGTTCTGTGGGTAAAGTGGGGATATTTTCAAGACACGACTGTTTTCAAGCCAAACATCAGCAGAACCGCAACATTCGTATGTGGCCATTGGCTTGTTCGCTGAGCTGGACAATTCGATTGCAAACGTTTCATCACCAATCGAGGTGATAACATCAGTGCGTTATTCGGGAGTGTAGTGGTGTGTAGCGGTGGGTTAGTGGTTGTGGCACAATCAACGACCATCTACCCTACCTGAGCTACCAACATTTTCCTCCATAGACAACAATCGTATGTATGCGCTCATTCACACAGCTACTTGAATTAAACTAGACAGCTTTTTTTGTTACCATATACTGTATGTTTCAGTGTACATGTCCACCTCATTCGCACATGAACACGATTTGTACTGGTCAATTGACGACAGTCTGAAGACAATTGCTGGCGCTTTATATGTTTTCCTCAGCGAATATATCAAGCACACAAAAACGAGTCAACCACCAGCTGATTTGTTTGCTTTGATGGGTATTGTGAGGATTGTGGTTATTCGCTCTTTCGGAATGAAGACAAACGATCAATGGTCGGGAGTGTATGCGGGATCGAAGACAGCTGATTACTAGACGGCCCTTATACTTACGGACGTTCTGTTAGGGAATCAGGAGTTGGGTCACTTGAGATTTGGTTAGGAAAGTGCATGCGGGCAGTTAGTTATCGATAAAATAAATAACTGAGTTGCTTGACGCCTAGCTTTTTTTCTGCTCGCCTCTAGTCTCTTCAGGGGAAAAGTTCCAGGCGTGTAGGCTCTTGTTGTCTAGGTAATTGTATTCTTCTTCTGTTCCAGGTGGACGTGTTTGTTCATTTTCACCATGCATCGAACAGGTTCAGCGCACATGTGCAGCTTTGCAGAAGGCGGGATTTTCTCAGATTCAGACCAGTGAATGTCTTCAACGGACCTTTGACGTTTCTCGTGCTTTTCTCAATGTCCCCAACATGGGTATGTTCTGACTTTGTTGTATAGCTTTTTGTCCTCCGATTGTTCAACTTTAAACTGATGCAAACTAACGAGTACGATACCGTGTCATACGTTGATCCAGACGATGCAAGTACGGGGCTGGAGAACCTAATGAGCATTGCAAACTTGCCAGGGTGGGATTAGCGGCCACTCCTGACATCGATCGGGGCGAGATGGCTCGAGTGGTTAGAGCGCGAATTTACCAACCGGAAGGTCCGTTGTTCGATCCTGACGTCTGCCTTTCGACTTTCCCTGTCTAGGTTTGGGCAACCTGACAGTATCAGCCCTCGTGATTCCTTTGGGTGGCATGGCGGCTAGGCACCGAAAGGGTGATACAGCTGAATGAATGATCGATCTGTTTATCCGTCGAAGCTGTGACCTACGTATGCAATGGGTCGGGGAAGTTAAACTTGGTGGTCGTCAAGACGGGATAACCAACTTTTCATGGCATCAAGCCGTATCTGTTGCTCAGTCGTCACCACACTCAGGGTTGTTCTGGAAATGCGGATGAGGATAGTTAAATGACTACTGAGGCGGTCTTGATATTTAGGTGACCGAAGAACCGTTGGAACGAATGAGCTAGTAATCTGTTCATTGATTGTTATCGTTCCGAAAATCCGATTCACTGACGCGTTTGGAAAGTGTGAAGTTAAACTTAACTTTGGTGAACTGTGAGGCTTCTGGATGAGCATGTCGTGGGGCAAATTTCTCACAAAAGTCCAAGTTATACTTTAATCTTAACGTCTTACTAGTATGTGTTAGTCTTTGTCTCCCCTTCTGAATTCGGATCATCTGTGGAAGGTTGAGCGAACAGTATTTTCTCCACTCTGTGATACCCGGATGCTGTGTATTTTCATAGTGACCCCTATCTTGTTTTTACAGGGCAAGTTGGCATATGTGAACGGCTCGATAATCAAGCTCTTGTCTCAGGCCCCCCTTCCGAATCCAACGAGCCGTGGTGGACCAAGAGACATCTGCTTCCACCTCCATGTGGGTTGAACCGAAGGCGTATTTTTGGCGCCGTCGAAGAGGATGAACCAACTGAGGACACTGTTTCCGAAGAAACGAGCGCTTCCAAACGTCCGAAATGTACTCGGCCACCACCGGCTCGTCGAGATGAATCACGTTTCTCCTGGGAAGCAGTCCCTCAGGTGGGTCGGGTTACAGATGTAACAATATACCGCTTGCAGCGGACAACTTTCGGTCATTAGGTCAATTTTAATTAAAACGATTCATTGAATCAATGACTTATTGGGGTGTCTTATTGTATCAATTGATTGTCGATTTTCAGATGAAGTCAAACCTGTCGAAGGGGTCTCAACTCTTGTTTATGCAACGCTAACAGAGCTCCACGCCAAATTTGAGCCTCGTCCTGTGAATTTTCCGTGGCCATTTCCGGACGACTGTTCTGGTATCGGTGGGGTTTGCTCTGCGTGAAGATATTCCATTCGCTACATATGTGACAGGATGACTACAGTCTCCTCTCATAGAGATACCTCTGGGATAATGCAGAATGTGTTCAAGATACTAGAAGCACCGCTGAGCGAATCATCAGATCAATCTCAGGCTCATCGATTTGTCCGATTCAACAGATTTTGCGCACCTATTCAGGTTTAGTGCGGTCTGATTAGTCGGTCTCCAATTATCGCTTGTGTTGACGGATACCTGATGGGTGACGGCGCCTGAATGCGAAGCAACTTCCAACCTGATAGGGTTTTTGTTACTCAGTTTGGAGTGTGTCCCGTCCTTTAAGCGAAACACCGTGCATTTATTTCATGCTTATTTGGAATTACCAGCATTGGGCATCTCTCGAACCTCTGTGGAGATTCTACAGTGAATAGAATGTCCAGCCTGGTCGTTGGTTTGTCCGCTCAGCTGGCAATTAGGTTGCAAGCGTTTGGTCACCAATCGAAGTGAAACCATCAGTACGTTGTTACGGAGTTTAGCGATAGACCGGTGGTTGTGCCAACCACTACGCTCTCTAACAATACACTGGCTGTCACCTCAGCGAACAAACTGACAATCATCTACTTTGCCTGAACAACCAACATTCTCGTCGATATACAGCCTGGACCGAATGGAGTGGGATGAGGAGTTTAACGATAAACTTATGAACATTTGATTTTCCAGAGCACTTTACTGAGGTTCACGTGGATGTCTGAAGACTTCCGTGCAGATAAATTTTCACTTACAGACAAATTAGCTTGCAGTGGAGTGTATTTCGACATTTTCTTGAAATTTGGTGTTAAAAGAGAAAGCGCCTATTTTATGATCGCCAAGGAGGACGAAACCGCTATTGGAAGAGCCTTCAGCAGCCGTATGAGCTGTGTGCTGTCAAGAACTCAGTCAACTTGTGGTGCAAAGTTAACAATGACGATTTCGGTGGGATTCTTGGTTCCATTGCAACGCAGCTACATTTGACAGTGGTTCTAAGTGTCAAACAGTATTCTCTAACTCGTCTCTCCGTACTTAGTCTACCAATTCGCCCACGGCTACGCAGATGCACGTCTTCAGAACACGCGGCCGTAAACATTCCAAATGCTATCAGGCCACAAATCATCACCTCGGAAGTCGACTCGCAGTCGTGAATTATCAACAGCCAACCGACAGTTTCGATACAAGTTATCGAATCCTAAGCTTTTGACCATAAATGAAGTTGTGCTACGTGCAAACGATTTCGTTCGCCAGACATTGATCCGGTGGCTCTGTGAAATCAACCATAAGTGATTTCCGTGCTTTATTATTACGTCTGCGCCCAAAAACAACAAAAGAAATGTTGGCAGGACCCCGGCTTACCGATCCACTATAGTGAGCAAATCCATAGTACAATGAAAGCTCTCGGTTCATTCAATTTGTGTGCAGATTCGACAGTTCCTCAGGCCTTTTTCTCAGACGGAAGTGCACAGTGTTGCAGTAAATGGTATTTGGTATCACTGTTTTCTTTTGCATTACCATGCTCTCAGCTGACCAGCAATGACAATATTACGATTTGTTCTGAACGCATGTGGGTGAATTCGCTATGGCTTATGAAGGCTGTCTGTTCTATCCATCTCTGTGCCGTGAAACGTGACTTCTCCGTTTGGCCGACGAATCATTCATGGTCGCTAGGCTTGTCCAGCTTCCATGCTTTGTAGTCTGCTATAATCGGGATTTTGAGGAATCAGTCTGATTTTCATCTGATTACCGTTTCTTCGTGGTATTGTCCATTGGTTCTTTGGGAGCAGTTGCTAGAATAGCCCCCAAAACACTTCTATGTGAGAAGAGACCATTCTCGAGGATTCTCCGTGCAACACGATCAAGTGCAAAGGAGGTCAACTATATACTTCCCCTGAAGTGTACCTATGGTTGAATGTGGTGTTTTTTACTATGTTTTTGTCCACCACTTATCTCCGTGAGTAGCTTCATAGTGCCTTTTGTTTTCCTTTCTCATTACAGGCTATGATGGCTGGTCACACCGGCTATTTAACCTTTGCCTCTTGGATTCCAAGAACTGGTCCTTCCGGCGATGCTGCATCGGAACTGAAGCATCAACCAATAAGCACGCCACCAGTAACATCTACTGTGTAGTACCCCTACGCTTTCGTGCATACATACAATTGTACAGCAATATCGACCTTCGACACCTTGTTCAGAGTGGGGTTACCAACCTGTTGCACTGTACCCATGTTTGTTACCTACTCGTGCCCGGAAGATACTGTTTTAGCTGCGATGGTGTTCGTTGTAATGTTTCTCGAGAAATGTACCAGTAATTTGATGTTTGAATCCTCTAAAGTGTTGTAATGCGCGAACACGACAGATCACCTTGCTGGAGGCTTCTCCCATTATAGGTTACACTGATCACTTATGTGAGGTCAAATGCTTTAGATGGACTACTCATGGCATCAACCCACTTGATAAAGTTTTGGTATAAACTATCAGCCAAAAGCAGCGCTTCTAAAATTTGTCTGTTGTGGTCTCGACAAGATGGACTGGGGAGTTGCGCCGAATTAATCCTAGACTGAATGGACGTCACTCTAGGTCGTGTAGCACTGGACAAAGTGCACGTTTCTAACTTGACATGTAAACCAGGGAATACTTCTCCCATGCCTCCCCAACTGTACTGACTAGTGCACTCACAAGCTGTTCGAAGATTCGATGCAGTGAACAAGCCGTCGTTTATATTCACATCACTCCTGTTTGAACAGTCCTTATCGCGAAGTCATTCAGGTCACTCCATACGAAATAGAGGGAAGCAGTAAACTCGTGTTTCACTCTTATCACAGCCCATTAGCGGTTCCTAGGATTGATCGTATAGGGACTTGGGTCCCAGACATCTGATATGTCATGCGGGCATTTTGGTACTGCTGAACTAGAGTACCCTGGACGTAGGCGAATTACTGTCTCAACGAGAGAGTGTGTTCATATTTGACCGGCGTGGGTGGATTGCCTAACGCCTCGCATCCCTCCAGCTTGTCGTAGCAGTCAGTATGATGCAGACGGCAAGAGAAAACTAATGTGATTCCAGAATAGGTGAGAGGCAGGGAGAAATCTCGTTACATCTGACGGTATCGATCCGGACTCAGTCAGCGGCACGAGAGTATGATAAAACTCGTTATCTGCGTACATGGATGCGCCTGTGGCGTGGATCATTACGCGATCCAAGTAACCATGGGAATCTACTGCGGTTTTCAGTTTGTTTCCGTTGGTATATCGGTGCGCGGTGCGACAGCGTAATTTATGCGGTGTACTTCAGTGCGACAAAACAATTGGAACCATTATCACATTAATCGACTGGTCGGTTTTATTGCTAGTGCGTGCTACTCACACTCGCTCGACAGTCTCAGCAGCGTGTTGAACTGCATACCAGTTTGCTGAAGTTCAGAATGTGCTGTCTGGCAGGTCCCCACATATTAGAGCATATAAAGCGTACGATTTGTTAGTCCTTGTGCAGATTTTGGAAGGTTGGTTTCCAATCAGCTCTCGTATTTCGGATTGCTCTGGAAAAATGCCATGACCAAACGATTTTCTGGAAACTCACCAAGGTGCAACTTGCCTACCTTCATGTGGCACTGCTCAATCGATGTACGTACTTCATTTAGAGAATAATCAAAAGCACCTGAGAAGTTTGGATATTCTCTCTCACCACACACTTCTTTACGCTTAAAGTAAACATAAACTCACACCCGAAGCTGAGTCAACTGTAAGACGACTACCTGAATATTCTTGACCGCAGACTATACTTAAGTAGTGAAACCTCTAAAGCCACAACTTTCCAATCTGGACTGTTTGTAGCGTGTGTACGATGCTGCGTGTAGACAATCTTGTGAAAAAAGTTGTACTAACACGACCGGATGCAATCAGTGCTGACTACAATATGTATACTGAACAGATGAAAGTGAGCAAGGATCAAAGATACCAAAGTTTTGCAGTATCTGCAATCTTAGTTTGGTCCTTGTGACAACCGGACTCTGAAAATGGGTGGGTGAAAACACAGTCGATGGGTTACGGTCAATCCTATTCAAACTAGCGGTGAGCTTGCAATTTTAAAGTGCGGGCAACCGTGAATGTTGTTGTAACCTAAATCGGCGTTGTTAGCCATGCATTTTTAGACCAGCGGTCGAAAAACCCGCGCCAAAACAACTACAAGTTCAAAGCAGGCGTCGAAGTTTGCCGGTGTCGTGGTCTGATTGCGCGAAAAACTGTGCTCTGTCATCGCTATTGCGTCCAAATTTATCGACGATTCAGTTTAGGCAGGAAGTTGAAAATCTGCTGGGGATGGCTGGTCCCAAGTAGAGGGTTGCTGAGTTGTTAGTGCACCGGCTACCCAGTCGGTGCGATGAAGAGGCGGTTTACCGCACCGAATTTTGCTAGTTTGTCTGAGTCTACGGAGCACCGATATATATTGGCAGTGTAATATTGTTCGTTGTATTGCTCAAGGGTACATATGCTCTGTGGTTTTGACCGGAATGACAATAACTCCGAGTACATGCTACTTGATTTTCTCCAGTAGTTTAGAGCAAAATGGCTTTGGAGCACAGATCGCGGCCTATATCGCCACATGTGTACACGAATTTACCAAAGAAATACCTGCACTATTCTTTTCACTGGCCTTCGTGTAGATTTATATTTATACAGTACCTGCAGAGACAGGAAGGGGCGTTGCGTCTGCAACAAGACTAAACCTAATAACTGTCCGGGTCCGGCTCGAAGCCTGTTGACCGATCATCTCAGTATTTCAGTGTATGACAACGCAAGCCAGCATCATCCAGTCAACAAGCGTCAATTATTTCAAACAGTAATGTAGGCAAACAATCGCTGAAAAACAACGACTGCTTAACACAAACTACTAAAGCAGCAATCCAAAGTCGAACAAATCGCAGTCAAGCGGATTCGAGCAGTAAATATATCCAGGGTGATGGTTTGAGCACGAATTAAAAAGCAGCGATCTCGTTTAACAAAATGTGAGTTTCTAAGATCCAACAGAAGCCTTTTGTCCAACAAAATACAGGATCACGATACTTGCGATACAACCTACTTAGATTTGCTCATCACAGGAATTAGAGGTTTCCATCGTTCTACTGTTAAGGAGCTTGTTGGTGCCTCGGTTCGCATAGCTTGATCCTTGCGTCAATCGTTGCTACGACAAAGGGAGGTGTAACGTGAGTTTTCGAGAAGTAAACAATAGCATTGTAGCATGAAACACCAACTACATGGTCTTCAAGCCAACATTCCATCCGTAGGGCCCATTACTACCTATCAGGCATTTGTTTCACAGTTATCAGCATGCGCATGATGAAATGCTCTGCTAAGAGTCGGCGTCGTTAAAAGTGTAAGTGGAACGTATCAGGCTATGATAACCTGGATAACTAACGCGCATGCCAACGATTCATTTGCCAAGGATAATCCTTTCTTAAATCTGTTGACAGCAGCCAGATTATGACATGAAGGCGAGGAACGAAACCGTCACTACGGAGGCCACCGAATATTTCTTTTAGCAATGGATAATCCATCAAACTGCTGTCTTTCGGGCCGCACCAATTGTTAGTACCATGTCAGTAGGCTGAGCAAACGCCCAGAAAGCGTGGGCACAGGTTCCATATAGGAACACTATCCCTCATTTGGCGTTATATGTACGTTGGTCCATATTCTCCGTTTCTTCTACATTGAATATTCATGTATGTGGAAACGGCTCAAACCCGGTCGCCACTATGCACTAGAGGGAGATCAAAGTTAATTCGAAGACGTTAGTGAAAGCTTTCGTTGAGCTGCATCACAATAATGGATTTCATCATTATTACCAGTTAATTGTGTGCATTGGATTCACTTTACAAAATGTCAGACGAAACAATAAAGCAGAAAACCAGACATTCCATTATTAGCATAGTCGGGAAGAAGAGATCAAAGTTTGTTCCTGAAAATGGGATCTTTTTGTACATACATACTCGGTGATGGTAACTTTGAAGAAGTCATCCGAGGGACTTAGTCAACGATCACATGGGTTAGCAGTTACAGAGTCACGCAAAACCTGCATCGGTCCTCGGGGATTGGGCTGACTTCCCGTGCTTATTTTCGTGCTCTTTAGCCATAAATATCGTGGTTGATCATGTGACGTAAGGAGGAGCTGAGGAGTCCTACAGGAAGATGGTGTGAAGGGTGTTTGTTTAACTAGTGACATATCAGATAAATGTAAGCAAGCAAAAAGCCGAGGCAAAGAAGCAGGCAGCCAGGAAGCAGTAGTGTTAATCATCCGTTGAGGATCAATGAGCGCATGCTCAGGGAAAAAAGTCACAGACTAGAACTGAACTGAATGAACCGGGGATGGGTGAGGAGGTTAAAAGTGCGAAAGTAAGGAAATGCCACCGAAAGAATGCGATGTGTTTGGGACTTCACACTTGTGTGCGTAGTGTGAGAGGGAATTCGGACGCTGAAAACATAATCAAGAAACGCATGTTACCAGATCATCCTTGTCTGTAATGCAACCAATTCTACGAGAATAGCCTAATCATCCTTTTTTGCGTACGCGTGTTTCGAACAGGATATTTTACTCGTCAATACACACGCTGATAAAAAAATCAAACCTAACATGAATGCGGAGGACTGCGAGTCAGGGATATATGAAAGATCATGATTCAATTGCAAGGAACTGCACCGAGAACCCTGCTAAGAGACAGTCTCACAGGTGATAGCTTTGTTTGGGTAAGGTTCTAGAGTTTCAAATCTGCTGCGAGCTTTTTGGCTATTTGTTTGAATGCACTCATTGACCCGTTGATACGCTTAAAGCGAATCCCATTCATCCCAACTCCAGCCAACTTTCCGATTTCCATCTCCCAATGCACAATCCCACCATCTACTCCAGAGTCTAGTAATTCCGAAGGCGACGGTGACCTGTTCGTAACGACAGCCTTGGGGTTCCTCAAGGATGGAATTTGGCATCCATGGGAAGGATCACCATAAACGCACTGCAGCTTGTGCTCCCCAACAACTTCGTAGTCAACGCCATGGTTCGTTAGCGAGCGTTGTACCTCAATCAAAACCTCATCCAAAGGCCAGCGGGCAAACGGTCGGAGTACATATCTCATACTTCGATGCGATTTACTGTTAAATGTGCGAGTGCTTTCTGGTTCGGTCTTACTAACCGAAGATGGGGATTTCCTTCGACTATCAACATGACTTCCCTGCTTTGACCGTGTGCTGGTTCGTAGTGCAGAGCGCGACGGGGTCCGGTCTTCATCGTTGTCATCGGGTTCGCTGTCTTTAGACAAGATTGGACGTTGAACAGATCGCGAACGATTATCTTTGGAAATCGAACTCCGAGTGCTGGTTCGTCGCGTTATGGTAGCACGATCCTCCTCTGTAGGGCTCAGTCGCCTCTCATAGTGTTCTGCTTGGTCAATTCTTCGGCTAGGACGACGGTCCTCGTCCAGAGCGTCGGCTAGCGTATGTCTGGTAGCAACTTGTGATATCGGTCTGTGGGGTGTGACGCCACTGCGGCTTCGAGGGATGCGATTCAAGGTTGGTTTCAAAGAGGAATCTGGTGACGGACTACCACGAGCGACAACAACTTTATCCAACTCCATCGTGGGAGCAACCATTGGGTCGAGTCGATGGTGACGCGGTTCCGGATGTGCGATTTCCTGGTCAACGAAGGCTGCGTTGGCCTGCATGATGGTTGATCTCCGGAAAAGTTTGCTAAAACAAAAAAAAACCGCAAGTAACTTGAGGGAGTTGGCTAGCTTGAAGTCATCAATGTAGTATGAAGAAACAAACACCGGTATCTTACAGCATTCTTGAATGATGCAAATATATGGATGATGATTATTTTGTGATTTCCAACGGTGCTGTTACCTATCTGCCAATCAGCTACAAGCTCATCGATTTAGTTCGTTTGCGAACAGCGGAGTTAAAAAGCAGAGAAGTTGTGGACCATTCGGGTCGTGAGCCTGATCAAGTACCCGTCATTTATCAATACTTACTCAATGATTATTGCTAGGCGACAAATGAGACGGAGATCGCCAACCATCAGATTTCTAAGAATGGACAGTGATCTATCCGACCGTTGACGTCCACACTTGTATCCCGAATACTACTATGGTTAAGGAGCGGAGGCCACAATTTCTGCTTTAAAATGACTGCATCTGAAAGAACACCCCATTTGGTGGACAAAACCTGATAGATGCTGATTCTCTAGGTGAGAACAGAAATGCTACAGTTGGGCCATTAAACAATCTCGCACCTGCTGGCCCTCACAACCTCGCTGCTAACGGGGCTTGGTTGGCTATGGGATCTGTGGAATTAGCATTCGAACACACCTGAAAAGTTATCCTCCTGTCAAGTTGCAAATATTCTAATAAATCCGCAACAAAGAGAGGAAGGGAGAGCACTTGGCTCGAGTCTTGCTATTGTCATATACAATTCAATTTTCCCGTTAGAGCTCATCTCTGTTGGCTGCGATTTGAAGCTCGAACGTCTGAAATGCGAGGCGGGTGAGTTACCACGGCGCTACCAACCGAAGCGATATGACCCAGTAACTGTCCGGCTGCGTTGATCGATTGATTCGCCTGTCAACACTTTCTAGTCAGGCTTAGTTCCAGGAGGTTTGGGGGGTTCACGTTAGTTACATTCACACTCGCACATTTACATTCGCACATACACCCACCCTCGCTTGAACAGCCTTCCTCTTATTCTAGTGTTCTGGTAAGCCCACGGTGTCACATGTCTGGAGTTCGAACCCCGGCATTTAGATTAACCTTAACAAGAGCGAAGCTCAAGGCAAGCCCCTCTTCCCAGTGAGGTGGATTCATTGGAATGACTAAGCCAGGAAAGGAGGATGATAGTCCAGACGACGGATATGAATGTAAACAGAAATTTACTTTACCGACCTCTTCCTAAGGACAAAGATAAAACCACTCACCTTCTTGATATACGCGTTGTCAGCGTACGAAAAAAATTGTTGAAACCTCCATTGACTTGACTGTCGCGGTTCGCTGGTGGGCGCATCGACAAGTTCCGACTAAAACCCTGAACCGGCGAGCCAAGAGTGTTACGTTGCCTCCCGGTGACTGAAGTTCCTCGGGTTAAGTAGTCCAAGGGTGGAGAATCCTCAGTGCGTCCTTGATCCAATGCACCGTCATTGTGGCCTAGGGTAGAAATTGAGGAAGTCACGGAGGAAATAGATAAATCATCGGGACTGATCGGTCTGGGAGTAGCCGTATCGCGACTGTCTGATCGAAGCGAAGGAGAATGTGGACGCGCTGTCATAGATTGAGTGGCAATACTGTGTGTCCCCGCATGTCGAACCAAACGTGGCCCACCGGACGAACCTTCCAAACGCTCCCTTGCGCGACCTGTGGGAACATGCTGTATCGTTGAACGCTCTGGCAGGTTTCGGCTGAACGGTACCGTATATATGTCCCTAGCGACAGATGTCCCGATTGGTGTAGGCGTGACTGTCCCGTTGGCTCGGCCGGACTCACCAGTCCAAAGAGAACCGCTCGGTGGTTCGACTGGACGAGAGAATGGGTGATTGTTGGGGTCCAAGGATCCATCTTTTCCCATTGCAATCGTTGTAGTGGTAGTCGATGATGGAAGTCTGTGGAGCAACAGGGAAAAGACGGATGTTTTTCGTATCGGAATTGATATCGATTTAAAGCTTTGCCATACACTGAGGTTATCCTGGGAGATGGAAGTTGTTAGAGACGTGCGGCAGGACCTTAAGCAACTTTCTGGGAGCTACCACAGCGCATGTTTTCATGCAGAAGAACCCAGCAGGATGGTTTTCAAACTGTCCGCCATTAGGTTCTTTCCCCCAGTCGACTTTGTCGACAGCCATTCTAGCGGACCCTACTCGCATAATAGTATTGTATATAAAACCTAATAAAGTTTACGTTATTCGCATGTCGTCCCCGAGTGTTTTGCACAAACATGCAAACTTACTCGTCCCTACTACTTGGTTGGTTGGTTAGAACGGTACCCGATGCCCTATAAAGAGTTCCTCCAGCTGTTTGCCAGTGAGATTCGCCGCCAATGCGCTTTTGTTAATAATGAAGATTAGAGTTGGGCGCTCGCTCATAACCCCTTAAGCGCTACGTTTGGCTTCATAGCCTAAGAGGTGGACAGAAACTACGCAGCCATTAGATCAGTGGTCCGTGATTGCACCGATATTCTTGGAGGCCTTGATCGAGATCGTTTGTTGCAGGAACGACCTCCAGCATATTGAGTGGTTATTTCTCTGGGTATAGGGTACTCACCACTTAGATGTGACACCCGCTTCCTACCAACTTCAACGTTTTTATTGAGTTATTGTATCCCTTTACTCGTTATCAGGAAGGTCAGATTCCTGAAGGCAACCACTGAATGCCCGAAATTTGCTGAGACCCTCAGCTCCGTTAGATGCTGACCAAATAGACAACGCCCCTTCAATATGCAGCGAGTCACAGTCTTGTATCAAACCCAGACAGCGCGGGTCAAGGTCAGACAACGCCCCCGCAATATTCAGCGCGTCGCAGCCTCGTACCAAAGCCAGACCGTGTGAGTCACCGCTGGACCAAGTTAGACATTGTCCCTCCAATATATAGCATGAGACCGTTGTATTTTTGCAGTCACACACACGCTCTCACACTCGCCTGCCCGGAACATAGCTGTCGTCTCACGCTCTCGCACTCGCCTGCCCGGAACATAGCTGTCGTGTTCTCTTCTGTGAGTCTTTTTTCCGGTACTAGGCACTGGAGCGGGGTCAGAAGTTAGATACAAGGGAGTGGCGAATCATCAGATGTAACACTCGTTATCTATAGGTGCAAGATATCTTTTGTCTTTCCTTTCAATGAGTTTCAAGTATACCAACTTGGTTGACTGCCCGTTTCTTCATTTTCCAGCCTTTTCCAGCACCTAGGCAACAACAACCGGATCAGGATTTCCACGATTTCGGCTCGCTTGTTTCTACATGACGATCTTTAAAGGGCTACAATCAGATGACCCTCGAACCTTTTTGAACGCCAAACATAGACGTCGCTTTATCTCCCAACATTTAGTGGTCCAAATAAAAAAACTAAATAATTCTGCCGTACGGTTCGAAGTAAGATTCGCGACTGCAAGGTTCTACTGCCAAGCCGAGTGACAGCAAACCCAAACCTCATGTTGGGAGTAAGCAGAACGATTTGGTTGGATAAGTTCGTCTAAATGAGGCGCTGTATAAGTTTCGGTGGACTGGAGGAAGATGAAATTACTTCCAAAAGCTGGAAAACCAGGACACTGTTTACCAAAATGATATCAACTTGATTGTCGTAGGCGGGCTGCTGGTTCGGTGAAATTAGAAAAAAGACATGGTGGTTAAATGCGAATCTTTGGTGACCCCAACCGCGGAGTCTTCCAAAAATCTCGCGGATCTGATGGGAATATTGGACAAGTAGCACTGTGGTTTTCTGGAGACCGACTACAGGTCGAGCTGGTTAGGTCATGTACTTCATATGTCCAAGTATGGTGTATCTTTTTATCCATTAAGGTTGAGGGTTGTGCCAACAGCGGATCAACTTAACTCTAGATTTTCTGCATGCACATTTCCTCGCTTGCAATCGCATTTGCCGCTTTGCTTGGCCTCGACGAGATCTTCCGAATTATTACGTCAGCAAAGAGGTTTGACCAGTACCAGCCCTCTGTAATTCATCCTTTCTTCACACTTTGTAGCCTGAAACACGCCCACTCGGAATGTATTTCTACCTACAATTTTTTATTAATCTACTATAAATACCAAATATTGATGCGTCCACAGAGTTTAGGCAATTTTTTTGCGTAAACAACTGGTCATGGCAACTCCACGGCACCTTATTTAGTGCGCATGCGTATGAATCGCAACGTTCTGATACGCACCCTGAAATGCGTCACTCCATTTTTAGTTTCTGGTGCACTAGTTAATTTTGCTTTTCGCCGTCTAATCTCAGTTCGTGTGACGAGCGTCAAAAAATCATCACGTGGTGGTGCATGAAACCCAAATTCAACTGTAACACAAACACGGTCGAAAGGAATCCCGAATAATCTGGACAACGGAAAGGCACAGTGATTTCACGGACCACAAAGATCCATTGAAAGGTAATCTGCAACGTACTAAGCACATGGAGCAGGTGAATAATGTAGTAAGGAAAACTGTGATTTTTATCTCCCCCTACCTATCAGTCCATACAAATGCGCTACTCCCTCGGAATAGATCGCACAAAGGGATCAACCCAAGGTGAGCTCTTCGGGAAGAGAGAAAAAGTGTTTCAGGGAGCAGCTAGAATTGGGCCTCTGAGACCCCTCAGAGGTGTTCTTCAATGAATGAACTCCCAAGAAGACAACAACCATGAACGAATCGCTTTGTATATAGGAACAACGGATAACCTACCTCAAAGAATGATAGGCGTAGGACATCCGATTTGGTGGGTTTGTAACACAGTTTGTGGCCAATGGAGGGGGCGGGGGAGCCGTGGGTCGGCGAATAGCACCGGATAATGTATTGTTGCTGTTACTGTTGGCGGATGGACTAAGGGCTCTGCTAGCAGGAGTTGGCGTCAACGGCGCACGACTGGTATGTGGAGGGACAGCAGGTGGACTTGGTTTGGATGTATTGTCCGCGGCCACGCGAAACGGATTCGTTTCGCTGTAAGGTCAAAAAATTGCAAGCGTTTGAAGTCATCAAGCAAAAACGCCGACGATCGGCATGGACTCAGTATTCTGTCCAGAGAAGTAAGTGATCTGAACGAGGAGTAGCGTTCTGTTCTCTACCACAAACCGATGGGAGAATAACTGTGATCCTGGAACTTGGATCCACCAAATGAATAAGATCAAAATTTTGATGGGTGATGAGTCCTTAAAGCCAGAAATGGTGCTAGCAACACGCTCGAACCATGGTGTCTAAGTTGTCACTCTTGTCGTCTAATGTTCCGTAACCATGACGACCGGAATCAGGCCGAACGATCAGATGATACAGTTTAAAAATAATTGACCAACACAGCCGTCACGTTACAGCATCAGTCAGTGAGCGATTACGAGAGGTTAGCTATATTCAAAGACTGCATCTACTGGATCATCCGTTCCGTACGCGCAAATGTATCCTTTTGGAAAATGGTTCTATTCTACTCCGTCCGTGGCTAGTGGCCAGGATAGCGATACGGGCGTTGCCATAGAAACACTTGTCGTCACTTTCAAAATCACCAGCCGAAAGCTGGAGAGCAAGTAGCTTGCTCATTTGGTTGATGAACGGACGACAGAAGACACGAAAGAAGGAACACCGATTTACCAGTAGGTGGTTTCCCGGCTGACCGACATCCACAAGACCGGATACAAAAAGTAACCACAATGCACTGTAACTAAATTCTTCTCAATACAACCATGTGACGGGCAGCAAAGCCGCTCGTACCCTCGAATAACAATCAGGTCTCTGGTACGATCGAAATTCGAGCCCCGTGAAAAAATCCATGCCTGATCACCGAACACAGCACAGTTGTTTCATCCTTGTTTGGATTTGTACCGCGCAAATTTCGAAGCAGATTTGAACCTATCACCTTCTAGACAGGGTTTGGAATGCTACCATTCATCTACCTACATGCGCAGCACTAAAAATAATCCCTTAGCCACAAACGTAAACACACAACAGTCCACGCCATGTGTCTCACGGTGACTGGCTTTAGTCACCGCAACGTACACTGAGCCTTCCATTTGCATGGCAGGAAGCAAACTTTTGTTGATTACTGGTTTAGCGTTGACCGAAAAATACCAACGGAATGCACGGTCAAAGGTCTGTCGACGGGAATTCGGACGAGGGCGGGTGGGGGTCAGCACCAGTGTAGCATGTAGCTTTAATCCCTATTTTTCGTGAGCAGTAGCATGTTGAGGGCTTGAGAAGAATGACCTATATCACTTCTCGCACAGATGTGTCGCCCGAGTGATGACCCCCCGTTATGTCATTGATACTGAGCTGTTATCTACCAGCTACAGGGACCGCAGCAACGTTTTTCGTGCATCTCCAAAAATCCAGAGAGAGGCAACGCGACCGCAGTGCTATCAACCTGGGACAAAAACCAAAATCCGACCTAAATCGCACCTTTCAGTTATATACAGCCACTGCAACCAGGGAGTTGCTTCAAAAATTAATCCTGACCACTCTGCCACGCATTTCTTTTATCAGTTAATTTGCAGTTGAAGTGAAACACACATAGGTACAACAGAGCGGTGGCTTTCTCTGCTGACTTTTGGTTACTTGCCAGAAAAGTTGATCAGGACAACACATTTGGTAGACAACAGCTGAGTTACCAGTGGTGCGACATATCTGTGAAATAGGTGATGTGGTTGATTCCTCTCGATCCTTCAAGATTCCACTGCTCAAACAAAACTCAGAGCTGTGAGCCTTTTATGAAGCAACGTCTATTGGAGTGTACTGTGCTCCATTTTTTTATAGGGCGGTGCTTACTCCTTCCCACCTGCCTTCGGCTTTTGTCATAAGGCCTTAGGTGATATTACATGATCATGCAGTCTTTGTTATGCAGCTTTTCACCTACAGAAGTACAGTGCTTTAAGTGTGCAACCGAAGAAAGTAGTTTGTGGTTCTGATGAAAGCCCACAGGGTTGAAAATCGATTCTCTCCTGAACCAACAGCAACCACCATTCGAACACACGACTCGGTTACAAAAAGGAAAAGTAATATTTTCGTGGTTCGAACATGAGTTTCCCGCTTTGCTCCGTTTGCCAGTTGAATTTGTGATATTCGCCCACACTAGGGACAGAAGAATGACAGACTTGTGCGTTCCCAAAAAATACAAGGGTCGGAAATCGGTGTATCGATTCCCACCTAGGTTTCCCTTAGATAGACATTGTCCCGAAATACCAGACCCGACGGTTCCCTGAGATGCAAATGATGTAGGATCAGCTTACTTCACAGACGGATGAAATTGCCTTGACCTTATTGCTGTGTTGTGTGACCATAGCTACACTAGCATCGAGGCCATATGCAATAAGCTACAAAGATTATACGATGAACAAATACATCGGTTGCGATTGATCCATGTAGCTATCGTATTGTTTACTATCAGCTCATGTCAGATGAAGTCAGTGCAGTAGCAAACTCAGATTATGTCAAACACCGGAGTGAACCATCATCTGTCTCAATACCAGTACAAAACTAGAAAAAAACAGTAGCCGAAACGAAGAAGTACAGAATAATTCTACATCAAATCAACAAGTTTGCGGGGGCTAAAGCGACCAGGTAGTGCGCACAAGACTGCGGAGTGAATTGGACAACATGAATATAGAACAAGCATACAAGCGACTCTTTAATATGAATTAGACTAAGTAACAGTACAAACTGCTGCTGAAGAGTAACCGTGTAGTCCGTCAGGTTTACATTGGTATGAAGCACCCACTTTCAGCTACGCACCAATCATGTGTGGTTTGATCAACTAGGCACACATGTGTGGATGGGCCATATCAATCATAGTCACAGAATGGCTTAGAGGTTAGAGCGCGAATGTACTGATCGGAGGATCCGTAGTTCGAACCCGAAATCTGCCTCTCGACTTTCCCCGCCTAGCCTGAGCAACCTGGCAGTAGCCAGTCCTCGTGTTTCCTTTGGATGGCATGGCAGATAGGCACCAAAAGGGTGTTACAGCTAAACGATTATCTTTATTTACTATCTTTTTACAATAACCCCCCAATTTGCACTGTGATACAGCACAGTAAAAATTTCGAAAACAGACAGGATTAGGATCCCGTGTGACAACCCCTCTCACACAGTGACTGGTGTGGTAGTTCTTGGGGTAGTTGCATCAAAAAAAGCAGAGTGTAACAAAGGTGGCGTTAACCGAACACAGCTAGCACACTAGGACCAATCGGACAGAGGAAAACTGGTGATCGACACAGCAGTTGACTTCATGGGATGCACTACTAACACTGTATTCCCTAATAGGCGACGTGTGACAGCAAATCCTGATTGACGATGGAAAGTGGCCTCGAAAGAGTGAAACGAGCAAAACAACAGAGTGGCGACGTGTGTGTGTGTGCACGCATGCACGCGCGCGCAGAAGTGCACACAATTGGACTGAGACAACATCGAGGTTGCGAAATAACCTGGGCCGAGCAAAAAGAATTGATGTGACTGTTCCGGCTAATGGAAACAAACGAAACCAACGCTGGGTGCACGTTCCTGATAAGCTTGCAACTAGGATGAACTGGAATGAATTAGCAGGGTGAGGATGTTTGGAAAAAACGCAATGCAGGACACCTTCGAGTCGGCTGTATGTATATAGCTGGGTGACGTGGGTAAGAGGGTTAACGTGAAGGATACTAAACTGTTGATCGATGGCCTCCGCGTTAACGTGTAAAGTACGACAACCAAGGTCACCACTACGATTTTAAGAAGTATTCGTCTCGAAGATTTAAGGTTTGTCCTTATTTGTTTACAACCGGTAGTTTTCAACGAAAACGGATAGACTAGAGTACAACATGATCAAAATATTCACAGGCATGGTTATTACAATTGATTTAGTATGAATTGGATACCCACAATGCTGAGATATCATATGAATGAGGCTGATCACACATTGAGTATCTGTCTTAATCTGGGGGAACTATCATCCATCATAAAGTTTTAGTTAACTACTTTTAAGCCAAACAATGAAAGCAAATCTACACCCATCTCTCGTTTAATACAAGTTCGTTATTCGTCAGAAAGGACAAGACTTCCGTTTTCCGCAAACCTATAGGCTACAAGGCTTCACGGTCGCATGGGCTGAACCAAAATCACTTGAAGAACGATTCAGAGAGACTAAACCGGAGGCTTTTCCCCAAGAGACAACGCGTCAGTTCAGGCCACATACAAATCAGTAGCCGAAATTGCTGACTGCAGGACAGAGCTTTTGTCTCAGTTGTCTTACCTCAACCTGAAATCAAGCTCTTTCAAATAAGAAGCCATTTAGAACCAAGAAGGACAAACAGTGGTGCATGACAATCGCCTTTAAATCGTGTTGTGTTGATGATTGGCCGCAGCTATGTAGTCTGGTATCGTATTAAAGAAACACGCGTAAAGAGACTATCCGTTCTCGTTAAACTGACTAACATGACGGATCCTGTAGACCAGGAAACACAACTCCGCCAGTTGGACCTTAATGGTCGACCAACTAATCTTCAGTTGTATCTCAAGCGCAGATAAAGTTAACGTCTAATTTCTGTGCAACGAGTCCAAAAGAGAACAGAAAAGAGACAATGATAGAAAATCCATTGGGGATGAACACCTGAACAAGTGAATTGGGTCAGTGTAAAGTTGATGGACAGACAAACTCGTGCAGATCAGCGTTCGAGAGCTCTTACTGACGCGATAGCCAGCTCAGTCAAATCGGTCCCTACAGCATCCTGTTGACCGAAATGAGTGGTTGTTCCCTGTACTCCATACCATTTCATAAGTTATTCCATTACAATGTATGTTTTATGTGTACAACGACGGGCTTCGAAAATGACTGTGACTGTGTACGACAGGCACAAGTGTTGGGCTATTTGTCGCTCCATCTTACGACCATCTCTGTCGGGCAAACGGGCATTGTATTTCCGTGGCCGTAATGTTTGGTGAGCACTGTAGTAGATATTTGTTTCAAGGATAAAGAACAGACCACACCATAGACTGTCACCGTTTCTGTGTCCAAGAAGCTGTACCTTGTGAAAGCGGGTACCTAGCTGAGCGGACCTC
The DNA here is from genome assembly GCF_000715545.1 of Opisthorchis viverrini. NCBI lineage: Eukaryota > Metazoa > Platyhelminthes > Trematoda > Opisthorchiida > Opisthorchiidae > Opisthorchis > Opisthorchis viverrini. The sequence goes on from NW_008751683.1 coordinate 1,320,264, forward strand.
GGTGATACCAATCATCGCCGGTTGAACGATATCCAACAGAGAGTACAGACGAAAGCAGGTACCACTTTGACTCCCTCTCCGACTGTGCACTGGCATCCAGGACTGAGCTGCTGTTTGTCTGAAACAGACTCCCAGCCAAACGTGATTAGCAGCCCAAACATGAATCAGACTAAATGTAACCAAGTCATTTACAAGTTCGTCAGGTAGGGGACATGATCCAGTGTGTACGGACAAAAAGCCTACACAAACTGACGAGACAAAATTGTTTGCCGAGAGAACAAGGAACGGCTAACCTCAAAATATCTGCTGCATTAGGTGGGCCTCGGAATAAACTTCTGGGTTTAGTTTGGGGTTGAATGTCCTTGCTTGAAACACCATCCTGGCCAGTATGGCTGCCATCACGAATCGCCTCCGTGGTTTCTTTGAACGCACTGGACAAACCAACTGATGGAACCCGGGACCTGGTATTTGGGCTTTCTGGTGCGACCTGTTGTTGGTCGCTACTTGAAGGTCGTGGGACGCGAGCTGATGAGTTACCAGATTTGGCAGATCCGGACACTGAGGATTCGGTTGGTTCTGTTGCGTAAGATCATAAGACACATTTATTTGCGATTTAGACAAAACATATTATTGTTGCATTCTAAACGGAAGATAGAACAAACACGGATTTTCGAAATACACACTAGCACCGCCAGAGTAAGAACTACTGATAAATATGGTGGCCAAAGCTTGGAAATGGAATCAAGTGTGAATCAGACTGTTGCGTCAATGGATACTCAAATAGTTCAGTGATTGAGACACGAGCTAATGACCGGAATGCATGTGATACAAATCCAATCCTCGTTTTTGGATTTCATTTATCGAGAATTGGGCAACCTAGAGATTCGTTCGAGCGTAATGACGGCTACGCACCGGAAATGTTCCACAGAGGAACAGCTTCGTTTTTTCAACAACAGCTGCAGCAGTGGGGGATAAAATACGGTCTGCCTACCTGATGAAGGTGACAAGATGGAAACTTCATTCGTTTCATTTCTACTGCATGTTCAATCGCGGACCGACTACGGTAGACGCTCTATGAAAACCGGGGGAATGGTAGACAGTTTAACCTGGTGGAAAGATAAGTTTCAGTACACCCCAAGAATAAATATCAACTGCGTATTTGGTCCCATGACAGTTTTGCTCTGTGGAAACCCTTCGGACTATCAACCATGGTTTCCACCTTGGCCGACCAATGACGTTAACTACCTATGGACCATGAAAGAATAAATCAAGAAGCCAACTGCTTATTCTCTATGGCAGTCAAACACTTCGTACACATCCTTGCACAAAATATTTCAGACTCCGATCAGCGACATATCGCGGTTGCACGAGCGTTCGGTTGTTCCTCATATGACCACAAAGCAAGCGCAGCCTGGTTGCTCGTCGATAAACAACGGCACAAACCTGTCCCAAAAACCACACAATAAAAACAAGCAAAAAAGCGGATCCAATGCTAACCCACCTGAGGCGCACATAGATTTGAACGCTAAGTCAACCTTGATAAATAGAGATAGCACAAACGCGACTGACATATGTTAGCCGCTAGGTCTTTTTATCAAGAGCATATAAGTTACCAGTAATTAAACCTGGAAGACGATTCACATAAACAGCATCCAGGGTTTTCGTGAGCCTTACGTAATGCGATTCATGATACCCAGCTAATGAGTATGGCACCGCCCTTATACTGATGAAAAATCGAGTATTGAGAGCTGGGAGCAGACCTCTTAAGACAAAATAATACCAATGAAGACAGAAGAATATCTACGAGGACTTATGATTAAAATATGGCTAGAAAGGAATGTCACTGTGCCCGCCTCAAAATAGTGATCCCCTTCGGAGGGTTTCCTTTTGGGGGAATTACTACACGCCGAAAAGTTTGTATGACACCAAAGCATTTGAGAGTTGCACTGTCGACGAGGCCGGAGAAGAAAGTAACATTCAATTTCCTCTCATCCGTCGCGAAAGTAGAACATGTGCACAGTTGAAGTAAAGAGAAACGGCAGAGGAGAAAGGCACAACGGTCTACGTAAGATGATGCGGTGGAACCATCAATCAGTTAGAAATAAGATACAAACCACTACTTCTCTGCTAAAAGTACTGATCTTTGTGTCCTAATTAGGATGGCGTGAGGGAAATCCCGATACCTAGGGACATAGAAGTGACCGTCCATCACATGGCGTACCACCGATGAAGTTGGAGTGCCTGTTTTGTGTGGTCTGCTGGTCACTGTGTACTTGTTATTGAGCCCGTCCCAGTAATACGTTAAGCGTACGCTATGCTGATCGCTCGGTCCTGTCGATAAAGCTGTTACCCAAGTTGCGAGTAAACCAACAGTGAACATGAAAGGCAGATTGGTTAAATAGTGCAATTCTTCTGGTGATTTGAATGAATGTGGGAAAGCTTCGGCCTGAGGTTGGTCGTGTAATCACCTTCAAGCGACCAGAACAGCAGTATGTCTTCGCTGGCTTTCATGTGGAGGGATTCAGCGGACGGCTTAAATTTGTTGCTTGGCGCGATTGGTCTCATGGCATACTTGTTCTCTGTCCTCAGCGGTAAGCCGGCCTACGGCACAGATCTTAATAGTTCAGTGGCATGGTGTTGATCCGCTCGGCGAGCTTGGCAATCGGCTGGCAAACATTTCAACACCAACACAGGCGACATCATTCGTGCCCGGTTGGGTTGGTGGCGTCCTTATGGAAGCTAGTTTAGATGTGTTTGATGAGAACATCTGCGGTACAGCGAACCGATCGGGCGTAAAGAAAGCTAACCCACCAGCGGACTCGTCTGATGACGCGCAAGGCTTGGGAATGGATATCATGGAACTAGTAGGAAAGCAGATCGAACTATTCGCCGGACACAAGAAAATTAGAGGGATCGCGAAAAAGATGTGCCAGAGGGCTCATCAAAGGGTTTGCCTATTTCGGCCAAGAACTGTCATCCAGGACAGAGCTTCGTGGCTGGCCCATTGTAACAACGTCGGTTCGCGTACAAAGGGACTGTTCAAAGTCAAAATGGATTTCTGCGTAACTACTACGACAAACTCTCTGAGGAATTCAACCACAGAAGACGACCTGATATCCCGATAGATAATTGGTCAAAAATCTCACGCAAAGGAACGCTGGTGGACAACGAATTGAGACAACAGCCTGTTAGGTTTGACATAAGAATTCTGGAGTAGACGGTACCCACGACCCATGAAACAGTATAGACGGTAGTACACTAAAAAAAGAATGAAATAAGGGGCGGTAAAAATTCTTCTGACGTAAAATACCCCCCATACACACTGTTGAATTTTCTTCGAACAGACCACTTCCGATCAAACTGTTCAGACGGGCTCTTCAGAGGGGCACAGAAATATTAGCAAGAATATCGATAACGAGACTCAAGAAGGAAGTCATAAACAACCTGGTAAGAGGCGAGATACGTCCGTGCAGATTAAGTAATGTTCACTACATGCAACCTGTCCAGCTTAGTCAAATATGTCATTGTGTTACTAAGGTATCAACTGTTTTCGATAGGGAAAATAAATACACTGCGGGTGCACTGCGCGAATCATAATACCGAACTGAAAGCAGTGGCTGTACTATTAGTAGTTCAGCACCGCCCCCTAAAGATGACTTGTTCCCCTTTTATTAGGAATTTCCATGTATGCGCAGCGAATAGAACGACGTGACTGTTAAACAGAAACATGAGGATCAGTAAAACAAAGGTGGCCTCATACGGCAGTTGCAGTTATAGAACATCACTCACCACTTGTTCGAATGCTGGATTTACGGCGAACAGATGGCATGCTGGAGTGAAGAGGAAAGGATAACAAAAGGTCAGAGAAGATGGAAACCAACAAACCGAAACCGAGATGAACAACAGATGGATCAGCAAGTGATCAGTGGCACCCACCAAGAGTGGATTTTAAGCGGTCCCACAAGGGGGTGTTTTTCGGAGCCGGAAACAACTTATGGTGCAACGAAGAACAGCCACAAGCGAAGCGTCTGTTTATTAATTAGGATCACCGTACGAACTCATTTCCATAAAGTATTCAGATTGAGCAAGTTTTGGAAGGAGCAAGGAACACAGAAACGGCGACGGAAGAGTTTCGCCAACCCTGGTTTGGATAAGAATGAATCAATCTAGGTGGAATTTACTAGAACAGGTATCTAAACATGCAAATAAGCAGTGTGAACAAAAGCAGAAGGGATGCATGGGTGAGTCCAGGTATTCTGTGTTCCTAAGTAGAGTAGGCTTATAGCAATAATGCTTATTTTACGGGGCTAGCCTAGTAAAAACTCAAGAAGGTGATCAAAAAGGTTACCCGGTGGTAGGAAAAACTCCTTGTACATTGGGGCACAGTGTAACCTCATGACATCATTAAAAATGGATCATGTGACAGTTCAGGACAAAAATGTACAGCCACCCTGACTGTATTGGGAAGGTAGAGTCTTCCACAACGATCGAACTTATACTGAATGACACCTTGATTAATACCCACCGACACACGTGATTAGAACCACTTCGTTCTGCCCAATTCCAGTTTTCCCCAGCGTCCACACACACGTAGCAGCCAACAAAGTGTTGTTTGCATCGTTCTAACGTCTCGATATGTGGCACACATGTCGCACACTGTTAGCGCGAATCCATCGTGCCAATTTTACTTCAAAAAAGTGACGGCAATCGAAACAGAAGATTCAGGGTAGATACAGTGACAGATTAAAGACAAACACTGGTAACCGGATCATAATTGAGACTGATCAAATTCATGCCAATGATAGGACGGTCATTCAAGGAAAAGTTGCAAAAACTTACCGGACAAAGTTTGAATCTCGCACGCTGGATTTACCAGTGGTTCCAGGGCCTGTGAAGGGAGAGAAATGTACAAGTCAACAACGGAAGCTAATCAGGCAAGTTAGAGCGGACCGAGTATCGTACAAATGAATGGTTTGGTCACCGGGTGCCGAGGGTTTCGGTTATCAACTTTGGGAGCCTAAAGACCAAGTAACTAAGCTTAATACATTATTAGTTGGCGGTATGAAAAAAGTAAGATGAAAATAGATGATGCAGTTGTACCACCCTTTCAGTGCCTAGCTGCCATGAAGCAAGAAGGCTGAGATGCTACCAAATTGCCCAAGGTTAGAACGGGGCACTCGAGATGCAGAGACCGGGGTCGAACCTTCGACCGTCCAATCAACAAGTTCGCGCCTTGGCCATTGAGTCAACTCGGAAGGTACGAGTGGGTGAGGCAATGTGTACGGGAATACCAACAACCAGCGTAATTAAACACCGTCACGGCAATACTGCATGATAAACTGTTTCTACGGTGAAAGCGTACCGACGAAGTTGCAGATGGTGTACACTGAGCCAACAAATTTGGTGAATGTTCAGAACTAACAAAACAAAACTATCCGGCTGTTCAGAAGGAAACGCAGCAGATAGTCGCTCCTAGACTTTTGTCATATTTGTAATTATGTGTTATGGGAATATCCACCGTATTGTTGAAGCTGGCTGTGTTATACAATGCCTATTATAACCAGCTGTTGTCACCGAATTTGTCATTCGGAATTCTCGCATTCTGAGTAGGTCTTTTACTTTGTTAAACCACTGAGAGTCACATGAATATGTCGTGAAAGTAGGCTGTGACACCTTTTTATGATAATCCCTTAGGAAAATGAGTACGCACATTTTGTCTAGCCAGATATCGATCCTCAGGAAGGGCCTGATAATGGCCGATTCGACCAGATGTTTACGAGAAACGTGGGAGCGATTCCTGAAGATCTCCGTTAAATGCAGACTTCCGCCCTTATCGTAACTAACCAATCAGACGCTGATGAGGTTGCCTATCAGTCTGCGTTTGCTATCGACGACTGAAATTGCAAGTCCATAGCTTGAAAATTATCAGGCCCACTTCGAAGAGAGACAGGCTAGCTAATTATCGTTGGCCAGCTGGGGTCCAAAGTCAATAATTGATTGAAACAGCGATCTCACCAAAATGGGTCCAAAGTCAATTGATTGAAACAGCGATCTCACCAAAATCTATAATCCAAACCGAGTGTACGGCTTTCCATACTTGGTCAACGGATATATGCGTGTGGGTGAGTGGGGGAGAGCATGAGGTCGACTTCCCTATTTCAACGTGATCCCAGAGAAAAACAGTCATTGGGCAGATGAACTTTTCTAGAACCCATCAATTTTAGACTAAAGCCGTTAACGTTCAAGTCAAACAACTAAATTTTAAAATATGAGCTACAACATGAAAGATGGAAGTCATGGGTTTAAGACAACTTTGACATCATTGCACTGGATAAGGTTATCTGCATGGTCCACCACAAGTAAAGCTGTACTATTTGAAGAGTCTAGAAAAGTCTGGAGCCAAGAAAACTGCTGCAACGCAAACATGAAGTGATTGACTCCTATCGGGAATGTTCCGGGTCCAATAGTGTCCCAGGAAACGTCCCATACTGACTGAGAGTCTATTATAATCACTTCAGTCGATTTTCATGGATTCTCTGCTTCAACTTCCAAAGGTACCAATCCCAGATTAGAAATAGTTCCCGAGAGAACGCCAAAAAAACTGCTACACAAATGACGACAGCTGTCTAAAGACAAACAGCACGCACGGATTATCCGAGTTACTATGGCATATGCTTCGGAAGAGAGCTGAGTTTCCAGCAAACTGACAGAAATTATCCAAGAAGTCAGCAAATACATTCGGCCTAATATACTAGTTGTTGGTGGTGGCGAAGACTTTTAGTTGCCAACATTGACATATCAGTCAAGGTAGGCAGACCATTCTTAGTTTATTTACCCACAGACCAAAATGTTAGCAGTTAATTAAAACACGGTAAGGAATAGTAGTAAATAAGACAGGCTGGTGACGGAATAAACGGCACTACCTGCAACAGACTGATGGCGTTGTGGATTGTTTGGCGGATTTGATGAATTCACACTCGGGGCGGCGGCCAAAACCACAGAAGTCTTATTAGATTCCGGTGTTCTGTTGCGTTTTGTGTTTTTTAACGCCGACGCAGAGCTCACCGAACCACTGGACGATCCAGACCCTACTTCACGGTCATATACATCACTAACGGAATTCGAATCATCTGAGCTGGATGAAGAACTTGAATGTGAACGAGTTGAGTCATTGTACGAGGTCTTCGACTCCCGACGATCAGTCGGTTTGGAGCGGTTACGACAAAAAGGCAAGTTCTTTCGGCTCTCACACGACGCAAAAGGTTCCTCTTCATCCCGCGCTAGTGGGGCGGTGGTCCCCGAACTACGAAGTGGTGGCTGCGTACTGCGTTGAACACTGTAAATGGTGGAAGTGTTGGCTGGACCAGGACCCCGAGCAGGAGTTGCCGAAGGTCCATTAGCCAACACCAAATGAGCGGTGGTCACTGCAGTGGGGTGGACGGTGATAACAGATGGTTGTTGGGTGGACGGAGGGATTTGGTGTAAGGGAAAATCCGGAGGAGGAGCTTGAGAAGGAGGTGGAGGACTGGATGAAGGAGAGCGTTGGGAATCGGCAGTGTTACTCGAGTTGTTACTCACTATGTTGGTGACCGTTGCTAGGAAAGGAAAGAAAAAAACGATAAACAAGCAGAAACAATTGATAAATAGCGGTTTAATAAAAACGCCACGTATAACCTCACCAGATGAAGGGATGGAGGTTCTCGGTTCACATGTTGTTGCTGACCGGCGCACTGTCGGATGTGGACGACTAGATGCTTGGACTGAGTTGACTGCACTTGACACCGATGTGTCGTTTGAAGATGAGGCAGTAGCTGTCACAGAAGAGGAAACTGAAGAAACGGACTGCTGAGTCGTTCTTGTGATAGCACCCTTCCCGAAGGATAACTGTTCCTGAAGTGTCCGAGCAGTAAACGAGGCTGCGGCTCGAGAAAACAATCCTTCATCTGGTGTTCTTCTACTATGAGCGGTGTTGTGGCTGTTGTACTGATTTTGTGTAGAGGGCAGTGCGCTGGCCGGGCGAGAGGGATGGTGTAGAGAGCTCCCAGGAGTGACTGATGCCGGGACAGGTTGGGCAGTTCCATTGAGTGAAAAGTCTCCTTGTCGACTGTCCAACTTGTTACCCAGACGGCTGGTGCTGTGATTAGCGTTTCCCAGCCCAGGCAATCGTCCGTGAACTTTGGGGTCGTAACGCCCTAGTAATATATAAGTGGCTGTGATATTGTTGAAGCGTTGCTGAGTTAGGGCTTCTTGAATCTCGCCCGGTTTGAATCCCATACGAACCATCGTTTCTGTGAGAAAAAACGGATGGGAAAACCGACGCACCAATAAAAATACCTGGGTAAGAACCCAATCGAAATCCGGTTAGTACCTGCATAGATTCGAGTCCAGAAAAAAACAAACTACACAAAATACAGCCAATTCCGTTAACACACATTGATTGAGGGTAAAAATATAGCGTACAGAAATCAGGAACTCCTAAACCAAGGCGCGGTGCACGTAGGCCGTTTAGAGTGCAACCATCGTAACAGACAAGCGCACAACCAAGCGGTCAGCCGTCCTAGTTTCAGACATGGGCTCGGACCGGAAAAGCGTCACGTGAATTTGTTGTGGCATTAATGGAAGTGTTACGATCAACTGTTGCGAGCGAGGGGTAAAGATGGAGGTGACTTCTGTGTCCGACGGCATGAAACCATCGCGGTGGGGAACAAGTTTCAGTGAACGAAAAGACCAAAGAATGGCAACGTTACCTTGATCACCTGTGATGAACCTCATTAAGCATCGTCACGTGCGACATCAAGTGATTCCTCAACAACTTCGGACGCGAAGAATGGATAGTAGCGCAAGTCGCGATTCGATTATGGCGACAGCGTAATTGTGTAGACTGTTGATGCCGAACCGGCCATCTCAGTAATGGCGCATGTGCCTTACAAACTAACCCCAAATACAATTTTGATTCGGCCTCAGCCCTTTAGGATGCAGTGATGACGCTGTAGCTTTCTACCGAAATGTTTACTGTCCGAACGCGCTCTGGTATTTTCACTGATCAGTCTGAAAAGGTTGTCCAGCCTCGTCTCGGTTGCACGGTACGTCTGGAAATGGGGACGCAGCTGAGCAAGTTATCAACCCCTACGGTTCAAGGGTTGATGCATTAGCTCGTAACACACCTACTAGAATCCATTCAGCTTCCACTATTCGAATACTCCCGTCTAGGCTGAGACAACCTGTTTTTATTCCATTTTTAATGTTCTGAAAAGCCTACTGAGGCAGTGAAATACACATAGTTTGGGAAACTGGGGAGCAGTAATCTCGCAAGCACTCTATAAACCCGTAAGAAGCACCCTGGTAGGCCAGTCACGAGCAAGAAACTACTGTCAGTCTGAGTGCCTGGTTCAGAGATGACTTTAGCGCGCGGAGGGTTATGCAGGTACTCATACTGTTAGATCAATGACTCACTGAGGTGAATTACCAAAAACTTGGTCAGACAACATCCCAAAAATAAGATTGGCGGATGATTTGCACCAGTTCACCGGCGAGAAATCTATCCGAATGGCATGACAATTGATATTGCTTTTTAATTTGCGTTCGATCAGCGATACAGTTGGAATCCGAGGTCTGTTGGTGTTATGGGATGAGAAAAGGCAACTGACACTGCCTCCCCCTAACATACTGGACGTTGTGAGTTCCGATTCAATTCACTACCGAGAGGACCTCTCAAACCTAGATATGACCGGCTTCCAAACCGGCTACTTTTTCAGCTGATTATTAACGGTCTGGTGTAGGTAACTGCGGGATTGATAGCATCTGAACTCATATCACTCGTTCGAAGTGCCTCACTATCCCGGAGCGATCATCCTGGTGAGCCCACACAAAAGACGAGAAAGCAGTGGACTCAAGTTTCGCAGTGAATAATACCTTTGTCGTTCCGGAATTTGTATCTCGTCAATAGAAACTCGATTAGCAACTCAATGTATTTCGCCACTGAATTTTCTTATTTCTTTTCGCTTCCGTTAAAATTGAAACAGGTACTTTCAGACCGGTTGTTCACCAAACTTAGGATCAAGTCTGGTATGATGTATATGAAATTCCTGAACCATAAGCAATATGCGTCAAATATTAATCAGTTCTGTCCAAAACGGGTGCAAAAATTGATACATTACAGGGTAGGCGGCACGATTTATTAGTCGTCTCTAAAACGCAAGCATTTTGTGTACATTTCATTAAAGTACGCAGACGATTATGCCCTCATCTACAAAGTCCGTGCTCCGTTCATCCATAGTTCAGTTATACACACGCCTTGTAATTATGCCCTACACATATTCGAACAGGTATACTTTCGTACGTGTGCGAAGTAGCATAACCGAATATCCCAGAGGGAAACAACGATTCTGTTGATCAGGCACCAAGGATCGAGCTACATCTCAATGACATATAATTGTTTCTAGTTGCCACTGATAAACGACACTGACCACTATTGTCCAATCTAATCCACAGCAAGTGATGTATAATTGTCACAAAAATGAAAACCTAAACCATAAGAGATGCCCCACTGTGACTTTGGATGTTGAGTTCCTCCGCCTACTTCTGTACGCTCAGCTGTAGCACCCTTTCGGTTCCTAGCTGCCGTGCCACCCAAAGGAAGCACGAGAGATGGGATAATGCCAAGTTGTCCAAGTCTAGACAGGAGAAGTCGAAAGACAGAGGTCGGGTTCGAGCCAAGGACCTTCCAGTCAGTAAATTCGCGCACAAACCACTGAGCCATCTCGCCCCACCCCATCCCGCCCCACAGGAAAAGACCTTGTATTTTATGTAAATGTGAACTAGCTAATGGAACGTCTTTATCTAAACACGGACGACGTCAGATCACTTGCCTCATATTCCAGTTGTTGGTTATTCAGTTAACTACATCACATTGCTTTACAGAATTTGCAGTAACTGATAGGTTGTCATGATACATCGCACAGTGCCAGCAAGTATGGCACCAATTTAGCAAATTTAGTCGCAGTGCTTCGGCCGCTATTTCCGATACCTATGACAGTATATGTAATTTCTACACCAATCAACAGTAAGGAGGATTTGTATGCTAGCTACCGGTTTGCTCAAATGAACGACTGTTGCTCAGTTCGGGAGCGAGGCTAAACAATGGACGCTACTCATGATGAGAAACACGGAAGCTGTGACCCTAATTTATCAGACAATATCGCACACATTGAGTGCATTCGATGACGTTTGGTGCCCACTCGGTTTTGTTCGTACCCCACTAAGGTTGACCGAAATTTCAGTGTTTCCGGCGCTGTTTAACATCCGGACCACACTCTGCAACGATGACAGACAAGAAACTGTCGACGAACACAACATATATCACCAGTTCACTAACACGTAAGAATCACTTTTAGAGCAGTAGTTCAGCGGTACCCAAGTGGGCGCTGCTCACAAAACGGATCACTACAAAGAGTCGATAGTGACTGAACAGAGTCATTCACACAAAACGTCCCAGTTCAGTATATAACTCGGAATTTAACTCGCTGCGTGTTAGAGAGTGGCAACAAAACACATTTGTGATTCAACGGTTCCCAGTTCAACAGTTCGTCCATTACACTGGATTTAACGGCCACTGGAAATTAAACGACCAACCATAGTGAACAGGGACGCATGTTTTTCGCACAGCACGAAATTTCGCGGCAGACGGGAAAACTGTCGAAAACCAAATTCGCTGGTAAGAAAAAGCGAACCGGTGAATTCCCAGAGAAAATTGTGACGGTCCCCACAAGTGCGTTTGTTAGGTCGGCATTTTTTGTCAAGTCGATCAAGCTAGACAAGACAACATTAATATAGCATTTGCTTCAGTCATGCAAAGCTAAGTGACTCGGTTGACAGTTGTCACTGAAGAGCAGGGGATGCTACATACCTAAAAAGGCTGGTTAACCAGAGTGGCAAACAAGAAGTGACCCGGAGATGCAAAATGTAGGGACAGCCAACGTCATTCAATAACTGTGAGTGCCCTCCTTTAATTTATTTCTGAATAATGTTAGAGGCTTAAATTAAATATATATATA
>NW_008751683.1:1336846-1393185 GCF_000715545.1 Opisthorchis viverrini
CTGTCGAAAACCAAATTCGCTGGTAAGAAAAAGCGAACCGGTGAATTCCCAGAGAAAATTGTGACGGTCCCCACAAGTGCGTTTGTTAGGTCGGCATTTTTTGTCAAGTCGATCAAGCTAGACAAGACAACATTAATATAGCATTTGCTTCAGTCATGCAAAGCTAAGTGACTCGGTTGACAGTTGTCACTGAAGAGCAGGGGATGCTACATACCTAAAAAGGCTGGTTAACCAGAGTGGCAAACAAGAAGATTTGACCGGAGATGCACAAATGCAGGGACAGCCAACGTCATTCAATAACTGTGAGTGCCCTCCTTTAATTTATTTCTGAATAATGTTAGAGGCTTAAATTACATATATATATATATATATATATCATGGAAATGAAGTGGTGAAACAACTAGGAAACGGGTGTTTAGCTGAATATCAAGTATATCGAAAAAGGTAGTGGGCACGACCGTAATATGTTGTGGCTATCCTGTGCTTCGTATGCGACGTCTGCTAGACGTTGTCTCACGTATAAACAAAGACAGACGATACTCAATTAGTGGGACACTACGAAGGCGATTGAGACAAAAATTTATGCGAACAAGACTGTGTCTGAGTAGAGAACTGTAAGCGAACATGAATGATATTCACGCTAGTGACTCAATCAAACTGGGTGTTGAAGAAACCTAGAGCTGTTTCATACACGCGGGAAAAAACCCACCTTACTACCCGCTGCTGTTTGATTTCTTCCTCGAAAGTTAAACTGATTCAGATCGATTCACACAGTGTCGCCTGCGGCAAATGTAACTGGTAGTCTATTTCAACAAGTCGCTTAGAATAAATATTACCGTCTCGCCTGCGTTACATTAATTTTATGGTGTCTGATCCAGTCTTTTACATACTGTCAAGATTACATTTCAGGACCTCTTGCATCGGCACAACGGTGAGTCATGAACAAAAGCAATTCAATTATTTGCATAATAAATAGATTTCACCGGGGGATCTCAGCTGGGTCTCTCGTTTACGACATTCAGCTGAGATTCATTTGATTGCCCCGTTAAGATCAAACTGGTGTGCAAATGAGTATAGTTCGCAAATTTCGTACAATTTGAATTTAAGTACAACACAAGGTTGACGGAAACTCTGAAACTGAGCTTAGCTGATGAGTCCCTTAAAAAGGACGAAACCGGTCTTCGACGAGTCTTCGGCAACTTTGTGAGTAATGCTATTTCAAGCGAACCAAATATTCAGTAGGGTGTTGCATGATGGCAACAGGTGGCAAAATTTCGATTAAGTACAAGGGTTATGTGGTTTGACAGAGACATCACGCGAGGATGGCGAATCCATCGGGCAATCAGTGGAAGTTTCAACGGAAACTTCGTCCCCCAAGTGAATTTAATTGCGCCGAAAGGCCTAGAAGCACTGTTTCATCCTTATTGGGGGAAGGTCACTGAGCTCCACAGAATTAAGTTTAAACCATCAGTATTTCAATAAGCGACATGTGTCCACAAAAACCTACTTTGTTGTTCGAAAAGTTCACCGGAATGGGCAGGGGTGTGTGCTTGTAGGGGATGTCTAACTAGTGACACTAAATATGACCAGTGCTGATCAGTCAACTGTAAGTCAGCTGCCAAATGTTAAAGCACAACAACGTACTACTGACAGGGAAGGTGTACATAGATTCGACTAAACTGTGCTTTTGAGAAATCGCGGAGGATATGGGTACTGGGTTGCTGCATAGATGAGTTAGTTGCCAGATGGCACTAAGTCATCTTTACTACAAGCCCAGAAGAGCCACGTAAATTTGGTGCAACTAATAGGACTGCGTTTAAGAGAGTCCTCACAGGGAGAAGAGAAATTACCGCGTCAGACTTTCAAGTCCGTAAATCGTTTGATGATCTTATTGAACACGGTATGCATTAACAACGTGTATTTAGCATGTCCTTGACAAATTTGGTCACGACAGTCGATCGCATCGCCGCACGAAACACACTACCAGGAGAGTAGGCGTTGCCCATAGTGCGGGAAAACCATGCTGGTTATTTGTGATTCATGTTGCATGTCGACATACACACTGTGCTCACAAGTGACCCACTTTGATCTCAACACATCAAGCTGATTTTCGCTTACTCATGCCAAGAGTAATTTTATGCGATCTACAAGTGTCCCCATTTTGAACTGATTACCCGCAACGTATGCTGATGTCCAAATGAGAAAGGAAAGTCCTCCCTATGACCATTACGTACTCATACTCATTTCCAAAATGTGTTGCTTTCTTAGTACGGGAAAACATGCACCCACGCCTTACTCAATTGCTTTTCGAATTCTAACATTACAGTCGGCTGCAGAGACCAAGTAGGCTGAAGGAAGCTCTATTTGGACGCTTCGTGAATGTTTCACAAAATACATAGCAGCTTTGGATTTTAGACAAACAACTTTTCGATAAGTAAAAAGTTCTAGTCAATTCTCAGGATCGGAAAATAACGTGACAGAGTCAGAATTACCAGAACTTAGGTGAACCGCATATATAACCCATAAAATCCACTTGAGTACTGAGAAACCGAAGAAAAAAGCAGTGGCCTTTCTGATTGCGTTGCAGAAGTCCACATGTTCCTACTTCGCGACATGTAGCACATTAGGTTACTGCTGTAAAACCACGATGCGAGGATACAGTTATGAAAAAAGGTCAGACCAACCACCAAATATCTCTCGCTGCATGGCACATGAAGATGTAGTGACTAGACTGCTCTGTCTATTCTATCACTGCTTCAGCACAAACTGACCTAGCGGCTGAAGCGAACTGATGACTTTGGGGTCTATAAAACGGGTTAATGTGCGCACGATGCATCATACTTTTTTTAAATTCTCATCTCATATTTCGTAACAGATGACATTTTGGAATAGCGATCTGTAGGCAATTCGAAATCGTTCAATGAGTTCAATCACCGGGTTGTTTGGAGATGCACAAAAACAACTGAGCTTTCCAATGAAGCAGTGGTTTATTGCCAGTATTTATACTTGTTTCAGAAACACCAACTGTTTGAGGACCCGTTGTTACATCGGTACCAAGTAAGGGAATTTCCGCACTGGATTGTTGTGACTGAGATGGGGTGCACAGCGATCGAATAACTCACAGGTGGTAACAAAAAATGTCAAAATAATCCACTGCTGGTTGATCGGAACAGCAATTGGCGGTGTGTTGGTTGAGACTCCCACCTGGGTGCGCAGTAGACTACCATTCAGACACCATCGATCGGTGTAGCAAACAGATACTACATTGCACTCAAAACCCATGAATATAAAGAACCTAGTGCCACCGTAGAGGAAAAATTACAGCAATGAAGGGTAATGGGCTCAGCTGGAGTGCACAGCGTTGCGAAGTGCACAATGACGAGAACAGTCGGATTTGGAACCAACCAGCTCGTCCAGACAGATCAAATGGGTAAAGACCTAATTTTCTCCTTGCCAATGTCAATGTTGCTGCCGACCAATCAAGATTTATAGCGAAATTCCGTCAGCATATGGAGGCCCAATTACCCGGATATTACAAGTCGTTTAAGGTAGTCAATACTTGAATTCGAATAGTTCCAGATGTATGGAAGTTAGCAATCTAACGGTTGAATTATTTCCGACTTTTCATCGCCGTTTCGATAGCAGCGGTGCTATTCGGTGACACAGGCATAGGAGTGCAACCAGTACAGATAACGGCTAAAAGCGATACACGCATTCATTACAGGACGAACGCATTCATTAGCCGTATAGTTGATATCTGTCGCACCATAATCTGACGGTCGAAAATAGCAGAATATTATGAATCAGAGAAGTGAGACATCTGGGCACCTGATTAGTGAAGCCATAAACTGTGGATGAGCATCACAAAGACCACTAGATCAGTAGAGTAGAATAAGGTGGTTGACAGGTCGAAGATAGTCCTTCTCCAATCAGTCACGTGTTCCCACCAGCCACCCGGACACAGATTCTTGATATTCATGCGTTCAAACTCCCGGGTTTGGAAACTCATATTATAGCTCATCCACTTTCCACATCCCAGCAGATGTAAGGATAATTGATATGCATGAATATGATGCGGACAAAAGCTGCCGCTGAAATCGATCACATGATCGATATACGAGTACGGTATGGTCCACCATTACCTGCCCACTAGCTCAAATCGACTGACGCTGCCTTCGCAATGTAAAGTGAGAGAAGCTGGTGGTTCATAGATCAGGTACCAAGAAGAAGGAACTTCTTAAGGAAAGACGAAAGCTCTACAGTGAAGGGATGAACAGCGTAATGCATTCATCCCGTTTGGAAAGAGGAATTTTCGGCCTCAAGTTTAAACCGGATTCAGTTCTGCTTTGCTCGCCACCATGGGAATTTAAGAATGAAATATGAACTTACACATCTGGCCTAAACAGAGTGCAGAATTTGAGAAGATAGAAAGAGGAAAAGAAAGCGTTCAGCTGTAGCACCCTTCCGGTGCCTAGCTGCCATGCCACCTGAAGGGAGCACGAGGGCTGGGATACTGCCAGGTTGCCCAAGCCTAGACAGGAGAAGTCGAGAGGCGGAGGTCGGATTCGAACAACGGACCTTCCGGTCAGTAAATTCGCGCTCTAACCACTTGGGCCATCTCGCCCTGCAGAATTTGAAATAGTACACCTAACAAGAATGGAGTTAGGTGGACCTCAGTCCTGCATTGGAGTTAGATATGGGATTCCTTAGAAAAAAGGGGAGTATACCACTCCAGGGTGGAACGAATCGCTCGACCAATCGCAAAAAGCGGGAAAGAAAGGGAGCATCCGGTGAAGGTCATCTCGGAGCCATCGTTAACCTGTTTGTCACAGCGCAGCTTGAACTGGAAGTCAGTATAGGCCACATAACATTGCATTTATCTGTCTGTAAGTCCGCTGCTTATAGTGTGAAAGAGGTGTGCAAAAAAGTGACTTACCAATACGCTCCGGGTCGCAATAATCGGTAGGTGGTTCGCAATATGGGCGCAGGACAATTTCAAATCCGTTATTCAACCAAGGGTCTCGCTCGACCAATCGCAAAAAGCGTGAAAGAAATGGAGCATCCGGTGAAGGTCATCTCGGAGCCATCGTTAACCTGTTTGTCACAGCGCAGCTTGAACTGGAAGTCAGTATAGGCCACATAACATTGCATTTATCTGTCTGTAAGTCCGCTGCTTATAGTGTGAAAGAGGTGTGCAAAAAAGTGACTTACCAATACGCTCCGGGTCGCAATAATCGGTAGGTGGTTCGCAATATGGGCGCAGGACAATTTCAAATCCGTTATTCAACCAAGGGTCGCGCATCACCTCCTGAATGGGGATAAACGAAAATCGACGACTGTTCAGTCAAGGCAAGATTAGTATTATCTACTCCAAGAAGTGAATTCTCATCGTACAGACACAGAGCAGATACGTAAGAACAAGCATGCAGAGAGATCGTCCAGCTGTAGCACTCTTTCGGTGCCTTACTGCCATGCCATCCAAAGGAAGCACGAGGGCTGGGATACTGCCAGGTTGCCCAAGCCTAGACAGGGAAAGTCGAGAGGCAGTGCAGTGGCAATGCACCGGAAATGCAGCCAAAGGGAAGTAGCATTAACGCAATGGACGAAGGCTAACATGATACCAGATCATGTTGAGAACTGCGGAATTTCGGTTCGTATTAGTTTTGGTACGAAAACGTTGGTATTTGGATCACGCGTAGGAAGTCAGTAAAACCTGAGATAAAGTCGAGAAAAGGGTGTTCACCGTCAGACACTATTTTCCCGGTTGAGTTATCAATACTTTCTGACCATACAGCAAACCAGGACACTCCTGGAGATTCCATCGCACTTAACAGACTATTTCAGCGGCGTAACTCTGAAGCGGTAGTCTTTCCCCAAAACGTCATGGAATATGAAACAGGAACAGTAAGTCCAGCGACAATGGCTTTGTGAATAAGATTTAAAGCAAGAGATGGTGTTTTATCTAAAACCAAAGAAAGTCACAAGAGTGTGGCGTAAGAAGACGGTTCAAATATGAGGCGACCACCTGAGATTATTCACGAGGATAACGCGGAGGTAGTTCACATCAGTGGATCTTGGAAGACGGCAGCGGGTCCATTCAATCCGGCATGTAATTTCGTATGAAATTCTGATCTGCGATAGTTACTTACACCGGCAGAAAGTAAGAAACGTCTAGGTCAGGATAAACATGACAAAAAGAACGCCACCCTGTAAAAACACCTGTTTGGGTTGGTAGTGATGAAGATTTTCGGTTGACAAGACAGGGTTAGCGGAAATAACGTCGTCTTAAATTAAGACTGAGCGGTATTCGTTTAGGAAGAAGGATTTACATTCTACGATTGAACAACTAGTATGAGGAAGAATTCAAAATGAGCTTTTAGACATCACTACTGTTAAAAAGACGGCGACCGACCCACATTTTTGCGAAATTTACACTGACGGTCAACAGAGAACCAGTCGCTACCGTCAGGTCCAATGAATCCATTATCAGGATCAGTATGAAGCCAGCTTTCATGAACCAAAACTACTCCAAAACACCAGAGTTTTTTGCGAATTGAGTTGTAACAAATTGCCCAAAAGTGGGCGAACGTTCCGAATAGATTAGGCAGAACAAACATTTTCTAAACATTTCTATATTTAACAGCTACCAGCTCCGTGTTTTCACATAACAATCCCAACTATTGCAAACACAGTTATCGAAATGCTGTATGAACGAGATACAACAACGAAAAGAAGTCATGTGGGATAAATATGGCTACGAAACAGACTGTGAGACAGTAAAAGGATAATAAGCGGGAAAAGTATAACACAACAGATGGATGGCACAGCCACCTTCAATGTCCCCACAATCAGAAGCCACCAACTCCGTCCAAACGGGACAAAAAAGGAGAATGGAAGCAGCAGCATAAGACTCGAATCTGGTCACTGTGAATGTCCTCTAACAGGAAATTCAACAATGGGATTGGGGAATCAGGAAGAAAGAAAACCGGAAAACCAAGAGTGAAGTATCCTAGCATGAATGTCAGTGTGTGGCTTTTGTGGATACATACGTATGCAGTCACTCCCGTAACTGACTGGGCGGTGCGACGCAGTGCGTGTCGTAAACCTCAGAACAGTGAAGTGAGCCGATTGTTGTCTGATTCCCTGTCCAAAAGTGAGAATGTGTCCAGTGCCACTAAGGATAGGTGCGAAACCAGCTGAAAACGACTGCTGGAGTGCGCATGACAGGATCGCACAATCGGCTAGCTTTCATTCAGTAGCAAGCACAACGATCGTAATGATCCAAAGGCAGGTGTGAAACGAACTGTTTGGCAGACTGGTAGACACTGGAACTAAGTGACCTAATCGTCAATCGTACCGGTTTAGGCGAGAGAGACATCATTCAACGCCACAGTGCACAAAAGCATGAGCTTTGTGAAACCGAGTCAGCCCACAAGTTGCGATCAAACGTCTAGACTTACAGATAAAACATTCCATTCGGACCCTGACGGTCAATTAGTAGGCTCAAGGGTACAACGATCTTTTATCCTGCAACCTATTAAAAGGTCACCACAACGGCAGTCAATTTCAAGGCAACTACGCGGGACTCGAACCCCGGGCACTGGATTATCACAGGAAAAAAATTTCCATTTACCTAACTGAAACCACAGACACAAGCTACCTGAAATTGTGCTGGCAAAGGCTAGAACGCTGGTCAAAGGGTAGACAGCGTCATGGGACGTATCAACTTCGACTGGAAGGTTGGAAACAAGCAAGCAATCGAACTTTTAACTCCGTGTAAATGCCATCCATAGGTTACACGTGCGCAACGGCTTATCAGCAGTAATCAAAATCAAAATATAATGTTCTGTTCCATAAAAACACTTTGATGTGAATAAAAAAATATTGGATGTGCGGTATTATCCGGACAAGAAAAAGCGTTTGGTTTCAAAAAGGTCCTGAAATCGCCCACGAATGACAAAGTATCGTGGCTTCTAGAAAAGATTTCGCTAGTATCTTTTGAAACGTGAGCACTTCTTTGTATGTGACTAAAATTTGGGCGGCTGAAGGCAAGCTGAAGTAAACCGAAAGCTAGAAAAATTGAATAACCTGTGACAAAATTTCCTCATACTGCGATCAACGTATGAATTAGCTGTAGCTGGATGCGGGAGTTGTTGAGTTCGCATTCATGTCACTCCAATTTGAACAGCTCTTCTCCCCTCCTGGCTAAATTATTATTCCTATACTTCCGCACCAAAGATAGAACGGAGCACTGAACACACGTTTCACTTATTGGAGCTCATTGGCACTGGGTATCCATGGCCGTTCCATGATCTGATCTCCAGATATCTGAATGCGAGTTGAGCGTGCTGCCACTAATTCATCATCGCACGCTGAACTCATCTGAATGATAGAATCCAAAACAGGCGAATGTGATCCCGTCCAAGTAAACGATAGTGATGTGGTTGTGAACTGAGCGAGTCCCTCAAAGACTAGGCAAAAACGGTCCAGGAGATATCAAGCATCCGCGAAGCCACTTGACTGGGAAATCCTGAGGCGAGTGAAGCGACCAACACGACCAGGGCCGTTACTGAGGGAGTCTGGTAAAGCCAACCACACTGCTCAAGCGTGAACAGATTTCCGGTGTTCGAGACCCAAAACGGCCACAAACATGCATTTTTCACTGAGCCCTAATAAGAGTGAAATATGGGTCCAAAGCTTCCCGCTTTTGGCGAGGACCCCGAATAATAATTTCGTGGAAGGAGGGGAGAATGTTCAAACGAGAGTGGAGTGAACAAGAATCAGCATACAAATCTGTGTTTAGCAACCGCCCTCCAGTGAACAGGAATTTGCGGTTGCTTCATTGACAGAACTGTGTACTATGATTGCTGGATCTACGTTTATCTACGTTTTCATTACTTTCAGTTACTTCCGAGGGTATTTAAAGCGATAGAAGTAAAGCGCTGCGAAAAAGCCTTCAAGATATTCAACCGAGCATGGGAAGCTTTTGGCCGGCTATGAGACGGTGGTTATGGGCTAAAAACAGGCGAATCGATCGAGAAACCAATTTAGATAAGCAAATGGTATTGCGTTTCGTAAGTAGGTTGGTCTACTTGCCGTCAGATCCTTTGTCATTCTAGCTCAATTCCATCCAGATCGTTCCGCCAAAACTGCCTACATGGGTGGTCTAGGTCCCGTTTAATGCGACAATAACAAGGACACCAGGGAATGATATTCATTTGGACGTTGTCTAGGCTGGGTTTGCCACCCGATCATGGTTGATTGACACTAGCACCCAGTGCACATAAAGCGAATACCAAGATGCTCAGCGTTACATAGGAGCACAAAAAAGTTTCGGTTGAATTTCAAAAGCAACGAAAGGACCTAGCGCAGTATCAGCAAATATACGCAAACGACAACAAATCCTAATGAGTTGCGATCGTTAACCGTGTTTACCCGGCTTAAAATAAGGAGACCTATATGTCAGTCTACTACACCGGTTGTTTTCATTTTCTCCTTGTTGCCATGGCAACCAAGCAGCTACAACAAGCGACCTTACTGGTGCAGGCAGTGAATGGGATTAGGTGGGAAAAAACGGGGCTCCTCGGCCGCACAATACCCTTAGCTGTAAAACCTCTGCGAGTGGAACAAAACTTTTTACGCCAAAATGTTGCATTTTGTCGCGTATGTGTAAGGATGGATCGGCTTTAGAGATAGTGCGGGTTGCAGCGTCCCAGGAATGGCGGTCGGAAACATATAGATATCCAGTTCTGGTGCCGATGACGAACACCGTAAAGTGAGCAGACCCAGATGTTTCCTGCATTAGTTGATGAGATCGAAGGTTAGTTGGGGGCTACGTGGAACGTCTATCACACTACCAACGTGTGCTGAATGCAGCTGTGGTCTTTGTCGCACAATATATTTAATCCTGCCATACATGACGCCAGCTTACCAGAATGCTAAGTCGGTTCCCGATGGGAACGAGGCAGGTTTGATGCGAAAGCAAAGAAGCTGAATTTATTGCTCTGACGTGGATCATACAACTACTATACCCGCGGTCGAACGTACTCCATGTGAAAGACAAATTTTATCCCGTAAAATCTCCGGCATAATGAGGAAAGCGGTTAAATATTTACGAAAATTGGCATGTGACAGAAAGCGAGGAAGCTATCATATTCTTATACACTGCACCAGCTGTAATCAGAACAGTTATACTGAGACCATCCAGATGCCTGTAATGATTAGCTTTCCCCTCTCTCTCTCGGAGGAGAAAGGGAACCAAAACGACTATGTGAGAGGATTGTCACCTTTTGAAGAAAACCACCACAAATGTTGATCTGCGGAGGAAAAACCAGTAGTGCATCGGACAGATGGGTAGAAGGACTGCAAAACAGCCTTAAATGAGTAATCCGAAAGAAAGATAACGTATCTGACATGCAAGACTAAACAGGACGCAAGCGCACTGACCAAAACACCGAACACCTGATATACAAAGGAACCCCTCTGACGGACTCTAGTCAAAGAAGTTCATGGGACCAAATCATTTTACAACACGACAAAAAAGATGAGGACAGTGTAGATCGAAGATCCAGTTCTCCGACAACCGATGTTCCAGAACTACGGCGCGCGTCGCCTGGTTCCGGTAGGTTACCAACAAAGTCAGAGTGTGGATTGGTTGCATGGTGGCTTAGGAATCTGACCAAGACGACAAACGGTGATGACACGGCTACGTTTTCCGGGCAATCGTTTATTGAAAAGCGTTCTATAATGGATTTCGAGTAGAACAACCGAAGTGAAAGAATTGGGATTTATGAAGGGTTGAGTCTACGCTTGTCCCGGAGTTCGGTTGCAGAAGTTGGGAGATGTCCCTGTCAACTAACCTAACCCACTAGCAATCCTCACCGAAATCATGTGGTTGGAGAAGATCTTTGTAGAACGCCAGCATAAACTCCTTCCTTCCAAATAAGGTCCACTTTCACCTTGAGACTTTGTTGCATCACATTCACATGGCTGTAAGACTGACGTTAAAAAAGTTGTTGGGATCGACGAGGGTGAACCAAGATGAGATGCCCTAAAGCCTGGTGACACAATACCACCACCTTAAAATTGCTACAGTTTATCCGGCTATGTTGTTTCAACACTGGTGACAACGCAAGGAGTGTGAGAACACTTCATTACTATGCTAATTTATTCCAGTGGAAGCACACCGGAAGGCTGGACAGAGAGGTCAGTGAATCTCTCGATCTGATTTTGTAAGAGACAAGGTCACCGAAAACATTGTGCAGCGGATTGGTCAACATTAGTTGCTAACTTCAGAAAGTCACGGATAGGCTGGTGCGCTAGGTGAATAACACTGAAGACGACGAAAACGAATGTTGTTCTCAAAATGTTGACCGACCGTATTGAATTCTCTTTAGAAGGCCGTATCGAGGGCCACGATGGAATCACAAGGCGCCTAAATACGTTCTCCCCTGAAGGGATACCAGCTGAGAGAACGGACGACGAAAAATCGCATCTGTGAGGGCTCGATAACCCCGAACAGTTTCTCCTGATGGCTCAATATGAATTCCAAAATTTATATAAAATGACGGCTTAGGTGTCCACATTGGAAAGTGTAACAAACCGTTCACAACTAGCGACTGTTTGAGCAAGTCAGTGAATGCACAATCATATTCAGTGACATATAACTGGATAATGAAGCGCATAGAACTTAGCATAATTAGCCCAAACTCCTAAAAACGAAAAAAAAACTAGCACTGTCGGGCAGGCCGTCAGAGAGCGCTGACTTATCAAAAACCTGGGTGCATATGCCCCCCAAACAAACAAAAATTTGAGGGAAAACTAGCATGTCGGGCAGGCCGTCAGAGAGCGCTGACTTATCAAAAACCTGGGTGCATATGCCCCCCAAACAAACAAAAATTTGAGGGTAGGATGCCGCTAAGAAACGACAACAAATGAGGCGAAGACCTTTGCTGGTGACCACCCGTTTTTCCTGATCGATTTCTGTTGCAACTTTTCTGGCAAAGAATCTGAGTGGAAGTAGATCAAAGGTCAGCCCATTGATGACTCACTACACCGTTTCTCATCTAAAGTTACGGGACGTACCAATATATTACGGTACCGTACTCTTCAAATCCAAGAATGGTAACGGTTGCAGCATTAGGCCTGCTGAAATGATCGCTTCCGATGAACCTAATGAGTGGTAGTCTTAGACGAAGTTTTGTTGCATTTGGTGCGAAGCAAAGACCATATGGAGTAGATGGGGGGGGGGAGAAGACTTACCGAAAGTGGGAGTCGTTTGGCGGGGTTGAGCACGAGCATTTTCTTCAACAGCGTTTCACATTCATGAGTCATGTAGAATGGGACTCGGTAAGTTCCACGAAGTACGCGTTCTCGAAGTTCCTGCAGATGAATGGATGAATTGAAACAAAGGATATACATTCGAACGGGGAACTGGCAGGTGAATCGAGAAACACAGGAACACCATACATTTGACCGCATGGCGAAAATGCTGGTTGAAAGAGAAAAAAATGTCGATCGATTTAGAACATTATCACCCCACCATCCATCGGCCATCGCCAGTGTGGGGTAAACTTCCCATACTTTCGTTTTTCTTCGTAACGGCCCCGACGTAATGACCACTATTTGCTAGACTCCCAGCCTGGTGGGACATCAGCTTAAATACACAGCCTATGTCAAGTTATCGAACTTGGTTCACATGTGGTGTCTGTAGGGCATTTGGGCAATGTAAAATGTGCAAGCAAAAACAACCATCACCGGCATAACAGAGAGAAACAATAAAAAAATGAATGATGTGCTTCCAAATCGTTTCAGTGAACATGAGAAAGTGTTTGAGTGGCCGTCAGAGAAATCATGCTTCAACCGGTTCTAACTTCGCTTGAAATGATCTGGACGTGTCTGTCATGTACATGACGATGAGTAGTGAAAAATGCCACCAATCCAACCTTTTGCAGAAAATTGCGGTGAAGCCAAAACAACTAAAGGCACGGCTCAGTATGATCAGATCAAGCATGGATAACATTGAGTCTCAACGTGTCCACATTGCCCATCGTTAGAAACGAGAAGTCTTGCCAATCGTGGTCAACTGCAATTCAGTAGTCTTCGTAATACATAGTTTATTAGAATCGTCCACTACCGACTCAACAAACCAAGAATTAAGCGAATAATCTCCATAGAACAATTAACAAAAAGAACACAGCTTCCCGCCAGACGTGTCAGCTCCACTATGGATAGGCGGTCCCACACTTCCAACCGGCGGCTACCTCGCATACAGGTACAAACATTAGGCAGTGTAAAAATGTTTTTGAAGAGAAACTGTCCAAAACAGTTCTTCCGTCGTAGTGGTGGCGGCGGCGCACAGAAAATAAGGTTAATGCAGTGAGTGCATCTCGACGATGGATGTCAAACTTTAAACAAAAGGATGATGGTCAAGTGGGAACCATCTGAACACGGAGTTTTTCTCGAAGTCCAAGAAAGAAATAGGTTGACTGCGTTGAAAGAATTTGTCGCCAAGTGTCAGGTTGCAGAGGCACGTTGACACCTACGTTTCCCACAATTGCAGATGACGATCAAACGTTCCGGTGTATCCCAGTTTCGATACGGTTTTTGAAATGTAGATCTCAGCTCAATGTTGTTAGGACTGATGTGCTTTCAGTGGATAAAAGGCATGAGAAGGTGTTTTTGACCGTTTGAAATGCCAATGGGAAAACGACCGTGCAGCTGTTATCTCTTTATCAAGACCAATTTATTGGCTGTTAAACAGGCGGTACCGCCGAACCTCACAGTGGATTTGCTAGCGTTTCGTTATCATACGAGGAGATATCACCACCAGTCGGCTGGGTGGGCGAACAGCGCAACTGCTACCGGGCTACCAACCCATAAACTCACCCGAATTACCAACATTGAGACACGTTGCCAAGGCCCGAAAAACCAAAACTGACCACCGATGAGTAGCAGCACGCAAAAATGGGTGCATTTTTGGTTACCGAATAAGTTCTTTACCAATTCCATTGGTCCGCACATATCCAGAAGTAAAAATCAACTAAGGCGGACAAATATGCGTATGGAAAATGTCATGAGTGACTTTCAGTTACGACCGCCTGTGCATGACAAATGTAATCACATATTATCAAAGAGGAACAAGTATGCTAACCGACCACAAATATTTACGATAAAAGATAGATTTCTGCCGCCTGCATTGATAAACACCGTACTAACCTCTGTGATTGTTGGACCGAAACTATTTGATCCTGATTTTGCTTAATTAAATTTACCAAACCCTCGATTCAATATCAAAGTTCAAATAATCATTGACAAGCAGACAGGCGCATTGAAAAGTAAATGGTCAAATTCTGTTATGAAGGCCTGATAGAAGGTAAAGATCGTTCCAATGGACAGATTCGACTACATACACAAAATGAATAGCATTCTGTCAGGCCTGTTCAAGTTTCAGGTGGTAAGGGAGAACAATAAACTACAAAATGATGAAAAACTACCTCAAAAACGCTACAGTACACGAAACAAACTGGACAGGCTGACGCCAATGCATTACGGCACATATACCCAACTGGTAC
This sequence comes from Opisthorchis viverrini, assembly GCF_000715545.1. NCBI lineage: Eukaryota > Metazoa > Platyhelminthes > Trematoda > Opisthorchiida > Opisthorchiidae > Opisthorchis > Opisthorchis viverrini. Next base: position 1,351,420 of record NW_008751683.1, read on the forward strand.
GGCGATTCCTCGGTTGCATTTCAAAACCTAACATTGATCCTCATCACTTCAAAATTATCGATTTTTTTCACAACATAGGTTTTTTTACGAGCGCGCAACGAAACACTGATGCGCGCTGGTTTTGTTTTCCACATGCGCACTGCAAACACACAAAACGCTGAACTCATGAGTCTCTATTCGGGCGACAGAGATCTTCATTACAAAAATATGTGATGGTTACCGGTGCGGATCTTGTTGATGCGTATATCAAGACGGCCGCGAACGCGTAATCTAGAAATGAGTTCGACAAATAATCAGTAATTGAAGACCCACTGATGTAACGTGAAACTGCGAATATGCTAACCTGTTGTTCCGGACAAATGGATCAGGAATCAGCTAGGACGATTGAACTATGAGGAATGAATGAAAGCTTTGCACGGGCGGACATATGAAACATTAAACGGGTAAGACAAACGCACTGAGAACTTAAAACAGGGACGTACGATCAAACACTCGAAGGGCAGCATGAATGTGCAATAACGGCGTACGGCCCATATACTGTAATCACACAATTTCTATATGGTCGTTTAGCTGCAAAATTTTCTCTGCTACAACATCAAAAGGAAGCACGAGAGTCGAGATAATTCCAGGGTGCCTAGACAGGAGCAACCGAGATAGTGAGGTTGTGTTTTAAGCACGAACCTTCAGGTCAATAAGTTCATGTCGGACACAATGAGCTATTTTCCCTCTCTCTCTCTATAATCGTCCAGCTGTAGCACCCTTTCGGTGCCTAGCTGCCATGCCACAGGGAGGAGGCACGAGGGCTGGGATATTGCCAGGTTGCCCAAGCCTAGACAGGGGAAGTCGAGTGGCAGAGGTCGGGTTCGAACCACGGACTATATATATATATATATATACGGGTTTAAACACAGTAAAACCACAATGCAATTTGTTAGTAACGACAGTTATCCTACAACTTAAAGAAACACCTATGGTCCGGTGCTATAGTAGCTTTGACTTGGACAGTCGGTGAACTAATACAGGATGAGGGCTTTCACTTATGGCTATTGGTGTAAACCGTCCGTTTTTCGTGACCAAATACCGATTGTTGTAACCATTACGACAGAGAATGTCGCAACCAACACATTACCACCCAATCATGTTTTACAATCTGCCCAGGTCCAACAGTGAACCGTAAGTAGAGTTCCCATTTGTATAACCATTTCGCTGACTGGCTTTATTTCAATTTTGCTCCTTGTTTAAACCCTTTTGGTATTTATACGCGTACTTATCTGACTAGACTGGATCAAAGTCAGTAATTGCCATGCGCGTCTGCCAAGTTATGGATTAACAAATTAACAAGGATTTATCAAAGGAAGCTGTGCCAATCACTAATGGGTTCTTGTGGCACAAAAAAAATGGATGAGGATAAATCCGAACGAAGAAGTCACGTGAGAGCAGTGATCGAGCAAGCGTTCTGTGACAAAATGATCCCCACGTCTATCTGTGCTTTTAATTCAGGAAATCACACAGTGCTTTTCTCAGCTGTGCGTGCACGCGAAAACACGCACGTTCAGAGCAAAAATAAAAGTAGGTAGTAGACCATGGCATCACAAGCGGACAAGATTCGACTTTTTCTCCGAGACATTTATCGCTTTAATGTACCCCGGTGCATACATGAAAAAAACGTGTTCTAGCGCGCTGTGCGATTCAAATATTTCAAACAATCAAAATACATGTCTACCGATTCTACTTTGAGTATCTACGTTATGTAGGTGGTTCCTTGAACCAGCCAAGACTATGCAATTTGCTGCTATCAGGAACAACTCCGAACAAACTGTCGATCAATACCTCACTCTGTGTTCTGCTCAGTATTATTACGATAAGAGGGAATGAAAAGCACGGGTCTATTCCACTGACTATAACCTCCTTCAGATTAGTCACCTATCAAGCGATACAACTACCTACTGCTGCGAATGCCTTCCCCACGTCCTAGGTGTCGCATTTTCCACCGGTTTTCTCAGTCTTGCCCTATGCATTTGCGAGATCTCCACATGCTACCATGATTAGTATTTGCCAGAATGACTTTCCCAGCGTTAAGGTTATCAATATATAGGAAATATAGTCTCCATTTGCCGCATTGAACCGACCGAGTAGAGGATTTTGAAAGCCACTGGAATAGTTCCTCTCAGACGGCGTCACCTACCATCAGCATGCTCGTTGTTTTCGATTTTGAATTAACTGACGTGCGACAACTTGGAACTCTCAGAGACGGATGCTGCTGGGCTACAGTGGAACGCTGAAGGTGGCGAATCGGTACTTGTCTTGTCGACCAAAGTAGTTCCGAAGGATGCCGAATAGTCAGACGTTCACGGGCCAACGTGTAATCACAGCTAGGCTGAATATCCCAAAGGGAACGACAAGTTGGAGGCTTGCACTGTATTAGTAACTGATAGTCACATGCCCCGAATGATTAAACGCCGCGTATGGTGAAAATCTGTGCTGGAAGGTGATGATTAACGCAAGGGTGCAGGGACCGGACCTGTTGTTTGTACGACAAGCATCCGTTTTGACTGGGTCACCTATATGGGTTCGTACAGGATTCACTCAACCAGCATGGCAGTTGGAACCATTCGTAAGGGCGGGTGTTAGTGTTTTTCGCAGGCCAGACCAGTCGGATCGGTAAAATCAATCTTTCTCAGATTCCGGACTGCCAGGACCCTGTACTATTACAAAGAGGCAACTCCCATTCCCGCGAATGTCACTGATCCTCCACGAGATTAACAATCGAACAAGACGAAGGGATTACCGGAATCCAGTCTAGCTGGTAGAGTTCAACTGTGGGATTAAGTGCAAATCCAGTCAATTTCATATCTCGAGCCATTGCTTCAGAATCACTCAACATCTAGAGGACCAAGTGTGCAAAATCGGGGTTTGTGTTGGATGAGGGGGAGGAACGAACGCATGTCTAGTTTACGTTCGCCCTACCTGAGTCACGACTGTTATTACTGCAGTTTAAAAAATCCGGGATAAATGTACACACTGACTTAGTTGATAACTGCCCATCACAAAGACCTGTATCTTATAGCTGATATGGAACCAGAGGGTTTGAGTAGATAGGACGCGCAAGAAAGACGGACAACCACCGGTTCATATCATTTAATCTTTTCGGCGTTTTGCCGACGTTCAACAGTTTAACATTCCAAACAGTCCTCTTGACTGAGGTATGATGGAGATGTTATTAATCACACCAGACGGACGTGCCCTGCCTATATACATGACTACCTTGGCGCATCCATTCAGTTGACCAACAATCCAGGTGGTCTTACTGAATCGATAAGAGTCACCTGATCACCTGTCGGAAGTAGCCTTGTCTGCTAAGTAAACATTTGTTTAATATCACCAAAAATAAAAAGGAACGTCTGAAAGTGGCTCGTTTACACACCATTACGGCCCAGACCAACGAACTTGTTTATCTAGACACGTTCTTCCGAGGGTCTAAGCGATTTCACGGCAAAATCAATACTTCTAACTAATCATTATCTATCCACATTTTTAAAGCAGCTTAATCTATCCAAAAGAGAGAACACAGAACCAGTTTGGTTCCGTTTACCAACTGTAAGTCACGTGCCAAGGTTAAGTTGGTTCCCGCCACTGCTGTTTGGGACGCCGCAACAAAGGGGAGCGTGGCAGATAGAATCATGCATTTGAGGCAATGGAATGATCAATTAGTTGGGGAGACTCGACAGCTACGGATTGCATACGATGGCTTTGATGCAAAGGCACCATTGACTGTGTGACTGAGCTATGTCTGACAGTATCACTAATCGTTGGTAAGTTGTACCGGGATCCCCAACCAGGATGGCGGAAGTTACCTACTCGACCGAGTGTTTTCACACTTTATTCCCAGGTCATAGACTGTCCACCTCTCGGTCGCTTCCTCTCGACAGAGAGATTTGCAGAAAGAGATCACACTTTATCCCAGGTCATAGACTGTCCACCTCTCGGTCGCTTCCTCTCGACAGAGAGATTTGCAGAAAGAGATCTTCGGGGCAGATGGTCCTAACCGGCGTGGCCTACGAAGCGTGGGTAACTAATTCATTCTGAGAAAGTTGCATTTTTCTTAAAACCGTCTGGCGTGCCTCAGCACTGCCAATCCGACGTTCCCACTAGACTAGGCCAATGTTTCGGAGACGCCAGTGTTTAAACACTGACAGATTTCGCACATACTCTGCGCGTAAAGATCGTGTTTCTGATCCATAAAGCAGCATGGATCTCACTATCAGAAATCACACTCAGCTCTTGACAAACAAACAGACATCACGCTTAAACCAGAGATATCGAAGGTTGGCAAAGTTGCTTTGGCCTTCTCGATTCAAAAAACAAAATCGTCCTTAGACGGTTCATCAGAACGTATCCAACTGTTCAGGTAAACAAACCTATCTGCTACATCCATTGGTTCACCTGCAAGCATGGGGTTTGGTTTGATCCCATTCAGCATTGTAGCAGCACTTTATACTTCACAGGTGTGACATGCATATCAAACCATGCAGCATAATTACTCAAAAAACTTTAAAATCTTTTGCATCTTCGGAGGATCCGAACCAAAGGGGGAAATATCGTCCGTATACTCAGTGTCTATGAGCGGACGCTCCAGGAGAATTTCGATACCCGAGGTTTCAGAAGCACGCAGGGAAGTTTCAAGTAGCACCTCAATAGCAAAACTGAAGAGCAATGCGGAATGTATTCTTGCCTTAAGACACTGGATGTGATGAACTCAAACGAACGCTTAGTGTATACTCGTACGCTTCCACAGCATTTCGCAAACAACACAGAGTTCAAGCTAAATCGCTCTGCATGCGGATCGAGTGGCTAGACGGCTGTCAAAATTCAAGCCTTGTGATTTGACAATGCGCAACCAACCCTAACCGGCAGGAACAGTCAACTTTCAATGGTAAGTTGCCAAAATAAACAGCGAATTCTCGCTCCAGCAGTTGTGAAGCCATCTGTTCAGCAGAACAGGCGAATCATATACCAACGAACGAACAGAATGGAACTAGTTAGTTTCTACATTAATCTGAGCAAGATAATCTTGTTTACAAGACTGGGGACAGATGAACTGTGTCCGACAGACTGATGTTAAGGCACTGCGATGGGAAGAATGACAGCGGGAAAGAAATCCACTGGATACGGTTAGGAAATAGAGGCCTATGGGAAAAGTGACGCACATGTAAGAGCTATTGTTTCCTTCACTACAAACAACTTTAAAAAGCCACGGAATATACTTAACAGTAATGCATCTCTGGGAAACATTTTTTGACCGCAAGTGTTCTTGTACTTGAAAATCAAGAGCGAGGGAAACAGCCAGATGGAAAGTATTTGACTAGGTGTAACGGAAAAGAAAATTATCGACCAAATGGATAGGCCGGATCAAACTTGAATGCCGAATTCACTAGGAAACCAGATTATTAATGGTGTTAACATCCACCGATTTTAAGAGTGTCACGAAGGACATAGTGAAAACCAAGTTGATGAGCTTGGAGCTTTAGTCACGGCTCAGATATGACGTGCGTGCACCGTGCGTCTCGCAGTAATTAGGGCTCACTAGATGGGTGTAAAAGGACTGATCGCCTGAAGTCGAGAATGAAAGTCCATACCATTGAATTGGACGCCAAACGGTTGGTAGGTATAATAGTGAATTTATGGTGTGGACTTGGTGTCCATAAGCATTCTCTACAGAGTTTGCCCGAGTTTCACCTGTAAATTACAAACAAATCAGTTAACTCAGGCAGACCAGTGGGTTGAATTTGTCTTTCGGGGGAAATCACGGAATGAAACTCTAAAAACGTCTCCCTACGTACCAAACCAAAATAGGCTGCTCAGAAAGGAAATTGTTCCGTTGTGAAGCTGTCACTTGCGGACCCAGTTAACGTTGGATCGCAAGAACTCCGTGGGTTGGGGAAGAATGGCGCTTTGTTCTCTTCGGATACAGGTTATTCACATTGCTGTGCGACAAGTCAAGTGTGGTGGCAGTGTTCCCTCGTACTTACCACTGGTAACGGGTTCGACTCCCCCCGGAGGTTCAGAAGTTTCATACAACGGATGATTACTAACCCGGTGATTCTGGGTGTCACAGCATCGAGTGATATTGTGCGCTGGATTGAATCCTCATCGTGATCAACTACATAAAGAATCTGGCCCATTGATTCAACCAAAAAATAAGCAATCATACATATACATCAAGCACCTTCCATCGTCAGCGGATTTACTTTGGACTAGAAAACGACTCGCCTACTAGCACTGGAATACGAAGGATGAAGCTTTGTAACTAAGCAGGAGTTTCCAACGTCTGTCCAGGAAACGCAACAAAAAACCTGAAAACTGTCGTGGATGAGACGATTCTGGTTTATCAGACCGAGGTTCGTATACTCTTGTTTGAAGCACACACATGCTGGGCCGCAGCACCTAGCCAAGAAGTTTGCGACAGCTACTGCGCAGTTCGGTCAGAGTAAAAACGCAAGAAGACTTTTGTTCTGCACCAATCTACAGGGCTTGGAGTTCGCGACAATCCATCGCACATCGAGACTGCAATGAAGTTTGCAGATAACTGCACAGACCTCCACTGCCTCGAAAGCACACTTTGGCTTTGACCTAAGATTCCATGTTATAAAGGCCAGCGTGAATTTCGGTAAACCCGAGAATTGGGTGTAGGGGGAACGGAGCCTGTTAATGGAGTCCAACCTGCACATATAGACGGTGATGAACCTCTATGCTCTCTTGCATGGCGTTGAAACACAGACTATGGGGTGGCACAAACTCCGATACTTTAGCAGCATTCGCATGCCTGAGGCGGACAATTGGTGCTCACAGGACTGTTCACGATCACGTTCAACCACTGGCTGGAACGCGTTTGATTAATCTACATGAAAAGGGTTCTGAGTCAGCTTCCACATGGTTAACTGAATACGAAGAAATGGAATTCTGATGGAAGCTTCGATATCTGGATACTCTAGTCGTGAAGTGGGAAACGGAAACACAGAACAGAACGGCATGGAGAGAAATGATGAAAACTCGAGTTCGCCAATTTAATGACCGCCAATCTCGACGGCTGAAGCATGCAAGACAGAAAGGTACCATCAAAGCTGTTATACACTGAGTAATTCGATGCGCTAAGGCCGCGGTGGTGTTCGAAGTGACTTCCAAGAATCATTGTGTGAACGGAATCAAATCGGATCATGACTAAGTACAGATGGTTACATGGGTATATTCTGGGTCCGGCTTAATAACGATTCTGCCCAACTGCTACGCTGTTGCCATCTGCTTCAGTAAAGCCCCGCCTTACCGTCCTGGATGTTCCGAGGCGTGAAGTCTATGAAGGTGCTAAAGGAGATTTTCTGTAACTACCGTTATATAGGTCAAGTTGAATAATGGGTAGCAACAGCTCGTCACGTGTGTGTGCCTAGAGCACGTTTCATACGTTGTCCGGGCAACCAGACAACCTTTTGCATATTACCGACTGTTTGGTCGTGTCCAGCGCCCTAGCCTATGGAGACGCAAGCCATTCTTCGTGGATAGATTCTTGTTTGTCTGAACGCTTTTCTTTACTTCTACCTCAAATCTGCTTTATATGCACTATGAGGCAGTGATTTGAGTTGTGATTTAGTGTATCCCTTTTCTTTATCTTATTGATATGTGTTTCGTATATCAAGCTACATAAATCCGCACTGGTATTGCGCACATCCCGTAGCTGACTCTGTAACAAAGCTGTACAGGCCTAGCTGAAGGATGACCAGCGCTGGTGAGCGGTGATATTAGCAGACCTTGTTATTCCATTTTGAGCAACGTATGGTATTAAAGTGCGAAGTGACTGGTGTTTCCCATAAAAATAGAAGAAGATTTGCCTCCATTCTAGCGAAGATTCAAGCTCACAAGTTCATGCGTCGGCACTTGTAATGTGCTTCACTTGAGGAAAAGATTAAGCACGATCACACCTCCATTTTTATTAGCCCATCATTTTGCATGGACGATACTAGAGAAGTTGGAACACTGCGACACAGCTAAACCGGGATATATTGCCATGGGTGGCGTAGTTCCGTCAATTTTGAGTAAGACCCGAAACATAATCAACCCGTTGGGACAATTACAACCATGAGTAAACATTGAGCATGTTTTGTGGGTGGTGATAATACCCACAGTCAACCGAACAATAATTGATTTGCTGCAGAAAGTGTCAACCGAAGTCCAGAGATAATTGTAAGAAAACATTTTAACGAACGAAGGGTGTCCATCCAGATAAGCAGACATATAGAATGGCAGGTAACCAAAAGTTTGAATAGACCACACCTTTCTTGGTTTGACTCATACACGTGACTAATGATTAAATGGATAAGATCTAGTCAATGAACGAGAAAACGAGCCTTCATATGGACGGAAAGAAGGCAAGTGAGAATGGAAACAAAAGTCCGAGGTTACGTAGGCAACGCGCGCGGACACGCCCATGCCTTCGTCAGTCAATCATACGAAAGTAATGGGGGGAATGTCAACACGTGTAGGCAGGGTTGGCAATGCAAAAGCACTGTGGGATTACGCAACTACCGGTTGCAGTCGTTACTGAGTGTATACTGGACATGACCACGGATAGCGTGCCTTAGAATGGATACGGGATTAGGCTGAAGTCGATCAACGATATCTCAAACACCCTGTCAACAGGATGCACGATAAATGATGTAGGCAAGTAAAGCCCCAAAGGTGTGCACTTTCAGACACCGATCGACCCCATAATGTTCGTGAGAGAGAGAAACTTTTCCAAGGAATAAAACTGGAAAGTAGACAAAGTTAAACTACGAAAAGGAAAAACACGGAGCAACATGAGATAAATATAGATGAATACAATATGCACTTGGCCATCAAGAAGTGTGCTAGTCACGTGGCGGTGGCAGACACAGTGGAACCCGCGACGGACGTCCCTAATGTTGGTGTTGCTGAATACATGGTCGTAATTATTAACATCAGACTGAGTACAGGACAGAAGATGGAAGGAAGCAACATAGGCTCATAGCTTCATAAATTTGATCGTGTTGAACTTTGACGAGTCACAATCCTTGTGACTGGTCGCTAAGCTTGTCAAATTAGATGCAAACATTTCCAAAACACTACGCGACCCTGAACAATGTCTCGGTCATTCTCCGGTTGAAATCGTAAATTTCTCCAAGACGAATAAAGTCACTAGGGTAAGCAGGGAAGACGCACAGCTCATCGACATTTCAAAGAAGAGGCGAAAGTGATGTGCACTGCGAGCAACGTTTTACACGTGTTCGTTCCACTGTGTACAATGCACTCGAACAGAGGAAGAAGATAAGGCACCGAATTTCCTATATCCCGTTTGTTCAAAGACTGCTGAATACGACAGATGGCCATTGTTACGCGTAGGCGATGGCTCACTCTCCCGATAAGCGAAAAGTCGCGTGGTAGGGTGTCGCTTGAGGGCCTCTGCCACCCCGTTTACATTATGTGTACCTTGCCCCAAATCGCCGTCTCTTCCATGTGTTAAGTAGTGGATTAGAATAGGTATGAAAAACGAGACTTTAGTGTGCACGGGAAATAACCGTTCCAATGGGTAGCTAAAAATAAATGGGCAGGCGCTGAGACAGACGTCCACAAAAAGGTTTCGACTGCACTCATGCCATATACCACGTGTCCGTCGGGTATTCAGTTTGTGGAAGGGCGGTTGTGCTCCCACAAAAGTGACTCATGGCTAATGTGGGACCCGGATGAAGGACAATCACTTATGCATAGGGAAATGGTTGTACACGGTTGACAACCTCTCCAAAGAACATGAGGGAAGAAACAGACAGTGCCTCGTGTACGAATGAAGAAAATCGATAGATAAGTATTTGGTACAGGTAGACGTGGAAGGAAAACAAGCTCACGGGAACAATGAGGGTAGAAAGGAGGACAAGTAAAAAGAAGATTAGCATGCAAACCACATGTTGTCTTTTTTTAAATGGAATTGGGCGACAGAACAGATTGTGCTGTGAAAGATTCTGAAGAAGGCGACAGGTGCAAATGGCTGAGGAAAAAAGGAAACCACAGTAAAAAAAAACTGGTTNACAGATTGTGCTGTGAAAGATTCTGAAGAAGGCGACAGGTGCAAATGGCTGAGGAAAAAAGGAAACCACAGTAAAAAAACGGGATTCGGATCTCTCGGGACGTGCGAAAAAAGGCTAGTCAGCAGGAATTTCAGGCATAAAAGGTCCACGTACGCGAAAAATAGAAGGCGGAACGGAAGCCAACTATTCGGACAACAGCCAACAACGGGGGAATGCTGGACATGTGTAGTTTGGGATAAAGAAAACCACACTGAAGGTGCACAGCTGCGCGTGCGCACACGCTCGCCTGTCAACAGACGTAGCGCCATCGGTGTTCTATGGCGACGGATACGCACATGCACCCACAAACGACCCGTGGATAATCGATCTGAAGTACGCGTTGTGATCAATGCCAGTGAATGGGTCGCCCACGCAAATGAATTCAGCTGCCATGACAATTGATAAAACAGTTACTGAGGTAAAAGTTGGGACGCACGTGTCTACAACCAAGCGACCATCTCATGATAAGCGGATAATGGGAAACGAGCACCAAGTAGCAAGTCAATCGGAAAGAGAGCTCATGGGGTGATCTGGTTCGAGCGGAAACTGGACAAGATGGGTTCCTTAAATTAACGCTCCCCATAGGCTTCTGATAATGGGCGTTTGTAATGTTGAATGGGTTTTGTGAAGTTCGTCACGTTGGTAGGCCGCAGTCAGTTCATGTGGAGACCAGTGTGTTGCAATAGGGATACCCATGTGGCCGCAAGCAATTATGCAGAGAATGGTCGCAAACATGGGGTTGCTCCCATCCAGGAACCAATCTGTTTCAGTAAACTAAATCACATCTCCAGACGCGGAGTTCGTCCATTCCACATACTGATAATGGATAAACTGGTGTATCTTAACACATTGGTGGTCGCTGTTCGTGTGGGGCATGGACGCATTGTCGTGTAGCACCGATCGAAATCGAAGATTCGTAGGTATTTCTTCAACCACCAAAAAAGCAAGTGATGAATGTACTCATGAATACTAGTCTGCCAACACACTGTGACAGTGATACTGTACGACAGGGTAGCTGATTAGGGGAGTCAACGAGAAGAACGTTTTTATAGTGGAAGTCTACAATAGCTCTGAAGAAGCATGACAAGTCAAATATTCAAACTATTCATAAAACACAAAATCGTGCTGGAAACAACACTGAAAGCAAGCTGTTACCCGAAGCGGGATCACTAACTAACACTACGCAGACAATCTGGAATCAGTCGTCCGATGAGTAAGCAAGCAGACAACCCTACGAGCTCACCTTCAAATTTTTTCCATCGAACGGTAGGGTTCCACTGACGAGAGTGTACAGAATGACACCGAGGGACCAGACATCTACTTCAGGACCTTCGTACTTCCGACCGAGAAACAATTCAGGTGCTGCGTACGGAGGGCTCCCACAGAAAGTGTCTAGCTTTTGCGAAGTGGAAAAGTAGTTGGAGAACCCGAAATCGGCTATTTTTATGTTAAGGTCAGCGTCTAGCAGCAAATTTTCGGCCTGTGGAGTGGAATACAAAGAAGAGTGATCATCTAAGGACATCAGATAGTGTTGTAACTTTGAAATTCGCACAAAAGCAGAGAAACCCAAGTCCTCGGTTTTTATGTAAGCCACGGCACTCGCTATGCACGCAATCGTCAGTTGAAACAGACTGTCTTCGTTCTAACAGGGTACCAGTTTGAAGATGGCGGTATACTTTACCTCCCTGCTAGCTTACTGATTTAAACTTACGGAGATTGAAGCTCGCGAAAAAATAACTAGGCTTTGCACAAACTCGTGCTGGTACAGTTCACAACGGCAGTCAGAGGTCAAGTGCACGCAGCGTGATATCCAGTTACGATCCCAGCAACGAATAGCATGTGCCACGTTGATACCGAACCATTCCATATCCCGTAGCCCCCTAGACAGCAGCGACACCCAGCACATGATGAGTGAGCTGTTGCGTTTTACCGGAGCATGATTTCGGGTATTCGGGTAACGTGAGTGAACCGTTGAAATCACAGAAACTGCAGTAATTGCCTGGGTTGTAAGATAAAAACGCATCTTTTGCTGGACAAGCATGTGTGCAATCTGCCAAGCCGTTAAGTTTCTCGGATACATACACTTCGAATGCGAGGGTGCTTTACGGTGAGACCGCCAAACTGCAGAATTAAGAAGACTGTCTCCAAAGTCTACAAGAATCGCCAAACGGCGTAAATTAATAATAATAATAATAATAATAATAATAATAATAATAATAATCGTTCAACTGTAATACCCTTCCAGGGCTTAGCTGTCATGCTACCCCAAAGAAGCACGAGGGCTTGGATACTGCCAGAGTGCCCAAGCCTAGACGGGGGAAGTCGAGATGCCGAGGCAGGGTTCGAACCATGAACCTTCCGGTCAGTAAATTGGCGCTCTAACCGCTTGAGGCATCTCGCCCCATGGCGCACATTGCGTACATCGATATGAAGAACAATGTATTTTTCCCTTATACGTTAAACACGATCGTAGAAACCGATTAACGAAATGTTGTGAATACTTTTTGGAGTAGCGTTCGCCACCAGCAGACGACCCCTTGATTGAATCCAGGATGACTTTAAGGACTCTCACATTCCTCCAAGTGAGACAATGTAACACAGTGATTCACATCTAAACTATTTGGGTGTTTTTGTAAGCTATGGTGTAACCCACGTGCCAGATACATCGTCCAGTCAGATAGGTTGAACAGCAGCGATAAGAAGCACCCCAGGATTACAATGAAAGGTGAACTAAAATCACATTTTTGGAATAGAATGAAACTGGAACTTTTGTTGGCGAGTGGTGAGACATGATGAGAGCTGAAAGTGTGGCATACCTCTCGGAAAAAGTCAAACCCAGTGCGAAAGCCAAGAAAGCAAATGGCTGTGCCACAATTAGGTCAAGTGTTTCGTAATCCGCGACAGAGTGACTGGTGGTGCAAGTCATTTCTAGCTACGGTACACAGCACTTTGGAAAAGCGAAGATCTTTGCGGCAACATCCACGAGGCTGATTACTTGATAATCTCTATATATCACTTGGTCTTAGTGGTGATATTAAAAGAATAACCGAGATGCCCCAGTCAAGTGGGACAGACACAATCAAGTGACTGAAATGTTAGCGTCGCGCATCTGTTTAGAACATCCGTGAGTGTAGCCAGATGCCTTGGGGTTTTGAAGAGATTTGCGAACATAGGTGAGGAAGATGTATTCAAGAAATACACTCACTTGCAAATCAATTTGATTTTCACGAGAGACCCAACTCAATCTCTCGTTTATGATATTCTACAACTGAATGTGCTGCACACAGGCCACCTCATGATTCAGTTGACGGAAACTCGGGGACTGTGCCTACCCGATGAGCCCCACGAAAGGCGAAACCGGTCGTGGGCTGTCGAAGAGTTTTCAGCGACTTTGTGAGTAGTTTCTTTTATGAAGATGGATTCGAGTTAACAATTGAGTGGTTCCATTTTTCGACCCTTCTACCCTCTTCCTACTGTAGTACAATTGGAACCTTGGGACCTGGATCTGATGGTGTATGAAAAAATCTAGAAAAAATTCGGGAATGCTCTACCGAAGAAGTTGTTAATTCCACGGACACACGCACACATAGAAGCGAAGCACGGATCCAATTATGTGAAGCGTTCAGACCAATGAATAAAGAGTTATTTTCGGCCAGAACAAGTATTGGACGCGATTGCTTGGCCGTACATTCATCGACAAACAACGGTAGCAAATAATGCTAGGTCCACGTCCGTCAGAGCGTACGCCACAAGCAGTGAGAAGCCGTAACGGAGAAACTGCTGTGCTGGAGACTGACCCGGTTTTCCGCGATGTTGTTCCTCCGATACGAGACAGTGAAAATCGTATAGCTTATACAAAGCTCAACGGTGAGATCGAAAACCACTTCCAACTCACTGGTACTTCAGAAGCACATGAGAAAAAAAGTAATTTAAAGTCCTGTGCATCTTTGAGTTGCACCTATCAACAGAAAACTTCAATACGGCTTCACCGGGCAAAAGCTAACCACAAGGCGATACTGAGTAGGAATGAGACTGAAAAGTAAGTAAGATTAACCGTCCCCAGCAAACCTGAGACTAATCTAAGGTGAGCCCTAGAGGGCTTACAAGCTAGGCCCGAGCAACTGTCTGTGTCGCTGACTTGTAAACATTCCGGTATTCCTTCCTTTCTCTGTTTGTTGTTGCGTAATCTGACAGCATTTCCATACACCAGTTCCTTCCGGTTTACACGGCAGCTGAGCACTAGAAGAATAACAAAGTTAGGAGGCTATTATTTATCACTGCTTTACATTGAAAGAAACAGCAACCTGGATGAATCATGTAGCGCGCAAACAGAAGAACACAGACAGCGGTTACAGAACGCGCCAAGTGCAAAGTGACTCACGACCAGTGGTTACTAGTCGGAAACTCAGGATGCAGACATACATCAGATGCGTGTGCATGAAACCGAGGGTACGGCAGATATGCAAACCAATACATCACGACTGGAAACTAGGACGACTTTACACACTAAGTTAAACAATCAGAGCTAACCGGATGACAACTTTGAAACAAGTTTAAGTTGTTAGCTGGGGTACGAAGTCAGGTAGTTTGGAACTGGAGCGGAACGCAGAGGCGTTCCGAAGAAAGGTTACAGAAGGAAGGTGTTTGTTACCACAGTTATGCTTCCAGGTCACTCTGCTAGCTACCAAAACGGAGCAAGCCAACAGTCGCCCTCACGCTGACATTCGGGGAAAACCCGAAAACCCAACGGTTTGTGACCAGTTGGCTTAGGCCGTTTCAACAAGTTTGATGAACACATAAAAGGAATCAAGTAACTAGTCAAGTTTTCACTGACTATGAAATTGTTGCACACGTAAAATTTGCGTTTATAATCTAAAGCCTAGTTTGAACACCCTTCAGAATGAACTTTGTCTAATGACTTGTTTGCAGCAACTGGTTTTTTAACGATTCATGATAGTCGTCAGGACTACCAGTGAAAAGTAGAAATTCGAACAGATTACTGTCCAGAGACAGAATTTAGTTATCTCTGCTTCCTGATAGAATTGGGACAGGTGGAAACCAGTAGTGGATGGCCGTCATTGTGAGCAATCATCCCACAATACATACAGCAAAATCATGCGTGGTCCGTCAAATCACATTAAACTCTCAACTAAGAGTTGTACACTTGCTACGGGCTTCTAGATTCGTCTTATTATCTGCAAATATCTGGTCGGTTACGTACGACGTTACCCGATTCTTGCAAGGTGATATCTCCAGAAGCCAGTTTCACATTGTGCATACATTCACAAGCAATGTTACTGGCTGATCAACTAACCAGAGGCAGTATTGTATTCCAATCTGCTCGTCCGTTGGTAAACCATTAGACACGGAGAACAAGTTCTGTCGGCCGTCAGGTTTGAAAGTCACTCCGGTTCCACTACATTCAATCGATAATTGTACTTGGAATCACTTATAGTATTTGTTGAAAACTAACCATTCATGATGGGACAAACTGCTCGCAGGGTGGCTGAAAACTTGTCGAAAGCTAACGGCCGGTTCCGCCATTATTCTGGCCCACTTGGTCGCCGAGATTCCGTCAAATGAATGCTTTATTTGAAACCCCAATTACACTCACTCGCACACTGATTTGGTTTTAACCGGAGACCAGGTGAATCTCTCCAGGAACTTTTAGCAACCTGGTGAGTAATGCGTTTCGTCTGGAACGTGTAGCGAGGTATCTCGGATACCGTGCCAACTGTGTAGCATATTGAGTAGAATATAATAAACAAATGATTCAGCTGCGGTTCGGCTGAGTCTCCCATTAAAACAAAAATAATCCTTCTTGCCTTTCACCTGACCTACAGCCATTTTTTTAATTGAAAGGCTCTTGTTGCAGTAAATTGGCATGAATGCACGACAGCGACGGAGAATTTTTGAAACCCAGTGACCCTGTCAGTATAACAGTGAAATTGAATCTTAAATTCAACAACACGACTTCGAATCATCCCGTTGATGCTCAGGTCAACAAAGTTTCTCTGATCGTCATGTGGCCAAGCCTCATCATGAAAATACACGGACAGAGCTATCAACATTGTCTTCTATATCATACAAAAACAAAGTTGGCACAGTTCAAGGTGTCTTTTGGCTATGTGCTACCAATGCGATAAATGCAAGAAAGTAAGACAAACCTTCAGATCCCGGTGGACGACCATTTTCTGATGACAGTATTGCACGGCAGAAACAATCTGTCGGAACTTTATGCGTGCATCCGCTTCTTTCATTTTCCCGTGGGCCACCAGGTAATCAAATACTTCACCTTTTTTGGAGAAGCAAGGTAGAGTGAAAACAACAACGTCAGTATGCGATCAGAGACAAAGAATATTGAAATTACGAATCAAAGAGGTCAGGGAAGATACCAGTGACCTTGAAGCAACAAGGGCTAATTCACAAGCATTCACAACTGTTACGATTTGCAGGATCATGAAAAATCGCCTCATTTGCGAACAAGTGGTGCCGCTCTCGTTACCCTTGTTTAAGGGACCAGTCCAGCACAGGAACTATGACATCAAAGTAGAATCAAACTAACGTTTTTGGGACCAAGAATGTGTTAGAGGCTACTAGCGAGTGCAATGACTGGAAAATAACGTGGTCCAATATCGAGTGTTTTAAGTGAATGCAACGAAGAACGATACCCTTTGGCGTAAGTTGACAGACACCATAGAATCAGCGCACCAGAATGGATATGGTAGCCAACAGGCAACAGCGTCAGCCAAAACCTGGTGTGCAATCCTCCCAAGCAGAAGCCACGACAAGGAAGGACAAGTCTACTTCCGAGTGGGAGTATAATTGCAGGACGGTGTGGTGCGGTTAGTCCGCAATAGCTACTTCGGAGTGGTAATCAACATCAGTTGCAGAAACGAAAGCGACCTACTCGTAGCACTATTGTTGGATTGGAGACAAGCTGGAATCTACATCTAAGTGTTTCAACCATTCGGCCAACAACGGCTCATAAAGTACGAAGACCAGATTTTTGGAGCAGCACGACGGAGCTCTCCAGTATCTATTGTAGTCAAGATAGTTCTGGGCTTGTTTACTATATCTAAGCTTCCCACCAATGACCAGATTAGAAAAGTGAACACACGAAATCTTCACTGACAGGTGGCTGGCTCACCCATTCGGCTACGCTTAACAGTTTACACATCATATAGCCCTTTTTCCAGCGACACGTCCCACCGTTCAATTACCATGACTGACTCTGCTCTGCGGTTATAGTCGGCGGATCAGAGGAAGTAAAACAATCCCTTGAGTCACTTCTGTAATATGAATTCGGTTGGATAATCGCACAGCTGTAGCACCCTTTCGGCGCCTAGCTGCCACGCCACCCGAAGAAAGCACGGGGCTGGGATACTGGCAAGTTGTTCAAGCCTAGACAGGGAAAGTCCAGAAGCAGAGTCCGGGTTCGAACCACGGACCTACCGGTCAGTAAATTCGCGCTCTAACCACTGAGCCGTCTCGTCGGGATTACGATAACCTATAGTGCCACCTTCGAGTTAAACGACTCCGGAAACTGCAGGTGGGTGTGCACTCATACACGGTATCCCCATTCAAGGAAACTCTACAACCCAATTTAGCCCCCCACAGGCAGGAGAAACAAAAATGATGGATCCGTCTCCATAAGGAAATTCACAAACAGGAACAGGTAGTATATTATTCAGTTTGGGAAGCGGAGTACAAACGAAGGCGGTAGCATTACCATATCCAGGGTAATCAGGCTAGGGTGAATTTCACTGGCGTAACGTGGCAACCATATCCTGACTCAATAATCTGTACCACAACATATACATTTGAAACCCGCCAGTCAAATCCAAACATCATCGACATTCCACATTACCTGCATCCAGACGGGTGCACTAAGACCACCGTTGTTGGGACACTGTATACCAGACAGAAGAACACGGTCGACCAGATAGCGCACAGAAAGACACAGGCACACACAAACCATCGCCACTGACATTATCGGATCCATGCTCGCTTGTGCCAAGACCATGTTTGGGCTTATTGATGTTGTTAAAGACGAACGGACTCGTGTGATACACACCCAAAGAGCTAAGCGAATGTGACACTATCACACAAAATGCCACAGACGGTGATGGTTTCCCTCGGAACAGGTAATCATAGTTCGAGAGATGGCAACATTGAAGGTCGATGAGAGATAGAGGGAGAAGGGTGAATGGGAGAAATAAAACGAGTTTGAAGCGTATCCGATAGAATGGGCTGAACTGAGAATTGCAAAAGAGGGTGCGATCAATTTCACGGAAAATTTGCTTCGACTTTTTTAAAACTTGTTCAACAATTCTGTTCAGTGCACACTGGAAAATTGCGGATAAGGTGTGGCTGACATTGAATGCCCAGATAGCCATGCTGATGAGTGATGGGGCAGTCTGCTTCACTACTTAAATCCATGGCAACTGTTAGCTTCACTAATGCTAGGATCAACAACCTGGTAGGCTTCTGCTCACGTGCGACGTGGTGAGAATGATTTCAATCCCAGAAGGGGGACAGAAAGATTCTGTTTGTACGAAGAATCCGATAGNAGAAAACAAAAAAAGAACAGACGTTCCCCACATCTCCCAACAGATGGGTAATTCGTGCTTATTCTTCAGCTTCCATTTGAGTAGGATTGACAACGAAACGAAACAAAGGAGAAACGATTAGCAGGAAGACAAAAACTTCCAATCTTAGTCCATATAGACCAGGAAAACGTAGTTAGTCGGCAGTAACAAACGTAAAGTCTCCTAACGTGGAAACCGATTTCTTATGTGATTCGTTTCAAAATTCAGGTAAATGGCACAACCCATTTAATTAATCAAATGTCGGGAATTCAAGCCCTGGAACGGTCGCGGATATGCACTGCTGATGAGCTCTAATGGGAACTGACGCTATGTCCAGTGTCTAATCCACCTGGTGGTGACCCAGCAGGACAGAACTGGACTATTCAAACGAGAGTGAAGTGAATGTTAATTTTACAATGCCCACAACCACCCACAACCTATCAGATTCATCTGAAGTCCTCGGCACATTGGTTGGTGTTGTTGGACCTAGTTCTCCCATAATATGCAAGCGCGGTAGGGTGGAATGTGACCGAGTGAAATGAGTTCAAACCCAACGATCCCGTACGGCAATGCAGCAAGCCAGAGTTTCCACGTATGCCGAACTGCTTAGTACAGCTTCGTAATTGTTACGGTCGATGGTCCAACTTCAGTGGTGAAACGATATAACCACGAATAGAAAATTGCCGTTACGCGAGCCGATGGGAAAGTGCCCAGTAACTTGCAATAGAATGTCCGATTAAAGCATGCACCGGAATTGCTTGTTGCTCTGTAGCCATATGAACTCACGAGTAGACAACGGTTCGACTTTCCTTAAGCAAGTCCAACACACTACTTGTATTCTGGAGGCCGACGTCCAATGTGCACTTTTCGGTAATAGTGGGGATACCGAAACAGTTCTTCAAACAAGACAGATCCCGAGACAGGAGTCCTTGGCTTACTGAAGGCTTTCGTTAATCCGAAATATACATTTAAAGTACTCCTTTGAAAAACAATGACAAAAGTTCATTGGGTACTATAGCTAACGGGATGTGGTAAATCAAGGACTAAGTGGTGTCACGTAGAACAGGAGCTCCCAAAACTACATGCAGCTTGACAACTCAGGACCTTGGGTAGTGATATGCATATGCACACACATATGGATCTGTATAAGTGTGCCTTGGTGCGCTAAATCCAGAGAGATCACCGTAGAAAATACATGCTAGTGTGTTACACCACGACATGCAGAGCCTCAGGAAAAAATCAAAGGAAAAGAGATTGAAGAGTGAAACACAGAATTGGGAGCCAAGCGGCTTGGTGGTGAAGTAGCTGAAGGCGCACACGAATTGAGCAACCGCATATTGAACGGATGTAGACAGACTGGTCAGCTCAAATGTGATCTCAGTTTGGTCAGCCACGTTTATTCTAATGAAGGCCAGTACGAGTAGAGCTGTGTATACTAATGAAACAGGACACTCATCTAGGTGAAAACATGTTACGAATTCTCTATCGATTGCACGAGGCTGCGGTACCAGTGAGCAAGTGGGAGCATGTAGATTGTAAAAACATGCTTCGGCTCAACATAAATAATGTTGTTTTCTGCACAGACAAAATGAGTGGGTGCCAGCGGTCGATAGGACATTAGTCGGCAAAAACAAGGTTCTATGGAACAGGTTGGAAACTTCGATAAAGCCAGACAAAGAAAGCGATGAATGGTGCAGTTACGGCGGCGGACATGGATAACGCGCCTGCAGAAAACCGATTCACAACACATCGCCTTCCTGAATCCCAGCTCCAAACATCGCAGAGGACAAAAGAGCAACATACTGTTCTCTATTCTATCTGTAAAACAAGCTCTGCTTCTTGAGCGTTGGATTTTACTTTTTGCAGCCAGTGTTTACAAAATATCCATCTGAAAATTATGAGTTAGTACCGACCGCATGCATTCACCGTAATACAGGCTCAGTTTGATTTCACATGCAGTTTACACGGCCATATATAATTTGCGCTATCAATAAAATTTGTTTCGCAATTACGAGTAATCGGCGTTCACCCTTTTTCCAGCTGGATTTTGCTATGAGGAAAGGTCTGTGCAAACTGGGTACCTAAAGTGTATTTGAAAATTGCAAATCCAAGACAGGAGTTGACACCATTATATCTGTGTATCCAACCGCCGGCCATTCACATTAATCCCAGGTGTTGCCGAAGTCAAAGAGGAAACCAAAACAACTAGAAAAAGAAATAAAACCTGTTTGTTTAACGAAGAGTAACCGGTTCGAGACGCTGCAAGGAATAGTAACTAAACAGCAGCGACCATAGTACGAAATTGGATGCCTAACGAAAACCGCAACAATCAGATTCAGGCCACAATGCACACACGCTGACATTTCGAATAGGTGCTTAGATGACCAGGGGTCGCATTGCGGTTCTGGAACTCCAAGAACAAATCATGGACTTCCTGAGTATATTTATGACAATTAGATATTTTCTGCATAGCTTTCACCGTACGGCTACCATCCGTCTGATAAACTTTCTCAAAACGAGTAACTAGGATGC
The DNA here is from genome assembly GCF_000715545.1 of Opisthorchis viverrini. Taxonomy (NCBI): domain Eukaryota; kingdom Metazoa; phylum Platyhelminthes; class Trematoda; order Opisthorchiida; family Opisthorchiidae; genus Opisthorchis; species Opisthorchis viverrini. The sequence goes on from NW_008751683.1 coordinate 1,372,670, forward strand.
TTAGTTAGAGAACAGTGAGACAACACGCGAACATGGGGTGGAGTAAGTAATCAGAGGACGATAGCCACAAGCATTTAAACGAATTGGAGATGCGTTTACTTGTCCGTATGAAAATAACGGCACTAAACATGTCAACATGCAAACGGCAGACGCCATTCGGAAACATGTCCAGCTGATTGGAAGCAAGGTGGAAGGGAACCAGGATGCCGAAGAAGAGAGCTTCTCCAGTAAAATAAAGCATAAAGGGCAATTCGTCGACGCAGAAAAACTGCCCAGTCAGATCTGGATGGCTACGACTGCTATATATTCAGATGGAAATGAGGCGTCCAAATTCATTTGGAGCATGTGCATTCAGACGGGAAAAGTCAGTTGAATTCGAGACAGGAGAATGACAGCTTCGACAGGATGATTGACAACCGGACAGTGTTGGGTCAGATTTTTGATACACCACTGGTTAAAAGAGTTGTCCACGCCACAGCAAGTGCAACCGAAATGAAATAAATATACCACCCTTTCCCAAAACCATAGTTCGATGTGACTTGTCAACAACATGTCTCTAGTTCAACTAAATCCGATTGACGCTCTCGCTCTACAGGCAAAAGAATAGTCTACGTGAGTTGGACCGGGTTCGCATACCGTCAGGTCGAACGACTCTCAAATATTATCCACTTCGTTGTACGTGAATGTGGAATTTATGGCATTTGCGCTCACATCGCTTCCATCTGAGAATTTATCCTTCAATCCTCGAGCAACCATTCTGCTTAGTCTTCATGCTGATGTGGATCAACCAGAACGATTGCACCAGGATAGGAGGAGGGTTGTTCGAGCAAAAAAGACGACGAGAGTGATCACCTTGTTCGTTTGATTAAGAATGTAACCGTAAGGCTTACACGCCACGCAAAATTAATATCCCCATTCGATCATTCCCAAAATGGAATACCTACTGGGGGGAACGAAATTCACCAGGACGGAAATCGGGAACGCTTATTCCTCCAACGAGAACGTCCTATTCGGCGGACGTACAACCAATAAAGAACGCTTTTGGAGTGAAATCTAACATAGTTACATTTCTGTGCGGAGATAATGGACGTGTCATTAAGTCTCGACGAAGAAAAGCGGGGAATTAGCAAGGCAAAGCTGACGGTTCGACTGGTGATTGCATATGGAACCACTCTGTACCAATTAAAACGCTGCTTTTTCATAGGTTATGAACCCAATCAACATTTGGTCTAGATGGTGAGGGGAAAAATCGTAGAAACATTCATTTGGCTGTCGTTTAGCTGCTGTACCGTGTAATCTAGGGGTGTTTAGATATCAGGAAGACTGTTGACTGGTAATTGCTTACAAACTTGTCAGTTAAGCACAGCGGGCGATGGTGTGACAGCTTCTTGGGGGAGGAGCACGCAAACATTACAGTGGGGATGAGTCAGACCTTAGCACATTGGGGGAGATGGTTCAAGTGGTTAGAGCGCGAATTTACTGACCCGAGGGTCCGTGGTTCGAACCCGACCTCTGTCCCTCGACTTTCCCTGTCTAGGCTTGGGCAACCTGGCAGTATCCCAGACCTCGTGCTTCCTGCTTCCTAGCACATTGATCCTTGTGGGTGGAGTGCATTCCTCACCCAATTCGTGAACAGCGTCCCTGAGTGATTAAAAACGCCAATGGTGCTAAACATGTGGTTCAATCATGGTGGTTTCTAGTCCCAGAGAACAGTTTGGACTGATTTCACTGTGCATTAGCAGAACAACCACAAAATTCTCCACTCTGATGCGCATCACTCCAGTCATCTCTGACTACAAAACATTTTCGTAATCAACTGACAATATCAAATGAAAAGCATCGTATATTACGAACCATTCAACGGATAATCCCAAGCCCTTCTAAAAGTGGTTGAAGAAGAATGCCAAGGTTGAAAGACTGTTACTATACGTTATTATCCGGACTTCAGTTGGTAGCTCGGGTTCTGTACTATAGCCAAAATGAGAAAACGGCCAAGCCTGAAACTCTGAATTTGTCATTAAAGTGCGACGCACGGTGTCGATAGTGGACCTGTCACGGATATACCACACTTGATAAATCGCACGCATCTTTCACTACTAATCACGTGACAGAGAAAAGCCTCATTTGCAAGTTAAGTTTAACTGTAAATGTCAGGAACGGTTAGGCGTACCACTCATGTGTCCCGAAAAACAGTGCATATTTGAACAGGATGCCAAAACATAAAGGACACAGCGTAATGTACGCAAATGAGACGCTACCTTACGAGTATCACAAACGGTTCCTTTGAAGAGTTCGTGACAGCAAAAACAGTTCCTGTTACTTTATCCTGCCATTGCGAGCTTCGACACAAACCAAACATAACGTCATGCGGCTTAGATCAAGCGCATCTTTGGCTACGACCCTCGGGCTGTACTGCCACACCATTTTTTTTATCCAAACATAACGGCCGCCCTGTCATCGTCGCCTGTTTGAACCATGCAGGGGCGCTTGTGAGGTGCAATCGCTCAACGCATTGGTGACAGGGCTTGTTTATGTCAAAGCGGTAGAGCTTCCAAAGTGCAGGCTCTCACCACGGAAATTATGATAGCCGATCGATCAGAGTTTTACCTATTGACTTTCGAGTTGGTTTCTAGCCCTCCATCTGGAAAACGGCTGTTGATGAATACGGTGAAATCTCCGATAGCTCCGACAATTCCTCATTTTTCTCATTCACTGTGGTCATCAAGTTATCGTCTTGTAGTTGTGAAAACGAATCCATTAGTTCTTCAATTCTGATCGAGATTTTTGAGTTTCCAATATCTTCGAACGAGATTGCAAGTTGACAGTCGAGGTTAACCTACTAAGATTCACAAGTACGTAAACCGGACATCCTGAGATTCGCGTTTGGAGTGTTTTGCGGTGAGAATTAACTGGGGTCAGTCAGAATGGTACTATGTTTCCCCTGCGCGCAGCAGCGAGCATACGTGCTAGCTACATACTACAGACATTTAGAACGCGCAAAATATTTTCTAACCTACGTCATATGGTTGAAAACTTGGCCACCTGTAATCACGAGATTGTAGGAGAACTGGTACTCAGGAGGCTAACTTGTTTAGTGGTTGCTCAGTGGGAAGCTTGTTAGTAGGCTATACTGTACGACAAAATTCAACATATGCTGCCTGTGGCAGGCAGTGAAACAGTCAATCCCAAAATAGATATTACCTGTTGGGTGGGAGGCATGCAACTTGCAGCACACGTGGAATCAATCATATGGAGGTCCCATACGTTTGATGTGCGTTTGGACATATCCCCACCACCTATATCCCTTGTCTATAATCAAAATAGCTTGTTCTGTTCAGACAAGATTCCACTCCCTTTCATTCTGTCTCAATTATCAACAAACTGATACAGGTAATGTGAATGTCGACAGGGCTGCGAATACTGAGTGGATGTTGGCACATTCCAAGATGATGGTGTAGTAAATAAGTAGATGTAAGTACCTGAAAAAACGAGCTCCATATGGACTGCGAAGAACCTAGGCACTGGAGTGTCGACAGAATCTGTTAAATCCGTGAATAATAAGGACCATGGCAGGCGAACACTATTTCGGGAATAACCATTAGAACCAAAATAGTTGACCCACGGAAAACCACATGAATAGATTAACAGACAGGGCGACTGAGCTGAGACAAAGAAGGTTGAAAACATAACTTAACGGACCATTGAATGGGAACACACAGGAAATCCATCGATTGAAAACAACCAAAATAACTCACCCCCACTGGCATATTCCATTACGAGGTACAGGTGCCGTTCGGATTCGATTACTTCAAGCAGTTTAACTAAGGAGAAAAGAAAAGTTTATTTACTGCCTTCCATCTTTATAATGTTGTCGAAGAAAATGGAGAAACGGTATCCGAGAGACGAAGCTATAATGATGAACGCCCATCAGAAAAGTGTACAACATGACTCCAAGAAACCTCGCGTAAAGAGGCTACCCACTAAAGGGAGTCAGTCAGGCATCAGTCCTGGACAACCGGCACCGCGAGAAAAGCTTATTTCACAACCGCGGCAGCTCTCAGACAGTTGCCCTCTTAGGGGTTTACTGTGTAACGTTGTAAAGTAATCTATCGGGAATTTGTAGATAGAAAGAGCGATGCTGGACTGGTTACCGATCAACGTAACAGAACAACAAGTGTGTATAGAATTTACACGTATAAGGAAGACTGGGGAGAAATACGAACAACAGCCGGTTGCAGGAAGTCAACCGGCATCCCACGACTCGACCTCATATGTGAGATGCACTTGGGGACATCGACTTCAAGCAGGGCAAAAAGTGAAGATACGGTCAATCTTAGTCGGTCTGTGTTCGAATGGAGTCTAACGGTGTAGCATTAAATCGAATGGAAAAAAATGATCGATAGAAGTAAAAGGCATCCAAATTTAGGTCAATGACGCGTCGAAGGATTAGTCTAAGGCGGATTCGTTTCAGGTTTCACACTGCGCATGAACATGATGTTCAACGTTTCGCGAGAAATGGAGAAAGGAAGGTTGTTTCCTTTTCATGTCAACGTCTTGGTATTTCTTTCAAAATATATCACAACTAACAACTGTTGAACCATCCCTAGAAAAACTATGACAGAAATCTAAAAATGACAGATGCGGGAACTTGAGATACGTCAAGGATTGTCCGACATGTGGCACGTAAGCAGCGCATCTTAACTTTCCGACAACCAGATCAAGAACTATCGTAAGACAGTTGCCTGGCAATCTCAAATGAAATCGAATAAGCTTCCTTCAAGCTCTGCAACTGAGCCTGCTTGCACGAGCCGGCAAAATCTAAGATGTCACTCTTTTCGTTAACTTGCCAGAAGCCGTGAAAATTATAGGTACTGATGTAGCCGAACAGCAACAGAACATTATCGGCTGTTGTATTCCTTTTTTTCAGGACCGAACTAAATCTTCATTGAGAAGAGATACACTAAGGATCAGTGAATGAAATGCTGATATTACTGATCATCCTTTCCACTTCAGCTGATCGGTGCAAGGCATTGCTACAATGACAACTAAAAGGACCGTTGGAACAGCTGTTTCAAAAAGACGGAGTGTCAAAAAGCCAGTGTCACTGTTTGACAGGATTCTGTGAATCTAGTATGAAGTTGGAGTTTACCCACTAGTCAAAGAAAGCCAGGGAAGGTCAAACAATGACCTGGCAGCGAAGCATAAAAGTCATTAGCAGTAAACTCACCTACGCTGGCCGTTGCCGTCTCCCTGGGCTGGGATCTCGTGAGAGGACAGGCACATCAATGGTTAGAGACATTGTCAGACATGGCCCAGTTGAGCCGTCAGTGGCGTTTGCGCACCAAACTGCTGTCTTTAATGCATAGCTCCCCTCCTGATTTCCATAATGGAAAGCTCAGCTGCTACCTTCAACGTATTGCCATCTAGCCCGCCTTTCCAAATCATCGGCGAACGAAAATGTGGCAAAAATAACCACTATACAGCAAGTACGAGGTTTTTATAACTGGCGACGGTGATGATGATTTAGAGGGAAAAGGGTAATTGAGATCAATTTTCCCCGAGGATAGCTAGCGGAGGTTTTGAAACTCGTTCAATCAGTGTCACGATATAAAATCAAAAAACCCAACTGTCAATCCTCTGACTGAGTCCTTTTTATTGGATAAAATATCCTAAGTCGGCACTATCAGCAACATAAAACTGGACAAATCACAACACTGTTTATTTTTCGGTCCTCTGATTGAGACAAACCCCTGTGCATGCTCAGATAAAAAGCAACTCCTGAAGTTTTAACGAAACCTTCATTTCTTTAATTATGGTGCGAACTACTGAATGCTAAGACGGAGAAGGCCGTAGTGAAGAAACAGGACTTATTGTTCGTTTAATGTGCAGCAAGTGAGATACAGCAAAAATCGCTAAAATTCAGTACTGATTATCCATGCAAGATAGAAAAATGTGCACATTACCTTGTATATCACAATGAATCAAATAAGCATTGTCTCATTAGAGTTAGCCTCAAGTATCGCTTTGGAAAAGACTTAAACCATGAATGTGCCCCTCCCCCCCGGAGGAACGAGAGGATACGAGGATGGACGAACCACCGTTTCAACGAACTATGTTCAAATCTCACATGACTGATCCCCATCCTGATAATCTATATGTAGGCTGCTTCATACATAAAGCCGTAAAAATATACTCGTATACTGGTATACTTGTATACGACGAAGGGTCAGCTCGTTTGCAATACCGAGATTCCGACTTAAATCGATTCGACTGCTCCTGTCTAGGATTGAGCAACCTGGCAGTATCCCAGCCATCGCGCCTACTTCCATTTGGCACCCAGACACCTAAATGTAGCAAGTACAATCCACTCATGAGAGTAAAATACTGACATAGATACATGCTGTATTCGCATTGTGAATGATAGTGCACGACCGCGCCTTGCAGTTTAGGCTGGCTTAAAACTTCAAAAACGTGAGTGACAATCCGGCAGATTACACGTCAGCTCACTTGCGCAATACGAACCAGCTGAACAGAATTAACAAACCATGGAATGTGATACTGGAGCACTAAGTTTTTAGAGGCTTCACATTTCAAACATTTTCTTTTCAAAATCTCATTGAATAGACGATACTAAAATGATTGAACATGTATCTGAACTGAAGATCAAATCTTGGGAAACCACGCGTTAAGATTTTGGTTTACCTCTGCCACACCTTAAGCTAACTATACTGCTTCAAAATCATCCCCTTAAGTCTCACTTAGTTTGGCTCGCAAGGCAGAAGCTTTGGGTCAAGAATGGCTTAAGCTAGGCCGACTAGCTGATTACGCATATACTGAACACCAGATTATTTATCGACTTCATATGCGTATGCAGTAGTTCCTTAGTCTAATAATCCCCCGAGCAGAGGAACTCTCCCTGATATGATTTTATTGCTGTTCACGCCGACCGCGAAATACAGGATAATCGTATCCCTAAGACACGACCAATTCCCCCCCCCCAAACACAATAAGGACACGACCCTCCCCCCCCCCCAAACACAATAAGTTCACCTGGCACTTCGACGCCCATGAAGGATCAAAAGAATTCCAATTATGTATATGCATATATGTATATGTATGTATGTATCAGCTGAAACATGGTTTAATTAGCCACTTGATCCGGTCGGAAATACCATTCGGTTTAAAACAGAAAAGATGTAGGCATGCGACATAATTATTCCACAAAGTGAGAGAGACAGTTAGTTTTAGCGTAGAATATGCCAAGCGCGGGCAGCCAAACAATTTATTGAATATGCATTGTTGCATCAAGAGGGTACGAAACGTGACGCGCTGTTTTTTCGACTCTACACTATATCAAGAAAGGGAAAGCGTTCCGATTCGACCCGGTATAAATCCAGACAGAATGTAGTGCGTAGAGCTGGAGAAGATCGGCTGGGTATATTGCGGGGGTAAACAAATACCCGAACTAATGTGATCATACCCGAGGGGTGAGTTGGACACCCAGGGGTCCATTATGTTATTAAAAGCAGTCTGTGACGCTGTCAGTTATTCCGTTTCGGAACACTGAACGTGTCAGCTGATAGCCCGGACCCCGACCATACTGAGACGTCCCAGGGATCACAGGAAGAGGAACAAATGCTGACAACCGTGTAGCGTATACACCTGAGGGGCTCAAGACAGCCGAAAGTAAAAGAATAATGGAATCTTAAAGTTCCGATCACTGAGCATCTGACAAGAAGTGTGACCGAAAGAGCCATTTGCATTATAACCAACAAGGATCGGTGCGCTTAACAAACAACCCAGGGTGGTTTTATAGAAGTTCCACAACTTCCAGTCGTGTTACGTGCTACACTTAGAGCTTATCGATTCTCCTCTCCTTGAAGACTGGGATTTCACTAACCAAGGAGAAATGACCGCATTCTTTCGAAAGCGTATGTGCTTATCTTGTGGAGGATCCGAAATTTGGAGGGAATTAGAGTAGCCTTATGGGGATTATGCCCACGGTGGCTTGTAGAACTTTGTTCCGTTCAGTAAACGTTTGGAAACAAAGTCCGATAATCTTATAAAGAGGGAGGATATGATACGCGTCGAGGAAACAAAGACATATGAACACGTTCTGCCAAGGCAGAAAGAGAGGAAAAGAAGACGTCTTATAAATGTGTTACATCCTTCCCTCGTGTTCTCCTTCCAGTTGGCAGACGACAGAGTACCGATTGGAACAAAGAAAGATTGACAGGTGACGTGTGCAGGGTTGCACGTTGAGGATACCAATGGTGATGCAGAGATTCAGGACGGTGTGTGGGATGAACAAGACAAGAACAAATCCCTAGGGAAATAATTACGGATAAACATATCCATACAATTATACGGGTAAAAGAAGAACGTGAGATCTAACGGGGGGACAAATTCACAAGACACTTGCGATCATCATAGTGGAGCAAAGTATACTGAAACTGCTCTATCCTTTTTGGGAGAAATACGGGCAATCACGGCAAGAGGAACGTGTTGTGCTCAAGCTGATCACCAAAGAACCCATCTACTATGGGGGCAACCGTGCTGCTGGGGACCGAATAAGCGAATCCATATTCCAGTGATTCATGTTTTTTTCAAGAACCCATCTTAACAAAGGATGTCGGAAAATCGGACAACCTAATCGACTTTCAGTGAAAACACCCTAAATTCCCTACGCGCCTAAAATACTGAAGCGAAATAAGCCACCTATACAAATGAGTGCCGGAGAAATTTGCACATCATCCGATATTTTTGTGGAGTTATCATCAAACTATCCGATCTTCATCATCACATTAATAAGTTAGATGTTCCACATACATATATTCCATTCCAAAATGTGCAAGTGTCTCGATCAAATCCAGAAGACTGCTGGACAGGCGCCTTAGCTGCTCGACAAAATGGCACAACGTGAAGCTAGCACATCTCAAAGGTTATGCAAACAGCAAGAGCATCACGTACGCTTCAGGATATCAAATGAATCTTTCGGTTTCATCATCATCATCGACAGCATGACATGACTGCTCAACAACAATGCTTCACTGCCGTACAACCATGATTTATTTGGAAGCCTTATTGTAAAAAAAAGCGTAAAGGTGGACGGGGAAGGGGCTTAGTGCTAGCTTACCACAATCATTCCGAGATGTATATATCTCTAAACACTCACTCAGGCGATCTGGATAGAAACTGACAGCAAGAACGCCACTGACATCGGTTGGCAGCCATATCTTGCAGTGTCTCCAACCAGGGACAGTGAGGATCACGCGGTCCCAATCCTGGAAGGCGAGTAGCACCGACAGCACCCAAGCATTTCGTGATCTCCTTCATACTCCTTTGCCAAGTCAAGGGTTGGCCACCTCTCTGCTTTCAGTTTTCAAGGACAAAGTAAGATTCTGTTTTTTTATTGAGACGTCCAATGAGAAGGACAATATTCAGTCGGTTTTTCGTGTGAATACGGTTATCAGAACGAAACCAAAAAAAAACAGAAAACTCACTTATGTTTGGATGGTTGAGGGTTTTCAACACACGGACTTCACGGAATAGCTAGAAAAGGAGGCAGTAAAAGAAACGAACTTAGCAAAAACGGATTGAGTGAATTGTAAGGCGTTGCAAAGAACACAGAAATTTGTGGGAATATGGCTTCGTCACGCTTATCATTGCACAAAACAAAGTAAACAAACTGTTAGGTTAGTTTTGCAGTATATTCGAATGACATAACTGTTGGCCCTTTATCACTCACGGCTGATCAGGTATCATTCTCGCCACAGTGGTGAAACACAGATAGTTTTTCCGACGAGTTTGTTGGTACCCTCAGATGGCCTGTCTCCCGCAGTACACAAACGGATATTGGCATACGCCTAGTTGCGAATTCGGACCGAGCAATCTTTGGTGGAGGCCGAACAGCAACCGATAAATCATACCGACATAACAGGAACCCATTATTACCTCCACGGTGGTTCACACTGAAACAGATTAGATGATCAGACGCATATCTCGACGTTGTGAACCCTTCGCAATGGGAGGGTGTGGATGGGATTCAGCAATAGCCTAAGAAGATTTATCAGGTTGCTGTTGTGCCTGTGAATGTGGTTGAGTAATTATTACATTAAGTGCCGGACAACGGGATGCTGTGGGTTAACATTTACGGAGCATTATCGTCACTACTGTGATGATGGTAGAAACGGAACGCATGGATGAGTCAGATATCGATTAATTAGATTAATCACGACCAAGAGGGTTGACTAGACATACACTGCTCAAATTATCCCACTTACTTTCTGCATGCTGGAGTGGTTCAGTAAGGTTTTGTCTATGACCTTGACGGCCACCTGAATAAAGAGGGAAAACAGAAAGTGAGAGTTGTCACCGAGTAAGAACGTTCAGTTCACTTCAGTTTATCGGCAATTAGTTACAAGTCGAAAGCAACCTCTCTATCGCGTTCAAGTGGTAATGATGCAATGGTCGAGGTTGAGTAGTCCATTCCCTATGTGAAGGAGGGATCGTCGAGTGGTCATAGCTCTATCGAAACAAGAAACGGATAAAACATGGCTAGAACACTACAGTAGAATAGTTGTTTGGATATCATGTCAAACGTTACTTTGGCGGGGTGCCAGATCAGCTTTAAAAGAGTTCTTAGCTGAGACATGAGTGTCAAAATTCGCCATCTTTAACCAGGCCTCCAGAAGGCTACTAGACGGCCGATACGGTGGTGGCAGTTAAGCGCAAATTGGACTCCAGGTAACGGCTGAAAAAAAAACCGCCACCTAGTGGAGATTTTATTTTACAAAAACCTAACCAGCACGAACCCTGGTTGATTTGGACATACACAAACAAATAATACTTCACCAAGCGTGGTTACAGAACACACTTGAGTATTATAGTCATGGTCCCGGTAAGTATCCGTCTCGCAGTAAAAGAAACTTTTCTACACTGACCGCTGAGGCGATTAGTGGGAAAATGCTGTACCAGAGGAGTGGACGTGAATAAAAGTACACCTTAAAATAGCGGTTATGTTCGTCACTAGATTTCTCAGGGAAAAGCAGCGTAGGGAACAAAGTTTGAGTAAAATTACTCCGACTGTTGCGACCAGAAAAGTGAGAACCCATTTGTGCTGGTTGAATCATGGGTTTAAAAAGACCGACCAGATGGCGTCAATGTAGAACGGCACGTCAGTAATTACCAAATCTCCACATTCTACCATTATAGGTAGATCTGACTGTTCAGAAAAGTAAGGAATTCGGCGCATCGCTAGCTCAAAAATGAACCAGAGTATTTACCACTAGATCGGCAGAAAGACGCGGTTAAACAAGCGCACGCTGATCAGTCGACTTGAGTAGCAATAACTGGCCGATTCTACCAATCGGTAAGGCAACAGATAGAAAATAACCAGCTAATGTGACCATCTTTGGGACAATTTGTTTAATAAGGTGGCAGAAGAGCATACTACCATACATATTACTTTGAGCCCTTCTTACCCATCCCACCCGTGCTCTATTGGATGCTGCCTTCTGCCAACCAATCATATGCTGTCCAGTTGGGTGCTGTCGACACTTTTGGAATCCGAAAATACCTTTGAAGGCAAGTTCGCCTCTAAAGACTGTCTCCATAAACCGAACTCACTTAGCCGGACTGAATCCACAAGTGAAACACCCACCCATTAACTTCCTCTCAATCAGAAACTTCAATAAAAACCCAGAATTCAGGAACGTTGACTTTGTTAAGCGCAAGGTCAGTCCTGCGTAAGACCGCAGTGATGAAAGAACTCGTAGGTGAAACTTTACAGTTTAGAACACAGGCAGGAATATCGCGCTGTAAAGTAGTACCAAATTAAACATGCAAGCAAACGAATGCACGTGCACACACACACACACACACACACATACACAATGCAAACTAAAGGTGAAGCAACTGACCTGCATTCCAGTTGTCAGATGCTGTGCCAACTTGACTTTGGCAAAATTTCCTTTTCCTATTGTTCGGATCAGACTGTATCGACCCACATGAGGCCGTTCTTTCCACAACGGCCGACTACCGCTGGAAGAACTATTCGATTTGGTACCATGTGTACTGGTGCCACCATTGACGACATTCGACTTGGCCGAAGTGGTCCCATTGTGTTTCAAGTGAAAGTCATTGGTGCCGACAGAAGCAGGAGTTGGGCTGTAATTATGTGTACCACCCGACATGATATTAGTGTGTGCATATGGAGAAACCGATGGATTGGGAGTTGTGGTGGTGCTGTTGTGACTGTTAGGTGAATTCGTCACGGCTGTAGCGACAGCTGGCCAATAATGATAGTTTGAGGGAGGTGTGTGCATAGACATGGACATTAATTCGGTGGGATTCGAAGAGGGAATGCCGTTTGACTGTTGTGCATGAGTGCCGTGGTGACCACGTGAATTGGTCAAACGAGCGGAATAATTGCCGTTCACCGAGGTCGTGTGAGGAGGACCAGGTGTACCGAAATGTCCCGAATTGTTCACCAGCGGTGTGTTAGGGTCTTGTAATAGTAGGCGGTTTCGTGGAGATGGGTTTGGCATAGCTGGTGATCCCATGCCAGCAGGTAGAGGACCAAGGTTTTTATACTGATACGCATGCATTGGTTGCGTAGATAGTTGTGAAGAAAAGCCAGTCGGACCCGTATAACAAGCCGAATGGGTGATTGAAGGCATGATACCAATAAAGCACAAGGGCCTACCACACACGACACCTCATTCTCATGTGTTGAAGGTTCCCATATTTTAGGTGAACTGCTTTTGGCTGCTTCGCCAGCGCGAAGTTCTTCGCAGTGTGCAGCTAAAAGTATAAGGTAAAGAAAGTAAGCAGCGATGAAGTATTTTTTTGAAAAAGTAAACGTTAGGCAGGCAAAGAGTCCTACTGAGTTTGGGGCACTAGACCGCGTAAAACCGTATGTATGAGGTTAATTTTGAGAAAAGAAAGATAAACCAAGATCAAAGCCATGCAGTGCAGCGGAATCACGCGAATATTCAATATCTGTGCGAAAACAAAAGAAATTCGAGAACCACGGATTTTACTGTCCTACCAGTATTTGGCCTGCTAAAAGATTCGTTCATTATAACCACATTGTCTTTCTGCTGGAACTTGTCGACCAAAACCGGAGTAAAACATGCGAGATTTGGGAGTTTGATGAAGGACTACAAGATGGCAAGGAAAAGTTGGCGAAACCGGAGAACTCGTAGCAGATGGCTCCCACTGGGAACTGAACAAGCCACTGTAGGAGCCATGGAATGCTGAAGCAGCAAAGCCGGTGAGGAATACCAAAGCACAAGATAGAAGATTCAACTCACAGAAGAACGGCCTAGGTAGTCAACTTTCTGCTTGCATTTACTGTAACGGCAGTTATCTGCAATCAATGGACCGTTGATTTTGAGCATGGCATTCCCGCAAACTAGTGGCCGATGAGTAATCTGGCGTCTCCTCCTCGTTACTCAACCGTAGCACATCGCTTTTGGCCTTCGGTAGCCGACTCGGGTTCAAGGTATCTGGCACGTTGCCATTTTTTATCAGTGTCATCTACAGGACGGTAGGAACATCGCGCACATAAAAATGAAGCCCATTGAGGTGTTTTTGGAACGACCCTATGGGTCGTTCCCTATGGGTACAATGGTAAAACAAACCTAGGGCGTATTGGGTCAGCCTGGCCACCATCTGCATCAATGTGTCCTATGTGTTGACCCAAGGTGAACCAGAGGAAGCACCGAAAGGTCACACAATGTCATACTCCCAGGGAGTGCAAACGGTGGTTTTATGTTCTGTATCAGCAATTCGCTCTTGTCTTCCGGTTGGGATTATGGGGATGGCAACCACGTTAAGATTGCGAAAACTGCATGACCGCAAGATATCATCCACTGGCTATCATTTCCCGTCAGTGTTCTCTTTCGCACTCACCATGCAGTATCATTGTGAGGCATGCGAGCTTCGTCACAAGCAAAAACACGTGGTTGTTGACTAGCTCACCCAGCTGCGTAAGTGGATACTAGTGCAATCAGCAATGTACAGAATCTGTTCCCGTTAATCTGTGCAACAAGACCCATGAGACTGTCTGTTGGTGAGTTGAGCGAACTTAGTATTGGAAATTAGGTGTGTAATGAAAGCCGGTACCCGGATCATTCGGCAGACTGTTTCGTACAACAATGACACTACTCTGTAATTATGACTCTCGACCGGCTAGAATCAGAAGAGAGCCCTTTAGTTAAGATCAACCGGTTTATGGAGCACTCCCGACCTAAAGCTCTCACCTTGCGGTGGTCGGGCTCCTGTGCTGAAGTGATTCTGCGGGCTATACTGGCTGAAACTCAGTCCTTAAAGGTTCAACCACGCCAGATAGACCAACAGAGAACAGCCGGAAGAACAGCGAGTTCGGGCTCCCTGCGGAAGTGATTCTGCGGGCTATACTGGCTGAAACTCAGTCCTTAAAGGTTCAACCACGCCAGATAGACCAACAGAGAACAGCCGGAAGAACAGCGAGTCGCCGTACTGTGAGTAATTGTATTACAAGGCTATATGGAGGTAAAGACGTGCTGTCCCCTGCGATAGGAGTATGAAGACAGTGAGGCGTTTCTCCCAGGTGGCTAATATGTGGAAGGAGCGATGCTGCTTCCCTCCAAAGACATGCTAGAAAAGGTCGGCCCTAAAAACCGCACATGCTGCTTTCCTCCAAAGACATGCTAGAAAAGGTCGGTCCTAAAAACCGCACATTCCGATCGCCAAAAAGTTGACCGTGACTACCGGCGAATCATTCACCCGCCAAAAGGTTGACCGTGACTACCGGCGAATCATTCACTGGAGTCGAAATACTTTCGCAACCAAAGAGTTTGATGCTGCTCAAAAGACACCTGCCGTGCGCGGCTGTACTAGGAGTGAGACAGTAATGCATCACTCCCTGAGCCCTGCAGCTAAGTGGATCAGACTATTGAGTCATTGGCTCCCGGAAGGGAAAACTGCGGTCTCGCAGTCAAGACTTTTGAGTCAGAAGCTAGGAACGGGGTCCCCGAACAAAACCCTACATTCCCCCACTGCAGTGTGGGTCAGACTTTTGAGTCAAAGGCTCAAAGAGGTACTTCAATCAAACCCCCTTCTTCAACCTGGGAAATGGGGAGGTGTCATTTGCCCTTGCATCTCTTTTCTCACCGGCCATCTCACGCACTCCTTCCTCGCCTACTGTACAACTCAACGCAATCAACCCACCTGTCACTCCTCTGGCCACCATTCCGGATCTAAACCTTCATCCAGAAAAACAAACCTCAGAGGATCTGCTCCACGTTGCAGCACTTAATGTCCGTATTTTATGTCAAATTGGATAACAGGTATCCCTTGCTGAAACCTTGCTTTCATTCTCTGTCGATGTATGGTGTGTCTCTGAAACACCCATTCAGGACTGTAGCTGGTGGTCCTCAAGCCACTTAGGACGAGCTCAGATGTTCCAAATTTCATTCTTCGAGTATCTGCTGATCCGGACGCAATGGCTCGTGGTAACTACGGTGTGAAAGTTGCTTTCGGCCTCAGCCGTATTCGCGCTACGCGGTTCTGGTGCAATTGAGACCGATGCGGTGAATGGTGTTTATATGTCGTATCAGCATATGCCCCAACAGACTGCAGTTCTGAGACTGAAAAGGACGAGTTCTATGAAGATCTGTCACGACTACTTCGGATATAGTAATTCTGGCAGGCGATAAGAATGCCCTAGTCGGTCGATTAAGTCCGGAAGAAGCACGATTAGGTGGCAGATTTGGAGTCAATGCTGAAAGTACGGATAACGGAGAGCAGCTTCTTCAGTTGTGTGCAGATCGTCGTCTGCTCCTAGCTGGTATGAACTATAAAAAAGCGCTCACACGAATTTACTTGAAGGCCATCTCCCACAAAGCAGCCATGGACTCAATTGGGCTGTGCGCCCATCAGCCACCGATTGAGAGTCTCAGTCAATTACTATCGTTTCTTCTGTGCTACGCAAATTGACTCTAATCACGCCATCGTACGGGCCCGATTGGTACTTCGGTTTCCGTCAGCATTCAGCTTGCCAAAGGAGAGCAGATCCGTTCATCAACTTCTACAAGTTTCAGTAGCTGAAGAGTATCGAGGTGATCTGCCTATGAAGCTACTGGAACCGCAGTCATGCGGATGATGAAGATTGAATGGAGATTGAATGGAGGCCAGCTAAAGAAGCAATACCCTCAGCTTTCAGAACTGTCTGTCCAGGCCATCTGACTCGACTAAATGACCGCTGGAAATCATCAAGGTCAATGGATCTTATTGCTGTCAGAAAGGCCATACCATCAACCAGCGATCCCTCAAACACTGAAAAATCAGGAGTTTGAAGAATGACAGAGAACTCTGGTGGATTACGGAGGTCCGGCAGATGGAGAAGGCTTTTACTGCAGGCAATAGCCGCTCTCTGTTTCGACTGATTCGACCAACTAGTCAAAAGAAAGCAAGTGTCAGTGAAACAATATGCGAAAAAAGACGGAACAACATTTCACTATCAGTCGTCGTCTTGAGCGGTGGACTGAACACTTCGAAGAACAGTTCAGCTGGTCTCCAACACAACCGTTTGAAGAACCCAGGGAACCTTAGGGTATACAATTCATTTCACGTTGAAGTTCCAAAGGGAAACAAGGGGTTTGAAAATGCTGAAATGAGACTTGGCACGCAGATTGTGAAACATGTGCTACCTCCGAAATTCAAATGAAACAGGGTTGTGTGAAGTGACGATTGCTCAGTAGCAACTCAGCATAATCCAAAATGGACTATTCGTTCTTCAAATGCCGTTTTGATTCCTCGATTTAAAGCCTCATGGAGTATGGGAACGTCAGATGACTGGGGGTCAGTTCCCTGGATCGATGAATTCATAAACAATAAATTTGTCATGAACTTTTCGGCCCGATTACCTAAAGAATGGTACAGTGGATGTAAACAGATTTTCTGAGGGCTGTTTGGCTAACATACGGAGTTTTGTCACAGTTATTTGCCGAGATGGCTCAGGTGGTTAGAGCGCGAATTTACTAACCGCACCGACCTTTGCCTATCGACTTCTCCTGTCTAGGCTTGGGCAACCTGGCAGCATCTCAGCCCACGTGCCTCCTCCGGGTGGCATGGCAGCTGGGCACCAGAAGGGGGTTACAGCTGAACAATGTCACAATTCTAAAGTGGAATATTCAGACATGTGCTCAGCCTGGCGCCCATTCGGTCAAAGACGCCAGTATCCTGGTTATAAGGTGAGACAAACGGACATTCCTTCGTTTACTACAATCACTCTGATGCCCTCTTTGAAGATAGACACAATTAACGACTCCCTCAGTTGTCTGGGAGGTCCGCTTCCTCTCAAACACACGCGAATAGGCTACATATGCGCTGGCTAAACGAGGTGCGCGCGCTTTACATAGACCCGAAAAACACAAATGCGGTGATAGGCAAACGTATTGTCGAAATTCACGCAGGTATTCCAGAAGGAGCGTCGGGCAGTGACTGATCCTCACCACCTGTAAGTGATGACAATGACAATATTTGGATACAGAAATGGATTGTTTGTGAACACTACGTAGTCATGTGAATTCCATGGTCCCGAAATCGGCATTGCAAGGAACGGCGTACGATCGGCACATATCTATAATAGGCGCTCTCAGTCATCCATGCGTTCTGTGTCCAATCCAAGGCAAGAAAGAAAGCACACTTACAGCTTCACAGAGATTGATTTGGCAAATTCAGAGCTACAGTTCATAGAGGCTGAAGCAGATACAATATGGAAAAAATAAATCATTCGACCGAAGAACTCTTTAGGTGCCCAGCTGCAATGTTAACCTGAGATAAGCACGAGGGCTGGGGTACTGCCAAGTTGTCCAAGCCTTGATAGTAGGACTCGAGATTCCAGGGTTCGAAATGCGGAAAGTAAGACAAGTCTGTCTACAGAATAAGCCACAGTACTTCTTCCTACCCGTAACCAGGACTGAAAGACTGTATTCGCCTGGCGTTCACGCACTGACCAGCCTGGTTATGAGAAACTTTGTCGGGAATCCGGTGTAGCTCAGTAAGCCACGAAAGTACAAAAGCCGTTACATGGGCGTAAGATCCAGTCTCCCCGCAGCAGACGAGGATCAGCAAGTGTCTGTACTAAGAGTACTCGTATTAAGCAAAGGCCTCGGGATCATGGCATTCTCCGAAAACAGAATTGAAAAGGTAGTAAGATGTTTTCCCCGGGCGACAAGGATGTCCGTATTTAAGGAAACAGCGAAGACGCCTTATTCTCAGGAAGGACAGGTTCGAAAACGTCGGCCCTAAAAAACGAAACGATTGACTTAAGCCACCGGTACACTATTCAATACGATCAGAGTGGGTTTAAAACCAGGTAACTCCTATGCACAACCTCATTAGCAATATGACAGTTATGCCTTGCTCCCTGCGCCCTGGCACCAGGCAAGTCTCTCACAAACAAGTGGGTCAGACTTGAGTCGCTGGTCAAGGGTATAACCCGCCAAAACCTCAACACCTGCTGTCTCGCGGGTCACAGACTACGGAGAGGGCGCTGGAAGGAAACCCTATCTTCTCGAACTACCTTGTACATAAAATGTTCAAATGAAAGCCTTAAGGTGGATACCTCAAACATACCCTCTTCGTCGGCCTTGTGAAGCTGGGAAGTAATGTGTGGCAAAGCAGGTTAGAGGTAGTGGCAAGTTTCCTTAATTTATCAGCTCCAACCCTTATTACTATCCACGCTAGTACAAACCCGTCCGTTTGTGGTTATGCAAATTCATTCTATTCCTCCATTAAGAAAAATGAAAACTGAACCTGGACTACTAGCACCAAGGAATCTCTTCACCGCAACAGTCTTTAATGTCCATAGTCTGTGAGATAATAACAGAAGCCCCTTGCTGACACTTTCCCCCGTAAAATTTGATGTGCGCTGTCTCAAAAACATGCACACAAGACTCTGCTACGATATTGCACATGACCTCGAGATAGATCAGCGGTTAGGGCATCTCAACTGCTGCTGTCTGGTCTTGGGCAACCTGGCAGTCCTGTGCTTTCTTCAGGTAGCACCTTGGCACCGCAATGGTTATAGCTGAACGATTGTACGGTAGTGGAGAATCAGTGTCAACACTGATGTTGCTATCTTTGATGATGATGATGATGACAGCTGAGCGATTGTTTTTTTTTTCATTTAGTGCATGTGAACACGATACCAGACAGATGAGTTTGCTCACAGTTTACTCTCCGAGTGTCGGATGATACAGAAACACACCCCGTCACCCCATTGGTGTCGGTATTACGTTGAGTGAGAGAGCTGAAAAGCTTCGATTTAACTGGATTTCTGTGATATCTCTTCATCGTTTCTGTACCTACTTCGGCAAATTGAGGTAGTGACAGTGATGAAAACGCTTTGCGTGGATGACCAGAGGCACAGAAGTCATTATTATGGTTGAAGGTTTTAATGTCCATTTGGGGAGAATAGACAAGCACAAGTCGTCTCGACGGAATGTTTTACGCAGATGCTCACACAACCACTTCCTTCAGATGTGCGCTAATTAACCTCTACTTCAAACACAAACTTTCAGAACAAACATGAGCATCGGGTTATCTGGCGCCTCTAAACCGGAACAAGTCAAACAATCGGAATGAACCATAGCAGTTAGATCTTGTGTTCAAAACGACTGCTACCTTCTTAGCATTCGTACGGAGTCAGATCACCTCGTAGGTGTAACTGTTATGGTGTTTCCCACGGGCTACGAAAACAAGTGGCCGTTATATGCGTTATATGACCAAATCACCGCGGTTTGGGGGCTGAACACAGGCTTAGACTAAAGTCCCCGTTTCACACACATACGCACGTTTCTAACCGCCCCGTTGCGGATTCGCAAACACAAGCATACATGAGCTGGGGTTCCGAGAACATGGTAGTCGAAGATCTGCAGACGTTTCAGTTCCGCTGCTCAGAGGCCACACCACACATTCACACAACAGAACAGGTCGTACTGTATTCCGATACACACGTCGCGAAGAGACTGGACCTTACCGTGGTACACAACAGAGTCGTACTGTATTCCGATACACACGTCGCGAAGAGACTGGACCTTACCGTGGTGTGGCGGTTTGTGTACCTCGGCGACCCACCCACCTAGACTGGGGGGTGTCCGCGCGACACTCACAGAGTCTCTCATACCAGGTTGGTCAATGGTTAGAGGTCTGACAAACACAGTCTCCTGGTCCTCCAGGTTGGGGGTTGGAACATGTATGGCGACTTGTTCCGTAGAAAAGGTAATGCATTTGCATTTCCCCGCCAAACACCGCTGCCTTGCGGTTAGGCTTTTGAGCCAAAGGCTTTGGTTGAGGACCCTAATCGTCCTCCTGTCTATGTGTGGGCGCCCTGGCAGTATCCCAGCCCTCGTACAACCATGACCTACACAACTAACAATATTCTCATGCCACATCGGCCGTCGCGTGGTGCCATCAGCCGGGTCGCCTTACTTGCTGCATACAGCAGGGCGGGTAAGCAAAAA
>NW_008751683.1:1395836-1397973 GCF_000715545.1 Opisthorchis viverrini
CAGTGGCGTTCGTGTTTTCAGTTTCTTTCCAGATTGTCTGATTGAACGGTGTAGGCACCTCAGAATACGAGCACTAGGTCCCATCCCTCACCCGCTCTTTTTCTCTTCTCTTCTCTGTAGGTCTTTTAATGCAATTATATATATATATATATATATATATATATAACTAAACGAACTTTATGGTTGTACGGCAGTGAAGCATCAGTGCCAACACTGATGTTGCTGTCATTGATGATGATGATGATGATACACACGTCCCTTAGGAATCAGGAGTATGCCACTTTATCGCTATAGATGTTTCGAATTAGCAAACGCGACTCGGGCTCTAGAATAGCGGCCTCATCTGTCATACTACCATCGGAACCAATACAACTTCCAAGATAAGTGAAACGCTCCAGAAGTGACTTTTGCTGGATTATGAGTGGCGTGTTCAGTGACTGCCTGCTCAGGGGCCCGAGCTTAAAATTTCGGGTGAAAAGCGATTGCAGTAGGACGGGATGAGTCTGGTTAGTTCACCTAAAAAACACCAGCGCCTTCTATTCGAATACGAGGACGGTGTCGTCTGCATATAACCTATCAATAAGGTTTTCATCAGCAACTGTGGGAACACCAGGGTTTTGAAGACCATCATCAGTCATCATCTGAGACAGCAACATAAGAGTTGAAACTGACGCCCATCTAACTATATTTAAGTTCATAGAAGGAAAAGAAGATAAAGTGGGTGTCACATTGGACCTCACCGTGGTGTGGCGGTTTGCGGCCCCGTTGAGCCGTACTGGGGGCTGTCCGCGGACACTCAGCGCGTCTCTCATACCAGGCTGGTAAATGGATAAAGGTCTGACAAACACAGTCTCCTGGCTCTCCAGGTTGGAACATGTGTGGGGACGTGTTCCTTAAAAATGGTAAGATACTTGCATTTCCAGCTCAACGTCGTTGCTGTTGTATATTTGCTCCGTTTTTCAAACGGAGCATTGGTTTGTACTTTCACAAACTTCCTAGAGTCAATCGGTTCTCATTCACCAGATAAACTGAAAACCTTGTTCAATTACGTCTCCCCTAATGTTTACCGATTCGTCAAAGACTGCAAAGACTATGAATCAGCCATCGAAACCTTGCGAGAAATTTACGTACAGCCGAAGAATGAAGTTTTTGCACGGCATCTTTTGAACACTTGTAAACAGGACGGAGCTCAGAACCTTGATCAGTTTGTGCAGAAGCTTCGCAGTTTATTGCCAGACTGCCGCTTTACAGCCGTCAGTGCAGAACAGCATACCGATGAAGCGTTGCGAGATGCGTTTATTAGCGGACTTTATTCCAATACTATACGCCAGAGACTGCTGGAACATAAGTCGCTGGATTTTAAAACCGCGTACGACCATGCAAAGTCCCTCGAACTAGCGCAAAAACAGTCGTTGTCGTTTTTGCCGAACACTCAACTTCCCTGTGCCACCGTATCGAACGACCCGCCAAAGTCCCCACGTTCTCAAACGTCATCGCACGAGCAGGCGACTGCTGCCAGTGTGGGGTCTTCATGTTTCTTCTGTGGCTATGCTCGTCACCCGAGATATAAATGCCCCGCTAAAGATGCGACCTGCAAAAACTGTGGGAAGAAAGGGCATTTTCAAAAGGTATGCAGATCTACTGGTCCGCGGAACACCTCATCTGTTTCAAGTGCGCTATCTTGCGTCACTGCAGCGGCTCCTGAGTGTCTAAAAGAAGCAGTCACCGACGTACAGGCCAATGGTGTCCCGCTTCGAGCTCTTGTTGATACTGGTAGCTCAGAAAGTTTCATTTCCGAAAAGGTAGTCCGTCGTAACAAGTGGTCTGTACTACCATCGTCATCTGAGATAACTTTGGCATCTATCCAGCACAAAAGCTTTACTCTTGGACATTGCTTTTTAACGTTGCAACACAAACAAAACAAGTATCCCTCTTTCAAGTTTTCAGTATTACGTGACCTCTGTGCAGATATTTTGCTAGGACATGACTTTCTTAAGCTTCATAAGTCCCTGGAAATCTCATTCAACGGTGACAAGCCTTCTTTTTCCCTTTGTGGTCTAATTGCTGCCGAAATTGAACCTCCCACTTTGTTCGAGCATATTGACCCAAGGTGTAAGCCAATCGCCATAAAGTCCAG
>NW_008751683.1:1407062-1417839 GCF_000715545.1 Opisthorchis viverrini
AAAGTGCTACTGCAAGATTGGGTGGGCTCGAACCCTAGCCTCGTGCTTGCGGATGAACCGATTGAGGTAGTAGACAAATTTGTTTAACTGGGCAGCTGTATCAGTCCCGGTGGTCTCACGAAAGATGATATTTCCATCCGGATTGGGAAGGCCAGAGCAGCTTTTGCGAACCTACGTCACCTGTGGCGTGGGCGCGATATCAGCTTCTCTGTCAAGGGTCGAGTTTACACGCTGCTGTGCGCTCCATATTACTATATGGATCAGAAACCTGGCCGCTGCGCGCCGAGGACGTCAAAAGACTTTCAGTGTTTGACCATCGCTGTCTTCGGAGCATTGCCCGAATTTGGTGGGAACACCGGATCAGCAATTCTGAAGTACGTCAAATGGTATCCGGGAGAAATAACTCACCCTCGATAGATGAACTGATCACACTGCATAGGTTGCGCTGGCTTGGTGACGTGCTGTGTATGCCAGTCGACCGACTTCCTCGAAGGGCTCTTTTCGCACAACCACGTGAAGGATGGAAGAGAGCCAGAGGCGGTCAAACAATGACTTGGCAGCGAAGTATGGAAGCAATTACCAGAAAACTCAGCTGCACTGGTCACTGCCGT
Source organism: Opisthorchis viverrini (assembly GCF_000715545.1). Classification (NCBI taxonomy): domain Eukaryota; kingdom Metazoa; phylum Platyhelminthes; class Trematoda; order Opisthorchiida; family Opisthorchiidae; genus Opisthorchis; species Opisthorchis viverrini. The sequence continues at coordinate 1,407,674 of NW_008751683.1, forward strand.
CTTCCTGGATGGGGACCCCGAGACGGGCCACATCAATGGCTGGAGACATTGTCAGACATGGCCCAGTCGCGCTCTCAATGGCGCTCGTGCATCAAAGCTATTGCATTCAAAGCATAGCTCCTTTTCCAACCCCCCCCCACTTGACAGCTCACTGACAATGCTGGATTTATGCACCAATTTACCAGCTCACGCGTGCAATGCGCAGCTACTTACCACCCCCCGCCCCAAATCATCGGTGAACGAAACTGCGGCAGCTGCAACCACTGGACGACGAGTACGCGGTTATTACAGCTGACAATGATGATGATGATGCCAGGGCAGTATCCCACCCCTCGTACAACCGTGACACTTACAGCTAACAACACTCCCATCATCGTCATCACCATCATCATCAAAGACAGCAACACCAATGTTGACACCGATGCTTCACTGCTGTACAGTCATAAGATTCGTCTAGTTATATTTAAAGTCCAAGAGTGAAAAGAAGACAAAAACAGTGGGTGAGAGAGGGGACCTAATACTGACTTTGCCAAGCATTCTGAGGTACCTATTCCTCCAAGGGCTCAGTCAGACAAGCAGGAGAGAAACTGACAGCGATTAGCCGCCATTTCTTGTAAAGTCCACAGCCAAGCACAATTGGGATCACGGGGACCCTATCCTGAAAGGCGTGCAACACCAATAATCGTTCAGCTGTAACACCCTTCCGGTGCCTAACTGCCATGCCACCCGGAGGAAGCACGAGGGCTGGGATACTGCCAGGTTGCCCAGGCCTAGACAGGGGAAGTCGAGTGGCAGAGGTCGGGTTCGAACCACGAGCCTTCCGGTCAGTAAATTCGCGCTCTAACCACTTGGGCCATCTCGCCCCTACAAGAGCAATAACATCAAAACTATTCGTGATCTCTTTCAAGCCCTTCTGCCCCGCAGTTTGCACCATTCTGAAGACACAGAGAACAACACTCGTCTCAGTAGAAGGTGTTTTGGCATGCGTAGCACATGACCGAGCTATCGCAGTCGGTGGTGCTCGATGTTCTCCCGAGTGAAGTACCTGCCGCACAACCAAATACCCGTTTTCTAATCACCTTGTTGCTAACAATACTCTCATGCCACATCGGCCGTCGCGTGGTGCCATCAACCGGGTCGCCTTACTCGCTGAATACAGCAGGGGGAGTAAGCGAAAACATGCTACTGCTGACGCCTCCGCCCTTACACCTTCACGTTTTCCCTCTTCCACCCTCCCCCACCCAAATTCGAATGCTTTCTCCGCAGGTTCCAGCCTAGGACTGACCGTTTCGCTCCGAGTTCGGTTAAAACCCTAAACACTTCCAAGTCTATTTTCAAGCCCAGGAAGCATATCTACTTTAATTTTCGCACACTGAAGCAACCAGGTCAATAGGTGGCTCTTGCTCGTATGCTGGGTTCCCTCCGCAATGATTTTGTCTGTCAAAAACAAAGGTGTGGGATGCAAGTCCTGTGATTGAACTAATGGTCTCCTCGCTCTCTTCCAGGTTCTGATTTCGAAACTCTGGTGATGCAGAGGCCGTTGAAGCCGGATATGCTTGGGTGGGTATTGTATTGAGCGACCGAGTGGAGCCGTCTCTCCGTGAATGAATGCCCCTTGATAGTCGCTTCTGTGCGGCTCGTTTGGCAACATCTCTGAGAGAATCTAGAAGTGAGGTCCATCGTACCTTGTTTATTGTGCCTGCTTACATCCCAACTGGACAAGAACTCCTTGGGCATACCCTATTGAGCAAGTGTGGTTAACAGCATTGACAGATCGAAAAAATCGAACCCATTCCTGAGGCGAAGAAAGATCAAGATTGTGGGCCGTCTGTACATGTGGCGCTGCTCTAACACCTGACGGAATGTGAAGATACGGTCGACGCATCCTCGATCCGTTCGAAATCCCGCTTGATGCTCACGGATCAAATAATCACGTGCGACGAAGAATCAGTGACACCAGAAGCCTTGTCAAAACAGGAGTCAAACTGACACCTCTGAGGTTACTACATTCACCGCAGTGCCCTTTCTGAAAATGGGCACCACTATCGATTCACCCCAGTTGTCTGGGACGGTCATTCTCTCACATATACTAAAATAGGCTGGACAGGCACTGACCATGGAATCCACCGTCATCCTTGAAAAGAGCACGTGGAAGGTCGTCATGACCAGCAGCATGGTGAAGCTTGAGTAGAATAATATACCTCTGAGACTGAAAGCAGCTTCATATTCACAGTCCATCTTTCTGTTGAAGGCGAGGATTCTGGATTGGATGTGGCAGGTAGCCAGCTGGGTTGCTGTTCGAGATAGTGTGCCCAGCGATCCAGATGTTTTGCGTTGCTGCATATCAGGGAGCCATTTTTGTCCGTGATTATTTCTAGTTACGAATTGGCTGACGCCATTCAAAACCACCAACTCTTCTGAGGCACCGGTGGTCGAAGAGCTGAAGGCGCTTCACATCATCTGCCCTCGGAGGCCATGTTTTGCAACCATTCAAAAACAGTCCTTACAATAGCATGGTACACGCGACCATTAAGATTAAATAGTATGCCTTTTTGACGCCACAAGTGACGCAAATTAGAAGACGTGATTCGCGCCTTTGAGACTTGTGCACCGATTCAATCAGTCACTTCCATCAAAGCTAAAACTAGCGAGGTACGTAAAAATATCCACGACCTACGGCGATTCTCCTTTAATTGAAAGGGTACGCGCAGGGACTGTGCGGTATGACGCATGACTTTGCATTTTGAAGGGACTAGGTGCATGTCGAAAGATGGTATGATGCTGATCAGTTTATTCAACAGGCCTTTAGATTTCAAAGATAAGGGTGATGTCGTCTGCGTACTCCAGATCGACAAAGTTCAAATCAGAAATGTGAACACCTGGGTTTTGAAGACATCCTAGCATTCACACCAATTGCTTCGACGCCCGCCATCCTCGAATAGAGCGGATGGATGGTTGTCAGGGTCAGAAGCGCGATGACGCTTGGCTATGGACATACACCTCTAAGACTGAATGAGGCTCCACATTCGTAGACAACGTGGCCTTTGATAGTTCCACAGACAAGATGCTTCCGACGATCAGCTGAATGAATCAAGTGGAACAAACTGCGGACGCTTCCGGTTACTTTCGCTTCTTCCATTTCTTCGGCCACTGAAACATACCATGCTTCCTGGTCTGCACTCACACTCGGTTTTACCTGGCGTCGTATGATGTGTGGAGTTGAGCTGTAGTTATTACCAGGAGGAGTAATTTACCGGTCTTCAGAAAAGCCACGGTCCTATCAGAGACCCAGTGCTAGGGTAATGTTGGCTGGGCGGTACCGCAGATACAAATTATGGCACTGAGTAGGTCTCCGGTTACTTATTTCTAGTGAGCATTAACATCTGACATAGGATCAACCGGGATGAGCTGGATGAGCCGGCTTAGATAGGTTTGTTTTACTTCTGGATCCATGAGTTTTTGGATGGCTAAACGAAATATCCGCGTTTTATGTAGACCTAAAGACAGTGAAATGCGGCGACAGACAAGTGTATGGTCGGATGTGTTCCAGAGGGAGTGACATGCATTGACTAACCCTCACCACCTGCAACTGACGACAATGTGGTCTATTTTGGTACGGGAATGGATTGTTGGTGAACACGACGTAGTAATGTGACCTTCATTATCCCAGAATCGATATCGCAAAGAACAGCCGGTGATTGGCTTACAAATCTTGCACTGGGTCATGGACTGAAATCTACTATATCGTTTCTGTCTGACACAAGACTGGACGAAGGGAGCTGTGAGACAAACAGTCCTCTGGCATACGAAGTATGTGACGTAACAAATGTGTGGTCAGCTGATTTATTCAGAGTGGATGAACATTTTCAAAATCCGCCTAGCATACTTCAGCATTACAGGCCCAATGTCCCCACCAAACCGGCGCAACACATCACAGGCACTAATGATCAAACAGTCTTCAAAGATGTCGCAGGAAGCGGCCGCGTATTTGATCTATACAGTAGGACAAATCGGAATGCGGCATTGTACCCTCTACCCCTGACAGTGAAGCTGATGTCACGTCGGCGCCACGAATGTCGGTCCCAAAAGGTACACTAGTTTTACCGATTCATCGAGATTTCTTTTTCACAGGTTCTCCGGGAATGAGGCAGCTGTGCAAATAAACTAACCTATCCACAACATCAATTGGTTCACCTAAAAGCGAGAGATTTGGATTTGATCCCAACCAATATTGCAGTAGCAACTTGCACTTTAAAAGTGCAAAGCGCATCACAAACTGTGCAGCAGAATTTGTCAGGTTATTTAAAACAGTTAGCACCTGTAAAGGGCCTGATCCAAGAAAAACAATACCGTCAGTGTGCTCGATGTCGGGCTGATGCTATTACCACAACCTCGACCGTATAGCTATAACCAAAGTCGAGGTTGTGGTAATAGCATCAGCCTTGTTGTAACCACTATACCACATTTTAAGGGATTTAGTGAGTGACACTTTCGTCACAACTCAGCCGCCCGGGGAGATGTTCTGTGATGCGTAAGCCTACTTGAACTGCACATAGGCACCAACCAAGAATCCATTTTCCATGAACTTGTCCAGTAATAGGTCATCACCGCGGTACAGCACAAATGTCCTGTTGCTGAATTGAGTAAAGGGTAGTACAACAAATAGACCTATCCGAATATCTTCGTACGAAGATGGCACTTTGACTCTGCATATTACGTAGTATGCAGAGTCAAAGTGCCAGGTGCTTGGTAATTTTATTATGCACCGCAAATATCGTACTCGTGATCCACCAACCCCAAGTTTTCATTAGTAAGAACCTTTCTTCACATTAAATACTGTATTGAATTTCAGGCGAAAGGATTTCTGACCTTTTAGGCATAGGAAATCCGAAAGCCGGCGCCGAACTTCGAAACATGCGCCATCAAGGTCAGTTCAATTCACGAATTGATACACAGGATCGAGGCTTCACGGTTTCATGGCTTGATACACGGGATCGATGCAATATCCCAAGTCTTCCGGGTCGATTTTGCTCTAATCGGTCAGTGGCTCTCGTTCACCTGAACGGCACAAGTGAAAAAGGGTGTAGAACTGCTCTTTATGTCCTCAGTGCGGGGCAGTATGTTCGCCAGCGCGAGGATTCGCAAAAGTAAGTGTCTAATAGTGCTTCAAGCCGGGTTCTAGAAGGAGCGTGAACAACCGTCGGAGGAAGGTCGTTCCACGCAGCTACTACCCGAAATGAGAAAAAATTTTGTCTAATGAATGTGTGTGCTCCGTGCTTGAGGATTTTCTTACTATGTCCCCACCATGTGTTTGCTGGGTCAACGGTAAAAAAACTGTTTGCCAAAGTTTGTTCAAACAGGGCATAAGTAAGGATTAGATCCCCTCGGAGGCCTCGATACTCCCTGGAAGGAGATCAAGCATCACGAGACGCGTTTCGTCGTCCACGGATTTGAGGCCGGCAACCATTCTCGTGGCGACCCGCTAGACACGCTCAATGTAGGTGACGTCTTTTGTGCGTCCTGAGTAGACAACTTGGTTGGCGTATTCCAGGATTGGTCTGACGTAGGCCCCACAGAGTATTTGGAAGTCCATGCGAGTAATACGGAGAGAAGGTGCGTCGGATCGTCCGTAAAATGTCGAATGCCTTCTGGGCCGATTTCTCATGGTGCAGTGAGAATGACAAGCTTGAGGAGACCCAGATGCCCAAATCCTTTTTGGCATTTATCCTCATGATGTTTTCTGACCCTTCCTCACCACCCATGGCAAAGGCAATCACTGAGTCTTCCAAGTGACATATGGACGCACTTTTCGTCATTCAGAGGAAGGTGACAGTCCAACGAACATTGCTTTGCAGCGTCTACATCCATTTGGCGGCTACTGGCATTGGAACTCCAGGATTTCAAGTTGTGCACAACAAGTGGACATGGACCTGCAAGAACATCTGGGAGGTCGTCGACGTAGATCAGAAACAGCACTGGTCCCAGAACAGAGCCTTGGAGAACTCCAGTGGAAACCGGCGCTGGAGAAGAGTAGGTCGAGCCTATTCTCACTCGGACTGATCTGTCTGATAGGAACGCCTTGATCCAGCGGAGGATTTTTCCTTGAATCCCGTAAGACACGGACATTGAAGTTACGATAAGTGGTGGATGTGGGTGACAACGGCTGCCGTTATCGTTGCGACCACTTGATGACGGTCATCCCCTAAAGAGCGTTATATCCATAATAGGAATGAAACTTGCGGCTATCTCGTGACGCCTAATTGTCTACAGGCTAGTTATGCATAACTGTGAAAAGGAATCATCCATAGAGATGGACCTCGCATCGCCACTGAAAAGTTCATGCTGTTGCCTAACAGTGATATACTTAATGGAATTTGAGATCCATGGTAAAATGTGTTGTGACCAAGTTCGCCAAACAAAATCATCTCATTTGTTAAATCCGAGGAGTGCAATGCAAACAAACGTCAGTGACTAATCTTCCAGGGTGGGATTTTCAATAGATATTCTTTAGACGTTTGTACCATTAATGAACACCAAAGAACGCCAGAATACGCTGATCTCATGCGATTTCATGTTTCATCGTGTTGTGACTTCGCCAAACAAAATAATCTCATTTGTTAAATCCGAGGAGTGCAATGCAAACAAACGTCAGTGACTAATCTTCCAGGGTGGGATTTTCAATAGATATTCTTTAGACGTTTGTACCATTAATGAACACCAAAGAACGCCAGAATACGCTGATCTCATGCGATTTCATGTTTCATCTCGCTTAGGGCGGTGACAAAATGCGAAACGGTGACGACGCGTGACCTTGAAATTATGCTCACCTAAACAAAATTCCACGAGCGCTATGTCACTGGAAGGTGCCAATGGATTAAACTAACCCCTCGTTAAAGTCACAACTTCAGAAACCCTGTAGTTTTGGCGAAAGTAATTTAGATGTGCTTCCGGTCAGCGGCTCGAGAGAAAAGCGACCAACTGTCTTGCGGCATCATCAGCATTCTCATTAGCTGAAATTTCTATGGTGGGTACATTTAAATAAGGTAAAATGGCGAATTAGAGGTTTATGATTGACCTTCTTGAACGGAGCAGAGAATTATAATGGGTTATATATGATGAAAAGTTTTTTCGCTGACAGATTTTTAAATTTAATAAATGCAGATGGTGTGTATTGGTCAGTAGTTTAACATAGATTCCTTTTGAAAGTCTAGTCATCCATGTTGCCTCTAGCTATAACGGTATCACAAAAGGACGATGATATTTGTGCTTAATGTTGGTAACAACGAAGGTAATAAACTAGCCCACATCCAGCTTTTTTTGCTGGTGTGCCCACTGTTTTCAGTTTGCATCGATCACTGGTTATGGTACAATTAGTCTTTCGAGGAATAGGATACCTGTACTAATAGACCTTTCCCTAAATGCATACATCGAATGCCATGTATTAAACGAATTGTATACAGTAGATTGAAGAAGAGGTGTGGACAGCCCTAACTCTGGCTTAAAATAACGGGCCTATCGGCTCACCCTTCGCAGCCAGCGGATCAACGATAGCGTCTGCGGTTATGACGGAGTTGGTCGCCGATTTCCTATTTCTGTTGGTTTACCCTTTAATGCAAAGGCTGATTAATCATCTGAAAACCCAGAAGAATGTAAACAATTATTGAGGAAGGATGTGAAAAATGCCTGTCAAGCTTGTCTAGCTATGTCACGATTGTTGGTGTGGGACCTTGATAACTCAGTTGTGACTGGAATGCGTTCTTTCCAGTTGTGCGATCAGTCGATGGCGGTCCTACATGCTATATAAGTAACCGACGAAATATCAAGTCTACGATGACCTCTGTCCTAGAATCTTCGGCGTGAATAAGTTTTATTTATGATGAATGTGTAACAAGGAACACTTTGGAACGAAGCACTCATGAAGCGTATTACGTGCCTCAACAACATGTAGGCTGTCGGGCCGCTGTATACATTGCTAAGCATATGTTGCTGGAAGCGATCCTAGAAGAACTAAGCTTCCGGATCACCCTGACGCTATAAGCGAAACAAGAAAATTACGCCCCGTTTTTTTCGTACGCAAGCTTGTCTTTAGCGAAAGGCCTGCATGCCTTGGTTGCCGTGTCACTTACTTTGTCAGGAACTGTAAAGCCATTTTTCGAAGAACAAATTTATTATGATTGATTGTAAGCAAATTACAGAGTCCTCAAAAATGTGTTCCGCAGTTGTGCCTAAAAAGTAAATAGGAAAAGAATTAGTAAAAGATAACCTGGTGAAAATGACCCGAACCCCGTTTACCCAGCTTGCGTTAGAGACGCACACTGGTTGCCACCGCCGCACTACGTTGTGGAGGCGATGGATTTCACGGCAGAAAAACCCACCCGCCACCCAATGATCCAACGAGACATGACAGTTAACAAGTATGAAATTAATTAGTGAGCGAAACTTACCTTCGTTTCCCTACGTGTACTTACCTAGGGAATTCACTCCGATATCCGGTTGTGCCGATTGCACATAGGGCAAAGGAACGTCGGTCTATCAAACAAACTGCCATGCAATTACAGTGACAGTAGTCGCATTGCATCCACGCTGTCATCGACCCCTCAAAGGCGCTCTCAAATGAATTACAGACACTGCGGACATCAGCGTCAATATGTGACGCTATTGACTTCCTCTTACTGTGCATTGCCACGATGCTGTACTCCGCGGCGGTTCGCACCTTGTGGTCACGCAACTTTATAGATTGCGGGCAATACTTATCGTCCTACATATTGAAGGTCTCGTCTATCCCGACCGTCTTGTCCTGGCGCGCCTGCGCGTGGTGGCGTTGGAGGTGCTAGGTTGATTGTTGCACCTAACAGGTGCGTCTACGGCCAGCGAGAGAGGCTGCCGAAGTTGTGGATGCCACTCTCGGCATCCCCGCATTTGATGCACCTGTGACATCTACTGTGGAAAACACGCAGCTGGGCACACGACCGGCGCAAACCTGATCAGCAAACGTTTGCAAGAATCGACAGTAAGCATCGAAATCAGACGAACCCAAGTGGACACTTGCCCTGCAAATATTCGATGAGTTATTTCGAGCAATACTCACCTTAGGTGATTTGCTTTTGGGGACAGCCGGTGCTGCTACACTACTCCCAGCAATATTAGCTGATATTTGGATGCCTTTCAGTGGCAGAAGTCACCTACAGGACTCTACCAACGGAATCAGCGACTGACCATGGGACTTAGTAGCAAAGGCCATGTGGTGACACGGCGTCAACCAAGTACTCATAAAAGAGCACGACCACCTCATGGGTTCTCCCAACTGTAGCCGATTGTTGGGCCAAATTCACATATTTGCTATGGTTGCGAATTATGGCGTTATCCGGCCCAAACACTCTCAATGGTCGGCTACTCACAAGTGGGACCCTCATAGTATTCTCTACTCAGCCTCTAAGTGCTCATTCCTGTTGATAATAGCTTGAACACAGGTGAGTAACGAGGAAGACTCAGTGATCTTTCGATTGATGCATCTGTAGTGGTTAACGGCCCTATGGAGTCTCTAGTGGACTGAACAAATTACTGGTGTAAGCCAGATACAAAGTCACAAAGAGAGAAATACAAGTAAATCTTGACTCACAGTTCAAAATAGAAGATTCCGTAGTTCCGTATTCCGTTGAACCACCACACAAAGAATAGTTCTATCTTCCTGGTATCCCAGATCTCCGGTGATCGAAATATTATCCCACAAGCGTGAATATATTAGTCCAGCGTTTGTAGCTGAAATGTTTGTTCACGTTTAGTATTAGCAGCGGTCAGATATAGCTAGCCGGCGGTCACAACAACAGTCACTCAGCAGAAGTCTCAAAGTCACGTTGGAGCCAACGCGCGGGCGGTAGCGGTTGTATTTCAGTAAAACAAACTTTTGTACAGCGATGTGACTGGTAATGATGGGAAAAAAGAAGATGATACTAAGCATGAAAAAGAGCAGTTTACAAGTGCTACAAGCCTGTTAACTGAGGAGTGGCTTTAAGAAACAAATTTCTGGAACCAAACTGAAGAAGTCTGTGCTTGCCACTGCAGGCTGCGTTGGGATATTCGAGGCACAAACGTTCCACTGTTTGGGGCAGAAAGAGTGTTATTTTTCTTTCATACCCGTAACGCTAACTGTTTATCCAACGGTTCGG
>NW_008751683.1:1418835-1419956 GCF_000715545.1 Opisthorchis viverrini
CCGTTGAACCACCACACAAAGAATAGTTCTATCTTCCTGGTATCCCAGATCTCCGGTGATCGAAATAGTATTCCACAAGCGCGAATATATTAGTCCAGCGTTTGTAGCTGAAATGTTTGTTCACGTTTAGTATTAGCAGCGGTCAGATATAGCTAACCGGCGGTCACAACAACAGTCACTCAGCAGAAGTCTCAAAGTCACGTTGGAGCCAACGCGCGGGCGGTAGCGGTTGTATTTCAGTAAAACAAACTTTTGTACAGCGATGTGACTGGTAATGATGGGAAAAAAGAAGATGATACTGAGCATGAAAAAGAGCAGTTTACAAGTGCTACACATCTGTTGGAAGATGCAACCCAGTTATTGGTTTCATTACAAGGGGTTACAGCATGCTTGCGAGCATGCTTTGCCCAGGTACTCAGGTTGGATAAACGATGAGTACTGATATACGACCAGAACTCCTGGTTCCGGCTTTTAATGCTGGTGGCATAGACGTCGAACTAGCTTGCTTCCTTACAATGCACAATTCCCTTGGACCAGGCAAACAAAACCTCTTCATCCCAATTAGTCACTCCACTTAGCTTATTATTCCTGGATTTGAAGCCTTGTAATACACGGAAAGAACAAAGTCACAAAAAATTACGCCTGTTAGGCGCCGCTGTCTTCAAGCTACGCCACTTAAACAAGTGTGATGTAGGCTTTTCTGCGACAATCGTTCGGACAACATTCACCGGAGATATTATTCGCACAAAATGTCCTAACTTAATGTAACGGCCGTTTCGAATTCTTGAACAACGAGCACTAAGGTTAGCAACCAAACCGGCAAAACTCCGAACGAATGGCTACGCAAATGTGCTGTACTATAAAAAATGAAAGTGGTTACACGGAATACAAAATTACAAACCTCAGCGGTTTTCGGCAAACGGTGAGGTACTCCAAAAGGCAAGCAAAGCCGATATGGATCAACAGTTAACGCGTGAGCGAAATCGCGTCTCGAACTCATGAATTAAAACAATATATAGCTGCTCAAGGATTTGGTACAAAAACAGTATAACCAGAGCGGTAAAAACGATTTGCGTGGTAAGGAAAACGGAGAATATAGATATCTTGTAAAACTGAAATAG
>NW_008751683.1:1420789-1436645 GCF_000715545.1 Opisthorchis viverrini
GTATTTCACGCGGCGTTCGATGACTCTCTATGCCGAGTTGGTGCAGCAAGTTATGACATACGATAGTTAGTATCGGGCCACTGTCTAAGAAGGCATACGTGATCAGTTCTGCCGAAGGACCTCTCAGACGAACTGGAAGTAGTCCTAGGGAAACAGCCGTCCTACGGTCAGTCATTGTATTGCTTTTGACTACAGGAACTAACTCTGCTTTTTTATCTAGTGGTTTCGAATGTAGCAGAGCGTGGTGTTTGGCTCGGCATCCATCCGCCCCACATCGATATTGCAGTTGGCAGTCCTTCGCTTTGTGGCCGCCTTCAAGACACCGAAAACAGGCATTGAGAGACCTTAAGGTGGACCATCTTTCCACTGGCTCGAAGGACAGAAAGCGCTCACAGTTGCTGATACGGTGTTCACCACCACAAACCTTACAACTGATCTCGCTCAACAGTGGGGCCTGATCTGAGCAAACGATCGCATGACTCCAAGCGGTTCTGCTCTTGCCTACATCTGTAACAGCTTGGCCACGTACACCTTGGTCCTTCTGCGTAACGGATTCTGCCAGAAGGCCGTAACGACTGCTTAGCACTCTCGCCCTTTGAGTAAGGAACTGTGTGAGGTCGGCGAAGGTTGGCTCTCCCCGATCATGAGTGGTTTGGTAAACGAATTCCGCCCACTTGTGTTGTAAAGTATTGGGCAAGCACCTCACTAACCTATCCAAATTCTCCAGGGAACTCAGTTCTGCACTGTAGTTCATCTGAGTCAGAGCTATTTCGCAACTCTGCATCTTGAAGGCCAACTGAGTCAGATCTCTTGCCTTACACGAGGTAGAACGAAAACATTTAATGAGATCATCTATCAGGGCTCTAGCAACCACATGAGACCTACCGAAAGACTCGTGCAGAATGCGGCGGGCTCGTTCATATCCTTCCGCAGGCTGAAGCACGAGGCAATCTTCGATAGCCTCCCTGGCTACACCGGAGCACGCGTTTACCAATTGTACTAGCCTCTTTCCCTCGTCTTGGGTCTTGCATTCGACGTAAAGCTCGAATTGACGCATAAACCTCCAATAGCTCCTGGGTTGACCATCAAACTGCATGAGGCCGATTTTAGGCAACTCCAGGCCCTCTATAATGGATTCCAGATGACGGAAGTCACCTAATCCATTATGCTGTCGTTCTCCTACTCCGAGACTATGTCGATTTTCAGAGTTCAATGGCGTTACCATCTTTCTGCAATCTTCGACATAGCTTTTGATGCGACTTTTTGAGGACTCTAAAAAACCTGACCGGTTGCACTGCTCTAAGCCGTCTTCGCTTCCAGCCAACGAAGCTTCCAGCTCAGCCAACTCCACCTCGGCTTTAGCCTTCAGGAGTTGTTTTTTATGGTTAGTTTTCATCGCCTCCGACTCAAGCTCGAGTTCCTCTTTAAGTTGTCTCTCTTTAAGCTGTGCTAACAATAAAGCAGCTTTGGACCCCGAATTCCCCAAACTAATCTTAGAAGCTATACTAGCCCTAGAGCTCATCGCTGAAAACGAACCGTGTCCGACTTGCCTGACTTTCTTCTCAAATTCTTCTCGTTTTGAATTGACCGACATTGACCTGGTGATTGGCATCCAGAGAACCACGCTTGTCAACGTTGAGTACTGTAACGACCGTTTCGAATTCTTGAGCAACGAGCACCAAGGTTAGCAACCAAACCGGCAAAACTCCGAACGAATGGCTACGCAAATGTGCTGTACTATAAAAAATGAAAGTAGTTACACGGAATACAAAATTACAAACCTCAACGGTTTTCGACAAACGGTGAGGTACTCCAAAAGGCAAGCAAAGCCGATATGGATCAACAGTCAACGCGTGAACGAAACCGCGTCTCAAACTCATGAATCAAAACAATATATAGCTGCCCAAGGATTTGGTACAAAAACAGTATAACCAGAGCGGTAAAAACGATTTGCGTGGTAAGGAAAACGGAGAATATAGATATCTTGTAAAACTGAAATAGAGTTCAATTCCACCAGTCCAAAGAGGGCGGTCCATTTGAATTGTTAACCGGGAAGGCAGTCGTTCAAGATTGGAGGCGATCTTAAATATATATGAAGTTGCAACAATCAACATCATGTTACTCCTGTGACGCATTCCGGATAAAAGAATAGAACATACTTCCACCAACACCATTACGACCAGTGGCTATTACATGCCGCGGGTGGTAACCACTTCTGTTGCACTGATGTGCTGAATCTTCCTGAATCACATCACCATACCTCGCAAACAAACCATGCAGACGAACGGAAGTAAAAGAAAGATCATTCAAACTTCCACCATCACAAACAGACACAGCCATGGATTCCAATGATTGCAACGCATATCGGATACCCCGGCGATCACAAACAGGATAACCCAAGCGGAGCAGTTTATCGCGCAGGACCCATACATCATTGCCGGTTAAGTCTATTCCATAGTTCTTCCGGACATAGTCGCAGATTTCCATGGAGGGGCTTAAAACATCTCAACGAGCCAAACACCACGCGTTCCTACCGGACATTTAAACGCCGGTTCGCAGCATACACTTGCGAGTCAGACGTACGCGCGTCATACGGATGTTCCCTCGTAAAACTGATGGTTACAGGGCGACCGTGACGGCGAACGACACGCATGAATGACCGGCAGTCGAACACGGCGTACCTGAATCTAAGTTAATTGAATAATTATGCATACAAATATCAACACATCGACGACCCTTTTTATTAGCGTTCCAGGAACACGGCGTACCTCTAAGTTAATTGAATAATTATGCATACAAATATCAACACATCGACGACCCTTTTTATTAGCGTTCCAGTGTGAACGCGCATGTACGCATTTGTAGACCATAAACGAATAACAGACGGATCAAGAGTACTTCACCGACATTCTGTTCATATTTTGCCGCCGACAAACTGTGTCAGCGGGCATTACACGTGCCAGTTTCCCGTTGTAACTATCGCAGCTTGGACTCGAATTCTGCGAAAAAACCACACTCGCGACCATGAAAGTACTCCAACATCTGTCTGTTTATATTAAAATCATCCAACGATATGTTTTGTGAACCTACACAACATTGTATCGCAAAGCCATTTTACTTGACAATCGATGCGGTACTTAGCTTCATTATAATTCGCCGTACTGTCGTTGATTCTGTGCTGGTCGCGTTGGGCTTGTGGTGAGCGCCCGGACCGCAGCCGAATAAGTGAGGAATGATCATTTATGGCTCCGCACCCGTTTATATACCATCATATCATTGGGCCTTTATGGCCTTGAGACACTAACAGTCCGGTCCAGAGCGCAAGACTTTTACTCTGAAGAGAAAAACGAATTACTTATTCAAAGCGCATAAAGCAAGTCAACATGGACTGTCAGGGCATGCGAGAAAATAGCACGAAACAATTTAAAGAATTTATTCCGGGAGATCTCTTGTTCTCCGCCTGAAAGATGTACAAATTTACGTGCATAAACTGAATAAGCAAACTTACACCACAAAACATATCCACGTACCTTAAACTGCCCTTCATCCACCTGCCTTTCTGTACACAACCTGTTTCGGGCTACCCATGCTACTTCTTCTAATAAAAGATTGGCGGGAACTCAACATCTTTGATTTCGGGAATCTCGATCCAAGCTTAACTATAGTCTTGGACATGTACACTTGGGACATTATGTTAATTTCACCTCAGTTACTCATATTTTATGATGTATATGAATAAGCAAAAGCAGCAGTGTTCTATGAAGAAACGCGATAACCGGGAAAGTCGAAAAGAAGTCATACGAGGTCGAACATCGAACCGACGGGTCACTGCACCCAAGCTTAACTCAATCGGCCAACGAGCCACGGGGGACCATTGGTGTAAACTTCTTCCAACCAGCTAGGCATCGTATGGAGTGGCCGTATGTTCGTGCATGGATCATGTGACGCGGGCCAGTCAATAATCTACTCGAGTTTGGTTTGTGCATAAGTCCACTGCCCCAACGAGAGGTCGTTTACGAGGTTGTGTTAACAGCATTAGCCAAAATGGCTGATGCATCAGCCAATTCCTTGGTGTTGTTTGGCGAGGCTACTAGATCAACCATAGAAAACTTCTTCCTATACAAGTCGTGGATGGTTGCCTCATTCTGACTTTGCGCCGACAATGAGGGCGTTATTATTGTTCATATACTTTTGAGATCATTTTAAAATCCAGGAAAACTTGTGAAGAAAACGGCTGTTCCACAAATTTTCAACTGTCATCGAGGGATCATCCCGCGCAGCAACTGAAAAACATAAATATATGAAATGCGCACCAATACTGGACCTGAAGTAGGTTTAAAAGTTTTCCAAAATCTGCGGCCGCATAGGGAGATCTTGAGAGATCGGAAAGCGCCACCAAACGCTAAAACGTCTGTCAAAGTTTCCCTCCTACAACCTATGATTTTAGAGAAATCTCGGGTGTGCGTCTAACGTTCGACAGGGTGTGACAAGCAGCACGTAGTGTTCAAACCGATGCGTGTATGCAGCACTTGGAATACTAAACAAGAGGATAATCAACAGAGCAATGAATAGAGCATCAATGAGGTTCATCAGAGCTAGCACTAATTTTCATTCTATTGAGATAGATTATTGGGACAAAATGACCTGCTTGAAAGAGGAATGAAGAAATTGTTGCCCCAAAGAGCGCACCGGCCGTATATAAAACGGAAGATGGTATGTACCCACGAATTTGCGGAAAATCGTTATCATCGGACGGAAGGCAATCAAAGTTGTTTTAGTAAAAGAGGCCAAAATGAACAACTTAAAGACGAATACGAGATATGAAAAAAGATTAGAAGAGTCAGAAGATGTACACTGAAATAATAACACATGAAATTAAGCTCGGCTTTCGCAGATGTAAAACTTTCGGTATTTAAAGATGACTACAACAGACTGACTATATCAAACTACACAATGCATTGAAAGGTTGAGTTGCTCGGATTCAGTTCGCGGGTAGTTCGACAGGCTTCAACATTTCACTCCCCATACGATTATAGTTGCAGCGCTAGTGACCACTTACTCACTCAAACCTAGCGGCTTCGGATACCGACAACGGAACATTATGGTAGTAGCACGAATATAGTCAGCAAAATGGTCTGTTGCGAAGGTGGGCCCTGCAGCCGACGATTCTCGGACCGATGTGATCGGTAATGCTGTTGCTCTTCTGTGGTTTAAGGCCTGTAGTGACTAATTGGGCGTATATTACTAGATTTCCTGAGAAAAACGTCGGTCAATTTTGCCGATGCAAGTTTCGCGAAAGCTTCTGGGGACGGGTTTTTACTTGTCGTTCGGAAACTTCAGTTTACCTGACAGGCAGAAGCAATAAATGGTGTAGCGCTACCCCTCAGGTTCTCAGGCTTGCCAGCGCAAAGAATCCACCAAGAAGGCGTCCGGAAATGCTTTGATCTGGGTAAGAGATGCAGCGTG
This sequence comes from Opisthorchis viverrini, assembly GCF_000715545.1. NCBI lineage: Eukaryota > Metazoa > Platyhelminthes > Trematoda > Opisthorchiida > Opisthorchiidae > Opisthorchis > Opisthorchis viverrini. The sequence goes on from NW_008751683.1 coordinate 1,426,256, forward strand.
AACAACAGTCGAGGGAAGATTATTCCACGCACCAAAGACCCAAAATGAGAAAAAAATTGTTGCCTAGCAAACACTAGAATGTCTCCTCACCACATCCCCGCCGTGTGTTAGGTGGGTCAACGATAAGAAAGTATTGACCAAACCTCGCCTAAACAGGTCATAAATAAATTTTAGTCCCCATTGGAGGCGATGATGGTCCAGGGGAAAGAGGTTGAGTGCCGCGGTATGCATTCTATAATCAACAGGACTGGGGCAGGTGACAATTTTCGTAGCATCCCGTTAGAACGCTAGGTGAAGGTTACGTTTTCCCTGCGTACTGAGTAGATGAGTTGGTTGGCGAACTGAATCCGAACAACTCAACCTTTCAATGCATTGTGTAGTTTGATATAGTCAGTCTGTTGTAATCATCTTTAAATACCGAAAGTTTTACATCTGCAAAAGCCCAGATTAAGTTCATGTGTTATCATTTCAGTGTACATCTTCTGACTCCTCTAATCTTTTTTCATATCTCGTATTCGTCTTTAAGTTGTTCATTTTGGCCTCTTTTACTAAAACAACTTTGATTGCCTCCCGTCCGACGGTAACGGTTTTCTCAGCCCGCCTACTTGTCTCCTGAGATACCACGTGACATGCAGTTTATCGAAATTTCTGTATTCCCGGTGGCGTTAAGGTATGCGCTGATCAGAAACCAAAATCAAGTGCCAGCTAACCTTAGCGCGGACGTCTATTTACGGCAATTTCCAGCGGCCATCTCCGTGAACGGACATTCCATAGACATTTGTGATCCAGGCGATACAGGAGGATCTTATATGTTTCATATAATATATAGATATGTATGTTCATATATAATATAACTTTAGGGACATGCCCATCGCTTTTACAGCTTGAGCGAACCTAAATTGTGGAATAACTTTATCTACTGGTCATGCAATATCATTTCACAGTGGGCCCCACGCAACGTTGTGTCGTCGATACGATACGTCTGGTCGATACGATTTTCGAGATGTGATGTAAACTCCCTAACAGCCCATCACTGACTCGCTTCTCCTTGGCTCATCAGGTATGTGCGGAGTTTCCACAACCTTATTTTCTACCTAAATATCAAACTGACTCACAAATTACACTGCTGTTAACGAGAGATTCAACTCCTGTTTATGAACTTGTTCAATTGAATGAACCGAACAAAAGCGCTTTCAGGTTTTAGTTCAGGCGATTTTGATGTATCGAATTGCTTTTGTTGGACAAGAGGTTTTGATCAACATACTATCGGATACGGGTCGCTGTATTCCTACACTGCCTCTTTACTCAGGTCGTTAAATCTTCAGATATTTAAAAATGTACCACACCAAAACCAGCCAAGCACCATAAACTCGTATGTATCTTGTCCTTGAGGAACTTACAGAATCAGCGATGTTCAAGACAGCAGTAATAAGATGATAATATTGAAAATGGCTTACGCAGCTTACCTTCACTGCGGGAGTGACTGTTTGGACACGAGTATCAAAATACTAGCCACAAAAATCTTGGAGACTGTTTGAAGACTAGACTCGATTTCCCATTTTTTACTCTCGGGAAAGATTAATCCGAAGCAACAAACGTCGGGACGACATTTTATGCGGTGCTTATTGCTACGCAGGTGGGGGCATATTAAGCTTTACGCACCTCACACCAACGGTTCTGTAGCAGACCACAACGCATGGACACCATTCCGGAAACAACCGGAAGGTAGACGTACTGCTACTTCTGCTGGTTCAGATTGAGAAATTCGGAACCTCTATGAATGTATTCCCCTTAGAATGAAAGTTTCTATACCTTCCGGAGATTAATTTGGAACCGTATGTTGAAAGTGCGGAAAATGCAAGGGATGTTTCGTCTATTTCAGAGTTACACACCACCTTACTTTCATTCGGAGTGTAAAAAAGATGGATTCGTAGACCAATTTCTTCTACGGATTGTGATTCATGCGCACCATTCGTCAGGTTTCACCCGGGATTGCGCACCGCATGATTCGTCACATTCATTAATCGTGATGGAGCCCAAGGACATTCATGACTCTAAAATCAATCTCACCACATTCATGCAAGTTCTCGCTTGTTCCGAACCACTGTTTCTCTATTCAACACAAACGTGCACTTTCAAAGAAACCGGCAATTTCAGCATGTTTTCAGCTATTCCGGTACGATGGAGTAAAATAGACATCAGCGGGGGCATGATGAATGAAATATGTGTTGTATGCAACGCACCACCAAGGGATCTAAATCAAGTGGTTGCAGAATAATACAGCACTTTTACTAGACCAGCTTTATCAAAGAACACTAGGGATCGCCTGGTCGATCGAGTGTCGACGAATTAATTGAGAAATGAGATGCGAGTATTATGGACAATGGACCTCTGAACATACACTCTAACCACTGGTATTTTTTTGACGTTTCGGAAACAAATCATTGTGAAACCGGACATTCTATCGCCGTCCACTCTGTGTAGCAGTACGTACACACATACACACACAGGGCATTCTGCTGATCATTCGGAAGCTACTCTACACATTCTAGGTTCAAACCAATGCAGTTAGGATAAATGAGCGGTGGAACAATCCAAATGCACCATATGAAATTCCCGCAATGCTGCACGCGATGATGTGTCTTGTTTAACGAACAACTATGAGGCGCTGCGCATATCCATGAGAAATATACACGCACACGTATATCATGGGTGCAAAGTAGATTAATTTACGCGATTTTTTCGGCATTAAAGCCAGATAGCGCGTTCGCTTACGATATATTCTAGGCTTATGACTGTCTTAGTGAAAATAAACTGGTCTTGGTGATACTCCACCTTTAACCGTGTAACCGAATGCAAGTAAGGGTACAAGTTAGAGAATGGAAACCAGATACCCGGTAAATGTTGGGTCAAATGCTAGTCACTGGAATTCGGAGAGTGTTGTGCTTTACAGCAATCGATTTATTCGTTATTGTTTTGGTTACATTCTACGTAAATTTTGCAGCTACGTCCCTCATCTGTGCCTCTGCAAGTAAGGTTGTATATTTTCTTTTCGAACTATGCCACTGATAGTGTCATCAGTAGGCCACCATTTTGCAGGAATAGCGATGGCATATGCACCTCTGCCCGTGCTTGTGGACGAGTGGCATCGAATGCTACATTTCTTTTCGATGCTGCTCAAAGAGAACCATTCATTTTCACGGATTCCACGTTAGTCACGACTCAGTGCAGTTTCGATGGATTCTTGATGTACGCAGGATTTCAGAGTGCATTGTCGGCAGAATTTCAAACAATAGCACGATAATGCTTTTCAGATTGATTTTGGTTCTGAAGGCACTTTGATCTGCATCTATGGATTGGATTTGTTAGAACACAAATGTCTTTGTAACTGGCGTTCTTTAATACCTCAGGACCGCTGGAAATAAAAGAATACCGTAAAGGTTCGACTGACTGATTGCAGGTAATAGTGACTGATGTGTTTCAGCTCCCAAAAGTGAAGAAGAGGTTCCTTCCAAAAGCCGTTGGAGCATTTAAATAATTTTTTAATCGTTACTGTTTACTTGCAAAACTCCGGTAATTTTTCCCCGAAGTTTCCATGAATTACTGCGCGCGGTGATCTGGCGTTCGGGGCTTGTGAGTCGCTACATCCTAAACTCATTCATTCCGGATGTTTTACAGTGCAAGGCGCGAATGACCTTGCAGTGTTCCAGAGGTTGACAGCTCACCGCCATCAGGTCTTGCAGAAATGTACAGTATGCAGCTGAAGCAGTTTTGTCTCTGGAATTCCCGATTCTATATGTGCCCATGTTACGAGTTGCCATATAGCGGCGTAAAGGTCACCATCAAAAGTAGTCTGATCTCCTGTGACAGAACTAGTAGTCTGCACACCGGTGAAGGCAGACAATCGCAACCAACTTTCGCTTTAGCTATGTTCGGTGTGGATTGCTTATCTTAAAGCTCATAACATCTGGCTAATGTGAGTAATGTTGTTCACATTTGCCACCGCTAACCCTCAATTGGATGTGATTGCATCTGGCTGTAGAATGAAAGACCCATTATTACTTACAGTGAGTTGCGTTTTAGAGAAAAATGTTAAAGTGTAATTACTCGCCAACTGCACTGCGTGTTTCGTTCCGCCAAATAGCTCTTCTGACATTTTTTGGTACTTACGTTCGTTAGGTATTGTTTTGCGAGGCAGACCATGAAAAACAGGCTGGTCTGGTTGTGGGGAATCTATGCTAATCGGCCAGTCTTGACCATGCGATGAGGTTCCCGATAGGAAACTTTGAAATCACGCTTAAGTTTGACGATCCAGAATATCAAAAGGAAAATCGGTTTCGAAATGCTACGGTACTCACTTGTCTAACCTCGCGGTGTCAACAGGTGTCCCAGTCTGCCACTGAGAGGCACAGTTCAGTATCACTGTCCGCACACCAGACAACGGCGAGCGGATTGTTGGCTCGATGATTTGAGTTGCCGTCTTCGCTCCGGAGACCAATCTCGCGATTGTGCTGGTGTTGTGTTTACATGGAAATCATGACAGCACAAGTCAGGGTAGGTTCAGCAAAGGGGCCCGAACATACACTGGTAAGTAGCTCAGCTGTGCATATTCAAACGCGTGCACACATGCTAATATATTACTGTCCGACCATAGACCTTTGTGAATGGTGGATGCAGATGGGCAAAACAAGTGGAGATCAAAATGACATGAGCGGAGTCAGCAAATAAATAGAGGGGGGGTCATGAGGTCAAGTTAAACTCGGTACGGAGTAAGTGAAATGAGTTTGGAGCCTCGAAAAGAATTTGATGTAGCAATATATACTCTGGTAATTGTAAGAGAATGCACACAGGCTGTTACTCTCACAATCGAGATCACTCAGGAAGTTCGGAGTCTGAGACTGTCTGGGGAGACCTCAAAACATCTGTTCAGAACACGGTTGACTAGCCATAGACTACCAGTCGAGCGGTCACGTTTGTAAGGTTCTGGGCGAAGAACTATCAAAGACTTTGACATTTCGCTGTTGTCAAAAAGCAAGTGATTATTAGGCCATACGTTGTCACTACTTTGCGACGAAGTTTTCGGATACTTCTTCGGGGCGATCCAGCGCCAGTTTCTCCCGTAACATAGCCGCAAAAGCTGACGCAGCATCGGTCAAAAACAGCAAGGGAAGGCAGTGGATTTTATATTTATATTTATTCAATTTGTGGTACTAAGCGATGAGTGTGCAACTACAAAGTGTTTTTACTAATTTGCAATTAGCATGAAAGGTGTGTATAAGTAAGCAATTGTTTCCGCAGTTGATCGCACAGTCTTCACTCTGTAGGGACTGAAAGAAAAATTGATGGAGAACATCAACGAACCTATTGAACCGTAGTTAAGTTTCGGCTAGTGGTTCATTAACCTTGAAGAAAGGAAAATATGTATATGTGGATGGGGTCACCGGAGCTCACTGCTAACCCCAATTAAAAACACCACCGTCACGTTTACCTAGAGGGTCAACGGGAGTTGGTAAGAATATTGGCTCGAACATACAAGTTAGGTAAGTCCAGAACGCTCACACCCATCAGATACGCGCCTTTACTATCGCTACCCTGGATGTGCTACATGATAACCCCGAGTTGTCAGATCCTACAGCTTACCATGCACATGTACCACACACACAGTAAGACACCAGGAATCCTCACCCAAACCCCCTTTGAAAAGGAGGATATTATACAGCTTGGAAAATTTAGCCCCGGTGCACATTTCTGCGAGCGAGAGGGATTTGGTAACCCGTGCAAGCTAAAACAGGCCAACGATTATCATGGACCTTTGCTGTATGGAACAGTTCATCCAGTGCAGGTCCAGTGCACATACCTTCCTGTGATTTCCCTGACTGCCTGCATCAAGCAGGCATAGAAGACATACAAACACAGCAATTATGACAAGTAAACTTCATTATATGTGTTTAGAACCAAGGAAGTTAACTGTGAAGTAGCCAGTGCGTATTATGCTTGTTGATAGCAATATGACAAGTAAACTTCATTATATGTGTTTAGAACCAAGGAAGTTAACTGTGAAGTAGCCAGTGCGTATTATGCTTGTTGATTAAAGCAACAAAAGACAGACAACAACCGTGTAGATTTAGAGATTTCCTAACTTCACAGTCAGCCTCAGAACTACCGGTGCTGATGCTTCTGGAAAGACTGGAATTACACATCAAGGTTCAGATCTTTGCAGCGACCCTTCCGATAGGAACGTACCCAGGAACCGCACGGCGTTTCACCGATCTGCATGGAGACGAGCCATCAGGCAAACACAACTGTTATTGGAGCACAAGAACTTGGCAACAATATCCAGAGTATCTGTCTGATCAGTAGGGGTTCGGCAAGTCACAGTAGTAAAGCAGCTCAGCGGAAACTTACACGCCGTGAAAAATATCCGCGGGTGCAGGTGAAACCTGGACGCACTGAGTGAAACTGAGTTTTAAGCGTGGGAAACTTGGATCCGGACCAACTGAGGCAGAAAATCCGATATTCCAGCCATTGCGAAAGCCGAGCTGTACAAAAGTGTTATTTGCCTGAAAGCCTAATCAAGGGGCCGTTTGTGAAGATCTGTGCATTACAGTTCATGGATAGACAAGGGCATGTGGCCTGTAATGATTCTCGTAGGGGAAGGGTAACCTGAATTGCTATTCTTTGGCGGAAAGGTGTCACCCCACATAAGGCATTAAGGGTTGAAATAGACTGAAAAAAATTATTCAGAGGAGTGGCGACTCGTTGTTGGTGGCAGTAAAGTTAGAGTTACATGATGGGTTGGACGTTTCTAACAATGTTTGTGATGTTTTCATCGGGGGTGCGGTAGGCTATGTCGTCGGCTCGAACTGAGCAAGACTGAGTTAACAAACGTAGGTAGCTTGTCAGCTGAAGTAAACTAGCTGCGTGTTGACACCCTATTCTTCGTTAGTTGCCCAAATCATTGATGTATGTGACTTATTCATAAGCTTTCTACGTTTCTGCTGCTGTGCGTAAGATTTTTCTCAAGTTCTTACGCGGTGATCTCGCCGTTGATTAACACGAATGAAAAATCACCATCATCATCTCTCACGTTGAATTTATCATCGAATTACCTTCAGGTATTTCTGTAGCTGGAGGATACCAAATGCATTTGTGAGCATAGAGTGACGAAATGATAAGCTTTCACAGTGTGTGTCATGACCATGGGGACGAGATTATGTCTAGTCGTAGGCTTTTTAGGACCTTGAGACCGAAATCTCAATCCCCTTGGAACTGCTACGGAGATTTTGGTGAAAAATTTAGTTCTTTGTATATCTAGACCGACTGATCACCCGAAAAAAGCGAAAATACATGGTGAACCTGTACTCACTCTTTTAGGTTCTCTCATTCTGCTATTCCATCTGACCGCCATATTTAAAACGTGCATTCTAAGACAGTGCATCCTGTTGTGAGACTAATTTGTACCGATAATCCTGAATGTCGGTGTATTTGCACAGTATCACCAAAAGTTTCACAAATTAGATAATCTGAGTGTGTACTGAAAATAGGCGGAAAGGTTTTATACTTCAAAAACGCGCATGTATAACTTCCTGGTGATAAACCTTAATTTTGTGTCATCAGTGTACGGGTGAAATTGCGGCTCAAATAGACATAATTAGGCCATTATGTGTTGTAAGCAAAGCTTCGCTAATGTTTTCAAACATTCTGAAACGTTCGGATTGCTTGGGGACAAGTCCTACTCAGGTGGCCAAATACATATGTGGCATTATTCCTAGGAGTTTAGGGGAAAACCTCCAATGTTTTTAAGTTCAGTAACATCAAGGCTATTTCAGCTTCAAATAAAAGCAACCACATGCATATCATCATCCCCATTTCTTCAGATGTTCACCTACTTTCATTATACTCATTTAACATGCTCTCTGGCTGACTACTTTAATTATTACCACAGGGTTTTCTAAATTGTCATTTCGGTCGTATCACTTTGAGGGAGGGAGTTGATTATTCCATAAAATCAAGGTTTATATTCTCTCAAAAAGACGGCATATTTAAAAATACTTTCAGTGGGTTGATTTATGATTCCTTTCCTTTGGATTGTCCTCTCATCCTTATGTTCATTATTTACTAGGACAGTAATTTTTTCTCAGAAATAACTTGTACGAAGCCTTTCATGTGAACACTTGTGTGAACTGTTGTAATTTATCTCAGGTTAAATCACTTTTGCCCTCACGGCACAAAAGACTGGTAAACGTACACAAAAAGCTTCTCATCTGTCCTGTGGATGTGATGCTAGAGAAGTCATGGGCCACACCTTGAAAAGGCAAAGAAATAGAGGAACAGTAATATATTTAGCGTTCTTGTTACATGCATCATATTGGGTACTGTGAACAAAGGTTTTCGATGAGACCTTGGTCGGCAAATGCACTTATAAATAAAATACGCTGGTAAAATGTTCACATAAAAGCAACTAATGTGGCGAGCATACCATGTCAATGTCGTTTTTAGGACTGGGAACCATGGTGCGGATTTAGATATAGGGGTTACGCAATAGTCTACCTTCAAATTCTAAAACAGAACTATGATGTCGGACCGTCTAAGGCTAACAATTTTTAATGACGGTCTCAGTTGTCAAGATACTTTCACGTACCGATAAAATTGATCTAGCTTATTTGGTGTTAAACTGCCCTTTGAATTCGGCAGAAGGATTTTCAGCTCGAAAGAAAATACGTCAATTGTTTCATTAGGTGTAGGCTCGGACAGATTATTTTACGCCAGTGAGAGATGTCAGCAAGCAGTCACTGATTCATTTACACAACCTGGATTAAATTTGCCTGAATGACAAAAAGCTGATGAGCTCCAAGATGGATGAAACCGGTTGTGAGCAATCGGAGTTTTCAGCGAAATTATGGGTAATGAGTTAGGTCGTGTGCTGTTTTAAACACGCAATCTGAAATCGGGTTGGATTTGTGATAACTTTTGGACTAGAGTAGGTAGGGGATGGAAATATTAAAATTTCCGACCTCAAGAAATCGTTTGTACCACTTGGTATGGGTGGGCATTGGGACAGAAACGGATAATGCAACGAATAGGATTGGCAGAAAGTGGACTCACCTTTAAGTATGAATTGATCACGGACAGTAATACTTCTCTGATCCCTCATCACATCATTCAGCGCTTGAATAACTGCGGAGAGGTGAGTTTTTTTCAGACCGAGACCCAGGCTAAACAGATCGAAAACCAACCGGCCTTTGCAAATGACACTGGGACCTCTCACGCATTCGTCCAATCTTAAAGTCAGCAAACTTTCTTTCAGACCCAAGCTACCAACTGAGGCCTCCACCTGTCCATTTAACAAAGTGCAAACAGTATGAATGTCACTACTATGAATTTACCATAAAGGTAAGTATTTAGGTATATGTCGCTTATATATATGTGTATATAGGAAAAAATACGCTGAAACGTTTTCAAATTACTAAGAGATGTGTTAAATTCTGATGCTGCAAAGCTTAGTTATTTTCCTGGTAAGAATAGGATTGACTGATTTCGAGATCTATCCATCATGATTTTTTATGTAATGTGTTTTGACGCAAGCTGATGAAAAAGTCCTGTGTGTTGAAGATGGAAGTAATGCCGTGGAACAGTTTTTCTTCAATTTCTACCATGTAGGTAGACAGATCTGTGTCACCAAGGTGTTACGATCACAGCAGACAGGTCCAATTGACGACTGCGAGAAGAAAAATCTTTTGTGTGGGGAATTTTCGACTGAAGTATGTTTAAAAAAGGGAGCAGTCTAGAATAGCATGTTCTGAGAAGTTGACTCTTTTCATAGATGGCCTGTCAGCAGATAGACAACTGAACGACCAAAAGAGCTAAGGATTGGTGGCATGTACGACTTGAGGGGATGATAGTAGGGGGTTTGTACCATCAAGCATAAGCTTGCAACATGTTTGTATGTTTTGCTACTTCAATGAATGCCCGTCAATTAACTCGAGCTATGGCTTTCCACCTGCAGGAGGAACAGTGACTAAGCGGATGAAACCGATTGGTCAGTTTTGAGATAGACAGGGACGGGATTTGTGACAGAGATGTGTCAGCTTTAGGGAAAAAGTATGACATTTGCTAGAATTTTACTAAAAAATGCACAATATTGGCAGTCAGCCACTCGGCTTAAACACAAGCCCAACTCTTATCTTATTTACACTTAAACAAGTGGCCTGACACCATGAATGTAGGCCAGACACATGTTGAACGTGAAAGCCCGCAAAAAAATCAATAATTCCAAAATACGCGACAACATTACAATTTCTGGACATGAAGATGCAAAAAAGTAAGTCATCTAGCCAGCCGAATTCGCCACTTGAACTAACGGATGCAAGACACTAGTTTGTCAGATCCA
>NW_008751683.1:1437559-1498290 GCF_000715545.1 Opisthorchis viverrini
GGGACGGGATTTGTGACAGAGATGTGTCAGCTGTAGGGAAAAAGTATGACATTTGCTAGAATTTTACTAAAAAAATGCACAATATTGGCAGTCAGCCACTCGGCTTAAACACAAGCCCAACTCTTATCTTATTTACACTTAAACAAGTGGCCTGACACCATGAATGTAGGCCAGACACATGTTGAACGTGAAAGCCCGCAAAAAAATCAATAATTCCAAAATACGCGACAACATTACAATTTCTGGACATGAAGATGCAAAAAAGTAAGTCATCTAGCCAGCCGAATTCGCCACTTGAACTAACGGATGCAAGACACTAGTTTGTCAGATCCAAATGTAGGAAGAAATGGAACCACACAACGCACTACACACGGTTTTTCAATGTCTTGTACCTGAGATGGTAAAAAAATACGATATTTTGACCATGTGCCTTTCTCCTTTTTGATGGTTTTTCTTTTACAAAATTTTCTGGGGTATTAGTACAGAAGGTATCCAACTCGTCATCATCCAGAGCAAAGCCAAATAAGAACAGCGAACAGCTAGTTCTTCAGTTGTTGATTTTATGAGGAACTTCCAATGGAGAATCCACCCTGTAAATAGAGGCGATCTATGCTGGAAAACCCAGAAGTATTGTGAACAACTTTAAAAATGCACTCATGGAAATTATGAAATTGGAAATTTCAGACAAATGTACTGAACGTACAGATTTGATAAATTCCGTTTCTTCACTGTAAGAATGCTGCGGAGCAGGAGCTTCCCTGGCAGGCATTTGTTTTTCCACCCAAGCAACTGAAATAAATGAGGAATACTCAGTAGAATGTCGGGATAGAACAAATGTTTTGTTGTGTACAACGAAAATCGGGACACTTTTGTTCCGGTAAGATTTTTGGAGTTGCCAAATGTTCCATAATGGAGTCATTGCGAGTGGACGTACTAGTATAAATCTACATCAAACGTTCACAAACACTCTGCACCCCGGTACACTTGGAAACGCAGAGAGGTAATGTATATTTACAGCTACAAGTGACTAAACGACGGTTAACACTTACCAATCTTATGAACTGCCGGTTCGGATTTAAATACGGTTCCACTGTACACAGACACTGGAAGATAAAGTACAACAGCTGATAGAAATTGGCATACAAAAAAGACAAACAGGTATTCGAGAAATACACTCATTTGCAAATCAATTTGGTCTTCACGAGAGACTCAACTGGATCCCTCGTTTATGATATTCTACAACTGAATGTGCTGCACACGGGCCGCCTCATGATTCAGTTGGCAGGATATTCGAGATATCGCACTATACTTTCATAAAGGAAACTATTCACAAGGTTGCTGAAAACACTTCGACAGCCGACGACCGATTTCGCCCTTCATGGGGCTCATCAGGTAGGCGCAGTAGTCGAGCTTCCTTCAAACATATGTTCTAACTGAACGCCAATTGGACTGTTTTCGAGAAATAAACTCAGCTGCAAATCAGTTTGTGTTGGGTGTGAGTTAAAACTATTGTTTTTTTTATGTTAATCGCAACCGGATGCCTGAACGGAAGTAATTGCGTACGTAGAAGGCCTATTATTACGATTGAAACGTATTCCGAAGGCGTTGTCCCCTTTGGATTTGAAGAGTAACTGGAACCTAAGTCATGGGGAAAGACTGCCGCCGATTTGGAGCCCGAAGCCCACATAAAATGTTGAAGAGCATGAGACAAATTTCATCCCAATAACGCTTCAAATAATCAGAGGCGGTTGCGGATGAGATGCTATTGTTTTCATGCTGGACAAAACCACAGATTCTAACATATATTGGACTTCAAAAACTTCGGTTTTTATCCCATTGGTTGGGATGTGCAGTGCAATCGATCGGTACACTGTGAACTCCGGTGGTAGAGAACATTCATGCTACATGCCTGCCATACCTGTGACTGAGAATGTGTATGCTATTGTATATTTCTGATAGGGCTTCAAGGTCACACCCTCGTTGCAATCCGGTACACCTGTTGAAGCACGCAAGCATGTGTCTGTAGTGAAAGCATTCGCATTCCAGTTCTATCCTTGAGTGATCTGAATCCCACTGTCACACCATGCACCAATGTCAACAACCCCTCGAACGGTCATATGCGGTTGATCTTCATTTTGTGATCACAATAGTTTACTTATTCATTTACGCTTAAAAAATAACAGCAAGCAATGTAGGCACAGAATGTACTGTCCTGTCAGTTCCGGGCACCAAGCACTTTGCTGAGTTTGAGAGAAAAAATAAAATTTACCTTAATATTGTGGCCTTATTTGTGTTTGTTTGCTGAAGCACAATTCTTCTGCCCAGGAAGGATAGTCCAAAATGGGGCGAGCAAGCAGAGGTGGCCCTGTAGTCGTGTGACGATGTTTTTCTCAGTGAAGCTTGTGAAACACACGTAAACTTCTATGGGGAATTTTCATTATAAAGTTAAGACACAGCGTAGAGGAATAGTTTGTTGTAATCCGACGTTTCGGTTGCCGTAGGCCACCTTTCTCAGGATTTCTACAATGAGCTGAATACGAGTCAAGTGCAGCGACATTTGGGTCCATTACCTTGTCTTATGATTGATGCATCCCTATGATCAGTTTGCAGTCAGATTGGGTCAGCATGTGTGTCGGATTACGAAAACTTTTTTCACTATGCCGTGTTTTAACTTTATGTTTAAAAACTCCCCATGTTATACACCACATGGCGCTGAATCTCTCTAACACTCTTTGAGGTGATTTCTGCCCGGAACTACTAAAACACGTAATATTTACTCGCATTCAGGAAGGCGAAAAAGTGAAGGTAAAAGTAGCGGACTGGTGAATCAATCGTAAATCTCGCTTGAATCTCACCTACTTTGATTTCCAAATAAACATCAGAATTGTTTTTTTTTGTTCACAATAAGATGACATATATGATGAAACCATCAGCTAATGTCTTATGTTGCTGAAATGAGCTAAATTACGTACGCACAGTTATCTACGCAGACAAACCTGCGAAAAGCCTGGTTGTTAAAATATTTTCAGGGGCCCAAATAAGTGTTCCGTTGAAGAGTGATCCCTCCAGATAGAGATGTACATAATTAGCGTAGAGGAGACTGCTTTAGTTAGGTTTCTTGGTAGGGTTACATGAGGAGAATGCTACAATAATTTTGTTTCATGGGTATGAGAATCAAAGACTGTAATACATCCATTAAGCGAGTGCTTCTATTCGAATTAAAAAGGGACCTTGCACAAGGGTTGACGCACCTAGAAGCCAGGGGTACTGTTGCAATAGATATCAGTTACTGACAAGTGTATTGCAAAATGTAATAAGAAGACTTCAAAAAATATTTCCTCTTAGAACGAGCAGCATCTCGAAAAGAACTGCGTATATAAATCTTTCATGAGGGCATGAGGGCAGGATTCAAGAAAGATTCTGATGCTGTTTGTCTCTAGTGGTTGTAGAAGCACCATATGTCTCATAGAATATCAGCCTTGCGTTTTGTCATTCCCCACAGTAGACGTAGGCGCAGTTTCGCACTGTTAAAGCAGTAGAGGGGCTTTTAAATTGCAAACGGAGGGAGAAATCTGTTTGTTAATATGTCGCTCGTAAAGTATTCTATGCAGACTCGTCTCTATCATTGGTAGCTTACCTTCAATAGCCGGTGACTGCTGGTTGATTGTTGAAGAAATTTCATCATATCTTTGCTTGTTTAGAACGCCCGCTTGGAAGATAATGTTGTAATGGCCAGTAAATTCATTTCCGTTCATTATGAAGGCACTGATTTCCGTTTTAAGCGATGAAATGGTGGTTGGCAAACCAAATCCAGAAATCTGTGAGGAATCGGAATACCAATGCAGGCATCTAGATACTAATAGATGGGTCGCCGTGGGTTTATATTTAAGACCACTTGCCAAAAACTTTGTACGGAGAGGGTGCGATGCATCAAAATAGAGCCTGTTATTTTATACCCTACAAATAAATGATGTACTGCTTCTGTAAGGTTATTATAAAGGAAAATCTGCCTTCCCAGATGCATGTACTTGTGCTCTTCGGGCAGTTTCATTTACGTGGAAGCAAAGGACGGCAAAACATATTTCACTTCGCCGATGTGAATTTATCCAGACGGAGTGCTGGTGTACTATGACGAGTACTATATCGCAAAGCCATATGGACTGGATGGTACACGAAAGAGCCTAGTGTGGACTACACAGAAAAGTTATTTTTAACGAATTCGTAACTAGACATATAAGGAGTGCTGTTTTCAGAATCTTCTGTGCTGCAAGACTAAATCATGTTTCTTGGATAAATGTTTAAAATTTATGGTGAATTTATGTCTGCATTGTTAGTGTTTTACAGCCTGTGGGCCGTAAGACAATGCACATATCCACAAGAACCAAAGCACACCTATCATCTGGTGCTACAACGAAAATTGTGAAGACCGATCTGTGAGCACTCACCAGCCAATGGCTGTGGAATTCACGGTGTTGTGATATAATCCAGGTTGATTTGTCTGGAATGATGTCTAAAGCAACCACTGACTTATAGATCTCTTTGGCCACGGTTAAATAGAAGCAAGTATTCATTTAGCCAATTGCGAGTTTTTATAAAGCTTCTGATCCAGTAAGCGATGTTTTGTGAGGGTTGCATTCTCACTTGTGACTAAAAATGAGACTAGGGTGATCGGAAACGTAAACTATCAGTTCGCTGGTTAGGGTACATTCACCTAGGACATGCGAATCTGGTTAGTCCCTATAAATATAATGATAGTGATTTGGCCGTGTGAACCGGACAACTCGTGGGTGAGCAACCTGTAGAGTTCAAACACATGGCTTGGTAGCTCTCGGGTTATCAAGGAAGATCGACAGATTTTGAGGGGAATAATTATACTCCAGTAAGCGATTTCTTGTCTGAGTCAGTCAACAGCCTTTTCTAGACTAAACTTTTCACCACACTGGGTTCTATCAGTTGGACAAACTAGTAGGCGATAGAGTGAGATCCTGAAACTCTCAGCTGAGGATTACCTTGTCCAATAACTCAGACCTCACCTAAAATGTCTTGCCCCAAAATGGAAACAGCACAAATTCAAGGTGTGGTTTTGTGCAAATCTGAGGGTTTACGCACTATACTAGGTAGTTCTGGTGATATAGCAATTTCAAGGGTGATAAGTGCTAAAAATGCTTCTTCGGGGATTATGCCCTTCAAGGGATGGAACAGTCTTTGCACTGCTGAAGGTGACCTGAATGTTTCCCCCCAAATTCCTGTTCAAGATTCAAGATCAACATGGTGATTTCGTACCCAAATTTCAATAACCGAACACGGACTAGAAGAGAAGTACGTACGTGCTGATCCAACTGGGCTTTGATGGAAGCAATGTTCGTTCTGTCTGCTTGTGCTAGTGTAATCGGTGATCTTATATTCAGGCGCATTTCTGAAGAAGATATTAGAAAAGTATTTTTAATGGTGTTGGAATTGAATGGAGGAAGCTATAGAGCGTTTCTAGTTTCGTTGTCTTTTTAAACAACGCTCTTTTTTCTCAAACGCACTCAGTGCTAGAAATCGGATTTTCGGTTGACCAGAAGTTAGATGAGCGAAGAGATTATTTGTATGAGCAAGACAGATTTGAAGAACAATAAATTAGGACCAAAGCATCCATTGCAAAACTTCAGAGTCCTTGAACACGACTTGATTCTTCGACATGTGATCTACCCAATGAATGCTTTACCAGCGTTTCTACCACGAAGTCTGTCCCACGTCAGAAGATCTTCCTCTTGTTTATGAGACTATGTTCTATAAGTTCTTATGAGCAAACACACCGCATGTTCAGCCTATTCAATCATACTCTATGGGGAGAGACAGCTTCCCTGAGTTGTACACAATACCGTTCTTTTCAGCAAATATTTTGAAGCTTTTTCCCCTGTCGAAGAGTGATCGTTCCTCCGTGCGGGATACCAAAAGTTCTGGTTTATTGAGGAATTCATGAATGACCGTTGCAACGTTTAGACAGTGCCTTGTGTCAAGCAAATGGGCTAAAACTAAACTGACGATGTCTTCTGAGAATTTCAACCAACACGCATTCGGACAGTTGCCCCGTAGTTAAACAGACAAGTATATCTCCATTCAGATCAGGCATGGTCTTTCATATGCTGCCCGATGAAGGACCGGTTAGCAATGATGGCCATGTTGAAAATTCTTGTACCGGCTAATCACCTAACCAAAATTTAGCCAACTGCGTTGCTTATAAAGTACTGATAGATATGACCTTGAGGTATATTTTACGCATTCCGTTTTTGAGGTATGGGTTAATGGTTGCGCTGCTGGACTCGATATAGCCTAAGAGTAACTCTAAACATGTCCATGAAGAATGCAGATGAACTTCTCCATCTGAAGTTTCGTGGTTTGAGCAACAGATGGAAGGCGCGCATTCGCATACGTAAACACTTCGTACTGCATCTTTGGCACGATATGTTCCAAGTTGTGTGAAATATGCCTATAAAAGCGCTACACTGCTGCCTCTACCTTACATGACAAAAGTAAGAAAGTAAGGAATTAGTGAAACCCAATGAGTGTTTCCCAGATAGGCAATAACGGTGAGTGCAAAAATTGTTTGGATATTCAGCTTCACGAAATCAAAAATGCAGGACTCATTAGGACGAATGTGAAAGGCTACTCAAAATTAAGTGTCTTGTCAGATAAAAATTCAACTGACTGGTGATCCTGGAAGCTTCATGCCGGCAGCAGCCTTCTATCTTGTATTAAAACGCAATATATATATATATATATATATAGGGATAGGTATTACAAAGACAAAAATTTGTTCCGCTATCATCCGGATGAAGTAGAACTAAAAACAGTATTTATCATAAGTATACAAGCCCCCATAGCACAGTTTTCCGTAATTTCTAGCAGCATTTGTTTTGAAACAGAGGACCGAATCTACTCCGTAAGAGACAGCGTCCAAACGGCTGGAAATCTTAAATGTCGACTGCTTTTTCGTTAAGAAGTTTCACCCTTTCCTATTTAACCAACCTCGAATGAAATTCAATCCATTTGACCTTTTTAATTCATCAACCCGGCGGACAGTTACAAGACTTGCACCCAGCAGCAGTCGAGCAGTAGTATCGATTTTTCTTCCTGCAATCCTGATAGTAGCGCTGTGGACCGACAGAATGTATACCACAGGAGACGCCGGGCTTTACTCAGCTTTGGGCAATTCGCCGTGAAACCTTCAAAAACTAGAGTGAGTAAAATTACAGCAAAGAAATGTGTGTCTGACCAGACATCATTCAAGTAAACATTATGAGAAGCAACAAAATATCCGTTTTTCTCCTATCATGCTGTTTTGAGGTGGATTTGAAGTTTTCTTGCTCTGAAATTGTCAACGTTGCAATAGAATATTCCACAAGCATCCGCAAAAATAGACTCCAAATTTTACCTGATATTTCCAGTTGGGATTTACTTAGGAACGTGAAATATGAAAAGCATTCAGAAAAAATGGAATCTCCTCTGAGCTTAGGTTTGCTGACATACCTTGTACCTGTATCTCCTGCTTTTTGAAGCATATTGGGTTGATTAGGAAGGGAGTAGCTGAAGAAAAATACAAAAGTTTTTGAATTCCTTGGGGCATTTGAGAATGAGTAATGGCACAGTAGCTCGATAAAGTTTTTATATCAAGCAGCAACTACGTAATTCCGCAGTCGTTGGTGTTGTTCAAAGCACTTAGTTGGAGGGCATCGTTCTTGGATACATTTTGAGGACTCAGTGTGGCAGATCGGTGGGAAGTGCACCTTTGTGTGACTGGTGCTCTAAGTTGTGGTGCGGTTAAACAAAAAGTACGGCTCCTTTCCCCTGTTGTTCTCAAGCTGATGTGCACTGGGATCGAAACACGGAATTCAAACTAGGTCAGTCTGTATGTAGTACGATAAATGAATTAACTTGTTTATTGGCTGGCTACATTCTTCCAAGGATAAATCCTTTCTACGTTTTTCTGCTATGCATCTCTCTAAGACTGTAACTGTTTTCACATTAGAGAGGTCACACATGAATGTGGCGTTCCTCCGGGGAAGACTTATTTCGGTAGCTTCCATGAAGCGTTCTTCAAAGCCAGAATTACTCCAAAAAATGAAATTTCTTGATCACACGTTTTAACCAATCATTCATGGGCAAGCAGATTTATGTTCATCATTATATATACCTGTGCGTGACTACTGATGCCAAATGCCTTCTGCCAGCAGGATGAAAGCAAGCTAAGTGCTCGCTTCTGAGTGGATGCACACATTTTCTTTCCGAGTGTATCAAAACGACCTCCAATTCTACTGTTGACTGTCATTCCTTTAACTGACTACCTCGTGACGCAAGCAATCTGAATAGATTGAGCTCTCCCTAAAAGGTGGGGTAAAATTCAGAGCACAGTAAAGGAGCCTACCACCTATCAACTGTAATCAAATACTATCGTTAAGGTACACAAAAGCTCTACAGACATGTTGTGTACACGCAGAACTGAAGCATACAGTTGAACGCGAGTTTTGCATTTCCACATTAAATATGCTTGAATATCGGCCACAATCAGCAGTGGTGACCAAACCTCACGCGACGAATAGGGATTATTCGTTGCATCAACACCTCATTAGCACTTCACCTGTAAAATCGATAATATCACCGAATGTTGGGGGCTACCCGACCTCATCGTCATGCCATGGGCTGACAGTAATATTTGCTAACTAGTTCTTTTTCGTCCCTGAAATGACAAATGGCCCCATTGAAATGTTTTAATCTACCTTGTGCCAATGTTTTTATGCAGAGTATCAGGTTGCTAGGTTTCTCCGAAAGGGAAATCAAGTTTTTTAGTATCGGTTCCGGCTAAACCAATTATGGATTACCATTCACTCTCGGGGATTTAAAGTTTTGACCATAGAGTTCATTAGCTCGTAAAATAATGAGGCGAGAATAGACGTGAACGCTTTCGTCGATGTCTGACCGAGCGGCTAGCGTCAAATAGAGTCGTTTGTTCCACTACTCACTAGATTTGCTGGTAACTTTGATAGTCCTACTCTCACCTACAGTGTGAACAATTCGCACTTATTCTTAGACTTTCAGGATGTTTAGATTTCTCAAGATTTGAGCATTCTTTGATAAGAAATTATCTGCACTGCAGAAATCAAAACTAATCCTTATATATCCGAACGGGGGCTTGATTCATTGTGTATGCTGAGGAGCTGTGATACTGTCGGTTTTGATGTTTCTGCTAACGTTCTCCATGGACATCACACTTAGAGGATGAGTTCTAGCTCACCTTGATGCCTTGAAAGCCAGTTTGAATCAACCGTAGACGAGATCACTGGTGGTATCACTGTTGGAGGATGAAAACGATAAAACATTGTTTTATGTGGGTTGGATCAATGTTCATACTTGTTAGCTATCTATTACCGAGAATACTGGGATATGTAACAATTTTTTAAGCGGAAGCTTCAACACATCTATTCTACGGTCTTTTCAAATTAAACGGGAAATCCAATTCAGCTTTGAACATAAATGACCGGAAACGAATAAATATGTGGGTATTCGTACAAATAAGTAGAAAGGTATGGAGAAGCAAACAAAAATGCAAGCTCTGCACAGATGAATTGGTAATTTTGCATTCCTTTGATTGCCAATAGCTATCCGAATGCTTTCGACTTGAATGTTCTAAACTTAGATCCTGTAGCTGATCTCGATGACTTTGTTTAACCCCTATTTCCATACACATAAATCACAACCAACTAAAAACCGGTCTTAGACTCCGCTACCTCACTCCAGGTGCTCAATAACTGATGCATATATTATATGAACAAAGGTTTTGTTCCAGCTTAATCAAACCTGTAATACTCGCCTGCAATTCTCCCTCCGTGGAATGCGGCTCCCCAAGCAGATACTAAAACTGACTGATTCCGGTGAGTATTCTCACTAGACGGGGATAAATTTGTCTCATATTATGCTCCAGTGATTCTTGCATAGGGCATTCGTACTCGAGAAAGTTATTTTGGGAGCTTCAGATTCAGCGTACCAAGCTAGGAAAGACAGTTCCAAGACATACGATGGATCATCTTTAAGGAGTAACTGCAATCTGTCAGTATAACTGTTAGGTAGGCTTTAAATGACGTGAAAACTTACGCCTCAAATACAAATTACGGTAAGTTACGTCGAAATTCAATACAGATGTCAACTGTTTCTCGATTTTTTGCAGACACTGCTCATCAACATTCATCGGGCCAAAGTTTTCAGCGCTTAGTTGAACCCGAACAAGCAATAAGTACGATCCGAAATCCCTTGCTCTAGCGCAGGAAACGAATGAGTTGCCAAACCAGAATGGTTGCGCCGCCAGCGATTTTTGTATCTAGTAAGAAAGTAATAAAGATCGGTATTAGTTCATTTGAGACGCCACAAATCTTTTGCCCACGTTGCGCAAAGCGCGTTATCCAGCCTTTACCGCCATCACGCGCATCTCTGAACAAATATAACTGCCTCCAGTGTCTACACGTACCGCGGAAAGTTAATATCACGTAAATATTTTTGATTCGATGCAAAGGTGCCTACTGCAACTCAATAATTGTTACAATAAGATGACTCCTATTAATCGTCAGATATGAAAAGCAACGATGCGCACAACGGGATCCATTGGTGAATTGATACAGACAGCCGCGATAGAATGAAAGTCAGGGACATGAAAGCCCATTTGTGTTGACCTGGCAGTTTGTGGTGATGAATCATTCGTACACGTTTTGTTAGGTCCAACTTCCGTGGCCTATGCCTACTAAAAGAAGCGAAATGTCACCCATCTAAAGGAAACTTGCCTTAATACTAACCAACTGGAGCTGAAGTGCCTTTAGAGAACAAACTGGTTCCGAAAATCAACAAAATGTTTTTGACTCCTCGATCTACCCTCTTTCGGTCGTAAAACGGTTAGGTCAATTTAGCGGCCAAAAAGACTCTAGAGTGACATCAAACTTTGATTTAGTCCGCCTGGTCAGATGGCTCTTGCTCATTAGTTCAGCTTTAAGAACCGATCAACCAAGTAATTTAAATTCTAGTTGCGTATTTACTTATTACTAAGTTTAGGTGTTTCATGCTCCCTAAATGCAGGGTGTATGGAGTTTATAATCGAACTCATGTGTCATTCCAACCTCATATCTCCAAGGATTTACTTTATTGTCCTGGCGAGGATTTTCATTCCAAAGCTCCAAAAAGTTGGGTGATACTGCGAACATCCAAGTAACAAAAAAGTTGTCTAAAGTAACGACAAATGTACGACAGTCCAAGCCAGAGAGCTTGGGCTTTCGGTCAGGGACTTGCAGTTATGCACAACTTGAAACGACTAATTGTTCCTCATATCTTCCTCGTCCCCATACTATCGAATGCTTCCATTAGGGTTGGATATCTCAGTTTGATGCAGCACAACGGGTAAGGGATTTGTCTGCCGGATAATTTAAGCTTACTGATGTGCTGACGCAACAAGGTGCATACAGAGCCCAGTTGTTCAGTTGTTGTTCGAAAGTTCCACGAATAACTGAAGTCATTCAGTTTAGGCTTAAAATAAAGCCACGAACAAAGATCAATATTTCTCATGTTACCCAAAAATAATTGTTTCCGCTGCTATATGGGAATGCGCTGTGACAACCTTAAGCGTTTAGCGATTGTCATTCAAACGGGCCATTACGAGAGATCTACCGGTCTAACATGGTGAACTGGTAAACCTGCAGGAATACTTACTGAATATCTCAACCTTTAGCTTAGACAAAGTCAAACACCGTATCCCACTTCAACAAAATCTGCTGAAAAAATACAAAATGATGTAACTTTGACCAACTGTAACATTATATTCGAATAACACCTTGGTCTAGAAGTGCTTTGATGGCGTGGCTAGCAAAATGGAATTTGCATTTACCCGCTCACATCACACAAGCAACCAACAGCAGCAATACTAGTGAACTCGCAGAAGATCGCGTATAAAGTATCGGCAGAACTCTCGCTTGAAAAGCTTGAAAATCTATTCAATCTTCCATACACAAATGTGTTTCACCGACACTAAATTATTATTTCTGTTATATTGACGTTCAAATGTCGCGGTCATTGTTTATTGATTCGATTCGCCTGAAAAATGAAGTCGCCGTCATTCTGCAACTAGTTTTGCTATTTTAAATAAAGCCACATTTACGGATTTTTTTGGACTAGTCACACAAATTTCATTGACATTTGAGTCTCTTCTGAACACAATTTAACTTGTAAAAATGCGTAATAAACGGTGTCCAAATGTGGAATAAGATTGGTGGGAATCCGTAGAATATGGCTGTTTGAAAAGCTTTGAAATTGGAACGGATGATAAACGCATCAAAACAAATTCGCAGTTCTTTTTATCCCCCATATTAAAATAACTGAGCAGAAGCATGAATATATCATTTGTATAAACATCCTATAAAATGCGTTACAGATATTAAACGGATCACAATGGGCCCGGTGAAATAATATTCTTCATATTCCGGAAGATTACTTTCAAAAATGCCCTAATGCAAGCGGTTCCAAATCTTTCGATCGCCCGTACGGCGTTAATTGTTCATAGAAACAAGCCGCTATCCAACACAGAATCAGTTATTAGCAAGCTGATGTAATTTTGATATGGTGGTAGATAGAGGCTGATTGTGAACTAGAGGTCAGAATACACTTCCCTTTGAAATACAGTTACAGTCATGTGCATTAGAAAGATGAACGGTAGCCGCATGTGTGTCTCATTTGGTATTCAGTTGGGAGAAAGGCATTGACAGAAATTTGATTTGGTGCATTCTTTGGATAACGCAGTATTTGGGGAGAAAACAATGTCTTTGGGGAGATTTTGTATCACTATAATAAGCGATGTCACAGGAACGATAGTAACCGTTATTCTATCGAACGGAATATTTCAACAGCAACTAGGAAGTCCATCTGAGAATGATTTGCAGTTTGCTGAAACTCAGTTCCTTAAAGAATTTTAACCATCCTGCACAATGCGACTGGCTGGCTTCAAACTAATGGAATAAAACAGTCATATAGCGGAAACAAAAGGGCCTGGTTACAAACTACTGCTCACATTGAGTGGGCGCTGCCCGACAGGCATTTGATCGTGAATCTGAGTGAATTATAACTCATTGAGAAAGTCCAGTCATTGCTTGAGAGAACGGAAGATGTAGGTGACAATCTGCGTGCTAGTATATCGTTTCAATTTTTACCGGGTTTTTTGTTGAAAACCCTTTAGAGATCTACGATCTACCCTTAATCTTTCTAACACCGTCGTAAAAAGCTTGATGGGATCAACCGTCTGTAGATACAATATACATATGATCAATAAAGTGAGACACGCAAGGCTGGAGTGGGTTGTACGGCATCCTGTGATGATAACCAACATAAGCATATTTCAATGAGGCCTTCACAACCATGTGAATAAGATGGTGAACTTCTGTAAGTGACATAATATTCATCTGCGTAAAGTTTGTCTTGATTACTTCACATGTTTAAAACAGTCACATGAACTGTGTCGGCTTACTTTTCACTAAAAAATGAGCAGTTAAATTTAGTTGAAAACCTACATCATCGCAGAATTTATCGTTTCTGACTGGAGCGCCCTGTAGATCTGTTAATTCGTTGTCTTGAAAATTGTACCGCAGGTACACCACAAAACCTGATTATGAAGAAAGAAAGTTTGAAAACGAATATTTGGTGAAGGCTGTGCAAAAACACTTTTTGGATGTTAGATATGTCTCGTCTGTGAACAACTTAAATGACTGATCTTTAACTGAAAGTGGTAAATGAACCACTACTAGTTGTGTTGAACGATAACCAGACAATTTGAATTTTCGCCCTGTTGAACTCCGTGAGTGCGTACCTGTCTAGCTCACACACGCCAACAAGTGCACTTTTTTGCTGCGGAATTGTTCTTGAACCATTAAAACATGAAGCCACAGTTCTCACAGTTAGGCTGCAGCGATACCTTGGAAAAGATTTTTCTGAGAAGCATTGAGTCTTTTTGGGGGACCACGATATTTTTAGCCAACCTATGTTTACTTTGAAATCTTAAGGCGACGTAATAGAGAGTCAGCATACAGAAGCTCTCTGGGGAGTTAGGTATCTGAGCTGGTTACCATCAACACATTTGGAAACATTCTTTCTGTAAAGCGACTGATCTCCAAGGTTGATCCAATCCGTCTGACTGGGTGTCCGCACTAAACTAGTTTCGAGTTGCCCACACAAATTTAAGTAAATAAATCCACTTCGAGTGGTTTGGTATACTAGCCACCCATGGTAATCAACACTTTAGAAGTCGGAATGATCAAGATTGAAGTCAATCATTACTGCTTGGATGAAGTGCACCTTTTCCACTGTCGTTTTATTTATTCACAAACATCCCGTTGTCATCTGAGAAGTGACGTACATCTCTTTGAACTTTGGTGGAAAAATCAAAGATGCTCGTCAGACCCTCTGATACACCGACCAGTAATTCAAGTTCACACCTCAACTCCGTGTAGTTGATTTCCACTCTAAACAGACCTCATCATTCTTTCTTAAATCATGTAGTTCATCTCAGAAACCGGTTTCTCTGATTTTCAACATAAAAATCCTGTACACATGGCTTGGAATATCGGTTTAGGGACACCTAAAAACAGGACGTTCATTGAACATGATTTACACCTGGTCAAGGGAAGCGGGTGGGAAGCAACGCTAGACTCATGTATTTTAGAACACCCTTAGTTGAGAAAAAAGACAGTTTCTGGCTTTTAAGTTTGTTTTGATATGGGAAACATTCATCAACCATCAATGCTATATGTCATTTGACTTACTGAGGTATTCGTTTGGTTCACATCCTGGTGGAAGGCGTGAGTAGAAAGCTTTGTCAGAAGGAATTCTCAGAATTGGTCACTAAGAATAAGATCATTCCGAATCAAGTAGTATCGGAAAATTCCGTGAAATCTCAGACAATCCACTATCACCCTGTTTGTGGCTGATCAGATAGGCATAGTCTTCGGAAGCTCAGACAAGCAATGTTTAGCTTGAAATGCCAGTTATTCGATTTTTACCGTGTACGGTTTCAGAAAACTAAGGAGATTTTGATGGAATCTCCAAGTAGCCTGTGTGCTATACATTATGACGAAAAATATCAACGCATTACTGCCAACAAGAGGCGTCCTCGAACATCCACTTTTAGCAATTTTATGATCGCATAATAGCTTCAAATTAGCGCGTTGTTTAATTTTTTTAATACAACTGTGTTAACGCACTTACTGTCGTTTATATTCACTAGTGCGTAGACTAAATAATTGGAGGAAGCAGAGAAAAGTAAGTAAAACAATGCAAAAGAGTTTTATGACTAGCACTTAATATTCGTATTGTCACGAAAAAGAACCCGCATGTTGTAAAATACTTTGATGAGTGTAGTATGTTCTTCAGATATTGTCCTCCATGCTATTACCAGAGTCGAAAACCAGCCAACAAAACAATTACTCTTTTTAGGACTGGAATACACATTTGGTAACTGCGAGCATGTAACCGGTTTATAAAACATGCTTGTGCGATTTTGTCCTAATTTATGCCTCTGTTTTTTATAGGCAAATGGTTTTCCGTATGTTAGATAAGTTAGCACTGTTTATTTACAGAAGTGTTCTCATTTGGGGCACTGTAAGCAGTTTGAATATCAGTGGAATTTGAGGTGAGGCATAAAACCTTTGTTGAAATGGATATCTTCGGCAAATTTACACGTCTTTTTACTAGCAAATTAGTGATTTGAGTTTTTCTAACAGCCAAAATGCATATTACTGTCTTGCATTGTTGTGCATGGCGTTTGTACGTATACGTTCCCTCGCTGCGAGGATCGGTGATACTTAGGATGCTAGCGCGTGAACACTAGCCGGAATGATCTGAGCCGTGAAATGGACCTCAACACTCCACTCTGCTTTTCAGCAATGCACTACCTGAAGAAAATTTTTTAATGGACCTATCGATTTTGAGCAACGATTCGGCCATAAATCTGGAGTCTTTAGGAAATCTATTTCCTGCTGTCGTTCCGAGTTTTCATACTTTTTGCTGAGTCTCGTTTAGGAATCAGCGTAACGCATTTACCGAAGTCGTTTTAATCAGAAGCTTCGGTAATAATCACTGCCCATAAGCAGTGCTTTCTGGCACACCCTCGTACGATAGGAATATTGTCAGTTAATAATCCTGGCAGATTTAAATCACACGCAAAAATAGGTGTGAAATGAAGCGAAAATGTTTTACTGTATTAGATCCACTGAACTTGATGAAGTTTTTGGTTTTGATGGGTTTTATTATTAGTTCGCCGGCCATTACAAAGTCTTTTCGTCTTACGATGGTACAAATGCCATGGGGTTTACTACAAGGTACCCTGTCTCTGAAACCATTATACGGTGGCAGAAATTAGCTGAAAATTCAGGATTTGATTGGTCGGCACTTCACCCACAGAGTAATGATGGCAAGTTAATTTGTTTGGATCCGAACTTAATCCAAAGTCATATTCTAAAACCTGTGATTACGATCTAATTAAATTGCTTTGACTCGGTTACGGAGAAGCGCAATTTATGACTCCGAGATTAGTGACGGATATCTCATTATAATCATCATCATTATAAGCTATAAGAACCGAGTACTTGTCATACAGTGTTTGTGGCTGCCACAATTTTGTCCGTCGATGAGTTGCCAAGGTAGGGTAGGTATCTGCGCTTGGGAGGAGGGGACTGATAAATTGGTTTATACATACAAGTCTGTTGGGGGGGGGTTGGGGATTGAGCTATGTATTGAAGGCAATAGCCTGAGTGCACAAGCGCCATTAAGAGCGCAATTGAGCCATGTCTGACACTGTCTTTAACCATTGATTTAGCCCGTTTCGGTGTACCCATTTAGAAAAAATGGCAGTGATTAGCGTCACTGCGTTTGCTGGTAGTGGTTTTTACACCTTACTGCCCAGGTCATTGTTTGACATTCCCCAGCTCATTTCCACTATCCGGGTGGTTCTACAAGAAGAACCCTTCAAGGAATTCGGTCGACTGGCGTACGGAGCACCTCGCCAAGTCAGCGCAACCTGTGCACTGTGATCACTTCAACTATCGTGGGCGAGTTATTTCTTCCGAACACCATTCGACGTACTTCAGCATTGCTGATTCGATGTTCCCACCAGATTCGGGAACCTCTTTAAAGACGTCGATGTTCAAACAGTGAAAGTCTTTTGACGTCTTCAATGGGCAGCAACTACGTTTCTGACCCATATATAAATATGGATCGCAGGGCAGCATTGTACACTCGACCCTTGACGTTTAAGCTGATGTCACACGTACGTCACAGGTGAGACAAGTTCACAATAGCTGATCTGGCCTTCCCTATCCGGAGAGAAATATCACCTTTCTTGAGACCACCAGGAGTGATACAGCAGCCCGTGTAAACAAATTCGTCTACTACCTCAATCGGTTCATCCACAAGCATGAGGTTAGGGTTCGAGCCCACTCAGCCTTGCAGTAGTACTTTACATTTTGCAGGTTCGAAGTGCGCGTCAAACCGTGAGGCGAAAGTACTTGGATTATTCAATATTGTTTGCATCACCACGGGGTCATACTGAAGAACAGCTAGATCGTCCGATCACTCAATATCTGGGAGTGGGTTCCCTGGGAGTATTTCGACGCCACAGGCACTACAGGCTGATATTGAGTCCCCCGTGATCTTATTCATGACAAAGTAGAAGAGGAAAGGTTAAATAAAACGGACATGCCTGACACCACTTGATGTGATGAAATCAGAAGAGAACCTCCCGTGGATCTTGACATTGCCGCAGGAGTTGGTGTACAGCGCCTTCAGGAGGATTGAGAATTTATGGGGAACACTAATGCCCCCATGACAATACCATGATGCCCGACGGTCTTCAGAGTCAAAGGCAGGTTCCAAATCGAGGAACACAATCATCGTTAGTTGCTGCTCCAAAATCTGTCGGAGGGTGAAGATGTGAGCGTTCGTTTACTGCTGACAGGAGTTGGGCTGACTCAGATCGATACTGCTTAGGTAAGGTAGTTCTCCGAAGATAGTAGATTGGCATGCTTCTTGAGATGGCCTGAAAAAGGTGAACTATTATGCGTGTACCCACTGTGGTGTGGCCGTAATGAAGTTGTATACCACAGAAGGAATGGCAACTGTGAACAGTGGCTGTCCACTTGTGGCTGATGTTCACGCAATTCAAATTGATCCACGGTTAATCTGCACGTGCTAGACACCGTGTAAAGCAACGCAAACGTGTATGCTGAAGGTGCGTGCTGGCAAAAACCACCTGATGGTCGATACATTATTGGGGGAGTAACTTTCCGTTTACTTTGCGACAGGAAAGAGGCACTGCTATTTATACCGAGAGGCGTTGAGCTTGATTGAGAGAGATAACCGGATGACACGAAGGCGACTGTTCATTGGGATCCAATCCAGCAAAGCGGGTTCAGCTCTGGGGTTGAGTGCTATATATTCCACGAGTCACCGCTTGTGGGTCACCGGACACCCGGAAAGAAAAATGTGAAAGAGCTGATTTCATCCTTGGCGTTCTGAGATGTATGACTACGCTTGGGTCTTGTACGTTTGCTTCGGAGACACAGCATGCATCAATTTTAGAGGAGTACAAGGTTTCAGCAAGCATTGCTTGTTCACAAATTGGACTTTGAATACGAAAGTTAAAAGCTTTCAAATAGAAAGGGTCTTGTTTATTTGGAAGGTTGTTATTTTGTTTATTGTTAAAAAAAAGTAGTGTGGTGTATAAGGCCTTTCGGTCATATAATTGAAAGTCAAATGACCTAGCGGCGTTTGCTAGCGTGGTGGGAAAGATTAGAGAGGCACATTGGTGGACACAGAACTATGCGGGCAAATGACACTTCCCGGTTGCTCAGGCCTAGAAATGGGGTTACGTTGAGGTTCTTCGCTTTGAGCCTTTGTTTCAAAATCTGACCCATGGGCCAGTGAGAGGATGTAAGGTTTTGTTCGCGAACCCTGCTCCTAGAGTGTGACTCAAAAGTTTGACTCGCGGAGACAGCAGACAGTAGGGTTTTCTCTGGAGACCCTGACCTGTTCGGCTGCAGAGGTTTTGCCTAACCCGAGGACGCAGAGAATAAGATGTTGCTGTTTCATTCCAGACGTTGCTGAGTACAGCAGTTGCATTTTGAGCAGCACTGAACTCTCTGGTCTTAAAAGTATTTCGCCGGTGGTCACGGTCAACCGTTGGGCAATTGGAGTGTGCAGTTTTAAGGCCAACCTTTTCTAACGTCTCCTTTCTGCTTGCTGCTCCGATAAATATAGCCATGTTGGTCGCCTTGGGGAGACGTCTCATTTACTTCACACTATTATCGGAGAGGATAGTACGACTTTACCCACAGACCGGAACGAACACCCAGTCTGGTCCAATTTAGATTAGCAATTTTTCAAACAATTGGTTCCCAAGAATAAATTGCCAAGGCAAACGCTATTTCTGCGCAAGCGTTCTATGGGCGAATATCATTTTTATTCGGCATCTGAATAACAAGTCATTCCGATGTTGATGGGAGACAAAAATTGGCATATGTATTTTCCAATGCCGTTTTTGACTCCGAGTTCAAATGAACCAACTGGGATTTTCACAGAATCCGGATACAGCTTACGTACTTCGCATTTATTCATCGCCCTCACGGGTATAAGGCTTATTGTTGTCGAAACCTATTCTTATTGCCGGAAAGATAAGATTGTCGGAAGGCAACCAGGAACAAGCTACCTCTAGTTAATTGCGCCTTGCCAAAACCTTAGAATTCACACACTACTCTGTTACACCAATTGTACTACTATCTTCAACAACGTATACATACATAGATGTGCATATCCTTGAGGACGCCTACATTTTCTACTCTCGAATTACAATCCCCTAATGAATAAAAGAAATGAAACGCCTGTAGTTCCGGCAACTTGGGGAAAACACAAATAAAATTGGAATTAATGACAAAGTAAGTGAGCATTTACTAGTACCAATTTGATAACAGCATCCAAGCCTTACACAGTCCTTATGCAGATAGACCTTGTGGCCCGTATCGTTTGGAGGCTAAGTTATGAAGAAACATTCTATGACAGTTTTAGCAAACGACTTTATATTAGAGGAGATAAAGTCAGGAGGATCTTAGAATTTAACGTAAAATAGACAGCTGAAGAAAAAGCTGCTTAGCATGGAACGAGCTAAGTCGTTTGTCAAGGCGAACACTGTTATTTAAGCATCAGTCGTCCAGAAAAATGCCTCTTACCGTTGTTATTCATAAGTTCCTCCATGAAATCTGAAACAGGGTAAAGATATTTCCATGATCACATGTTAAATCACGAATAGGAAAATTTCCCCACATTCTGGATATTTTGTCGATACTTCGGAGCCATCTTTGAAGAAACGGGTTGGAGTTCAGGAAGATGGGAGCCAAAGTTGTAGTTCTCCAGGCTGCTCTTTACTACTCATATCGCTGATAAAACTCGCCATATAAGACTGTTGTTAATGTGGACAGATGTGGGAATTTCAATATTAAAGTTGAGCCATGCTGAAGCAGGTCAAAATTTGCGATCAAACGATTTGGATTCCGAGATTGAAGGATAGGTGACACTATATCCACGTCGTTGCTCATAAATTTGAAAAAAATCAATGAAAAACTGCACAAGAGTAAAATGATGGTAACCTCGAAAATTGTCTTTTATAAACAGTGCATAGGTCTTGGCTTCAAAGTTGAAAATTCGCTCCAGCTGAGGGGGCGACGCAAATTTGCTTCCTGCAGACATAGGTCTCTAACTAGGGGGAGATAGGATTATTAGACGCCTGGCATGGGCCCATGGAAGCAGCGTGTGGTTGTTCTCTTTGCGAGCTTATTACGTCGAGGAGGCACTGTTTCCACAGCCGGGAGGCCCGATGAGGATACGTTACGGTATATCAGTAAAACGAATGCCAGGATAGCTGGCAATCATCGAAGAAATTGGATAAGATGAACGGGGGTGGTGTGTACAAGTAGCAGTTCGGTCCACCATGAATCACTCTGTAGCGTACCGAAATTCTGGTTGGTTTTCGCTTTCGAGTTTTTCAGTCACCAAATTTGCATCTCCAGATATACCCTTTTGAAAAGTCAGACTGGGAAGTTTGGTTTTTGATGATCGTTTTACTAATCTGTACAGCTGTGTAAGTCTTTAGTGCGCTGTGCAAAGCGACCACAAGAGTAATAATAAACTATGGCTACTAAGCTTGGTCTCCCAGATCTACAGGCCCCAAACTAATT
Source organism: Opisthorchis viverrini (assembly GCF_000715545.1). Classification (NCBI taxonomy): domain Eukaryota; kingdom Metazoa; phylum Platyhelminthes; class Trematoda; order Opisthorchiida; family Opisthorchiidae; genus Opisthorchis; species Opisthorchis viverrini. The sequence continues at coordinate 1,458,844 of NW_008751683.1, forward strand.
TAGGCATATGAAGACCAATAGTACTATAGTATATCAGGCTGTAACTGAGTGCTATGTGTACCTAATGAAACGGTCCGTAAGCAAGCACAGTGTGATGGATCGGATTCACTTTAGCTGCACGGAAAGCTTGTCAGACAAGGTGGTTGAATATTTTACTATGTTGGCTCGATGACTGACCAATGAGTAAAACCATTTTTTCATTCTAAGAGATTTGTCACATGAATACATGAAATGAAAGCGGACACTGTCAAGTAGAACTGTCATACCATCACGGTTGGGATCCATTTGGTTTTCCATACTTGTGGTTGGGGACCTTACAGGTTATAGCAAGTAACTCAGCCCTGTTGCAAATTCTGTCTTCCTAACCGGACCGTCTTGCTAAGGACTTCTTGTTGTGGTGCGTTTAGTTTGTACTGGATGAGTCTGGCAAAAACTGGATGGATCCCACTGAATGCGTCTTTATCAAACATGATACCTTGATGTGTTTATTTGAATGGTTTTGTAAGGTGAAGGAGCCTCACACTTGGGTATATGCCGCTGGTGCCAGTCGTGAGTAACATTGTCCTCACTTGAGTTGGATCGCCATGTTTGGAGTTATCTGTACATCGCGTCCGAAGTTATACTTTAGATTGTTTCATTATTCGACTTCATAAATTTGTTTAAAACATATTTCAGTAATTTTTCCAGATAACCCGAAGTTTTCTTGACGACGTGAGAACGGTCAGAATGGTGGCCTAAATGATCCCGTCTGGGTTTATTCATCTGGAGAGTTCGTGCGATACACTTTGTGTTCACATTAAGGTCCAAGTATTCTCTACGCAATACAAATTTGTCTTCTGTGATAATGTAGCCGTGGGGAGATCTGAAAGCAATCAGTTTCCGAGTAAGTACCAGAAGCTGTGAACCAGAAGTCACTCAGCTTATCCGCTTTCTCACTAACGTGGCTTCTGCCTATAACGAAGTGTCGCCAGTCCGTTTGGATTTCCTACCATGAACTCTCTGCTAATTGTTTCAGTACTGATGCAAATACAATGAAATTTCCTAATTTATGACTTACCCTCCGGGGCTTAAAAGTCAAAGAGAGATATGAATCGTGAAATGTCTGCCTTCAGGAATTCAAGGATACATTTACATTCACACTTTCTTAATTGTAATCCTTGTGCCATGTGATGGTTTCAAGATATGTGACGGAAAAAATTACACGCATATCAGGTTGAGTACACCACGTGTTACGTGAATGTAGACGGAAGCCCGGGTGGTTTTATTAGCCGGTAGTAACGGTCGAGTGTTTCAAGCGTATAATATGGTTTTGTTTTGAAAACTCAATACCGTCTCGGTCGTGGGTGAACAGTGGGACCAGTTGTTCGGTGGAGGACCGATCAATGCGCTCCAGACGATTCCGAATGCGAATTTTGTGTTGAACAACTTAAATACACAACATATATGTGGCATCCAAGCCATTGTAATTGTTCACTTTGCTCGTCTTCTGCGTCCAGGAGATGTTCAATGACAGGCTCATTTACAAATTAAATTTCCCTGGATTCTTCTGCCCCCCCCCCTGACTGAGAACATTCAAATTCCCAGCATACCGGATTCCGGTGAAAAACCATAAAATACTCAAAACCCCTGATACATTAGAGCGAATTTCTTGTTTCAGTGCTGTCAGAACGCGTTCTGATATGAACACAACACATGTGCAAAGAACGGCGCGTCCTTGAGGTCAACATCGGCCAAGTATATAAAGTCAACGATCTGAATTTCACTGCGATTTGAGAACACCTATTCCGGACAACGTTCCATCAACATACACGCGACTCCTCCATTAGGGCTTAAAAGTGAGAAATTAGAACGGAAGCCTTCCAGCCAGCAGTGAAATCCCTTGATTACTCTTCCTCAGGTTGTGTGAGGTGAAATCACGGGAGCATTGTAATGACCAAATAGAGGTCGCAAAGAAGGTTTAGGGAGTGTTTTTGGTTGGACGGTTGTAAACACAAGAGCCAATATTTCCTTATATACGGCCCTGGTATTGTCCCTAGCTATAAAGTACGGGATCGAATTATAAAAGTGATGGAAGCTTAAAAGTTATAAAATATGGAAACTATTTGATTAGTTTGTTTGTGGAGGATTGGTTAGTGGCCGGAGTAATATTGAAACCATCATGTGCTTTTTAGTTCACTTAATGATGAGTCTAGGAGTCCAGGAGTCCACAGCAGTTGTTTATAAGGCTCTTTGGTGAGCGGACTTGTAATCATTTGGGCTACACGGTAAACACTCTGAACTGCTCCTCCTCATTGCTCTGACAGCTGGAGTCGACGGTTGCACTGGTCACCTCCCAGGGCAAGACCAGTTAGTAAGTAGTCTGACTTGTGTTCACAATTTTTTTAGATGGCCGCTAAACCATACAACCTACTTAGTTTGTTAAGCAACAGCAAACAAACAATTAAATAAGTCCTGATGATTTTCAGTTCAACCTTTTAGGTTGGTCTTGAACGTTGGATCCCTGTTAAAATTTCTTGCTGCACCCTCTGCTAGACCGCGTTGAACATCCGTTTCAAAATGGAATCAAAGCGATAGGTTGTTTTTTCGTATGTTGTGTAGTTTGGGAATGATGAGATTCTTGTAGTCTCTCATTTGATCCTGAATTTGAGGTATCGCTTCATTAATTGCTGTACCTGTAGGTTTTCCATGAAAATTCTGTAGATGAGTTTCAGTTCATCATCGATAATTTTGCCGGTTCAGATGCCGGGTATTTAAATAAAGTTCTTTACGTTTCGTGCTCAGTATGCCGTTGGAAGTTTTAAACTCACCAGAATAGGAAGTTAGCTCAAAACCTGAGGTAAGTAATGTACACAGAACATCTGTCAGGTGGGTGCTAAAGGGTGCAAAATCCTGCAACTAATTGATGCTCAAATGATTGTATTATCTCAATTAGCTGAACTATGTCATAAGTATTAAAAATTCTAGATTTGTCTTGTTGAATAAAAATTAAACAAGCTGGTCAAACCGGATTTGTTACAGAAAGTTTCTCCCGTTCACAACAAAAACACCCAGCCTTCAAACAAAAGTGAGCAACTCAGTTAAACAGAGCTGGATTCTAATAAGATCAATTTGGCTTCCGTTCTGTTCATTTCCGTTGTTTACTAAAATGAAATGGGAATATAGTTTTTTTAAACATTTATTTCCAAACTCGAAAATCCACACTCTTTTAGATAGAATCCTCCGTACTTCCAGTATAAAGCCACTTTTGTAGGAGAGCCACATGAATAGAGGTTGCTGCCGCTGGCTGTAACTTGAAAATAAGGATTCAGGCATACAAAAAAGCAAATGGGATGACCGCTTGAAGATATTAGCCTACGTCTGGTAAAGTAATGTGCTTCCACATGGTAAGCCTGTTGGGACCTTTGTAAAGCAGATAAAGTGTAATTCTTGAGAAACTTGTGTTGTTGCGCACAGGGATGAAGCCAAGGGATACTTCTCTTCATCAAATTAGTATAGCCTAGTATAGACTAATGTGTGCTTTCCCATTGTGACAGCATGCATATGTGACTGGCTTTACGGTACAATCGTATGGGGTAATCGGATACATCACATCATGTTGACATGTCTAGCGGACCTTGGACTGGAGCGTACCCACGGGCTGAATATACATATCGGCAATAAAAATAAACAGATGACTCATTCTTGCAAAATTATGGCGAGCTGTGTACAATTGCTAGTGCAGAAATGTGTGTCAGGACTTAACGTGCCACTAGAAATAAGAAATTACTAGAAAGATTACTTGATTTCAGTCAGATGGACGGAAGCTTTCCATTCTTATTAACGAATAACTTTTCCACGTGCCATGTGATGACGTGACGAAAAAAACGAAGAATTTTACTTGTTTTAATCAAACACGACAATCACTGGGATGACTTTTGTCTCGTGGATCTGAAAAGCGTACCCGTGGAGTATTTATCGTTATCCTAAAATGTGGGTCATTTATACATAATCACTGTTTTTCTTTTCGTCATCTTTTACATTCTTTGACTCACAGTATTCTTCGTCACATTTTGGCATGACTAAAGGCACTCCGCACATGTTACGCGTGTACTTCTCGAAAGTATCTTGGGAAAAAAAGCAGGTAAAACTGGCATGAGTGTACATGTTACACAACAGTTATTCAACGAAATCAGGCTGATCGAATGAAAAAAATAGAGAAGCCAATATTAAATAGATGGAATTAACTCGAGGAACGACAGTGTACTTTGTGCGCGGAGTTTCAGTAGCGTAGCGCAAGCTAATTCCGACAACATTAAGGAAGGTGGAGCAACGAAATAGATTTAGGACAGGCCAGTAACGAAGAAATCGGTTTTCAAAGTTAATTATGTTAGCTTTTGATACAACAAACAGAGTTTGTTTTATAATCTGGTCAAAAGGTTACCGAATGCTCATTTTCGGACTACGATTTATACCCCGGCCGTTAATGGCTGAAACGGTGGAATTTAAAAAAAACCCAATGTATATAGAACAAAGAGTACACAGATGGCAAACATACGGAAGGCAAAGTTAGTTTAGCTGAGTTGACATGTGACAACTTGCAACTGTCACTCGAGTAGTATAATTAGTGAAAATGACAAAAGCCCAGAGCCTCTGAGATTCAAGTAGTCCCACCATTTATAGAGCTGTCTTAGCACTAGTTCACCTACACGGACTAACAAAATGCAAATGACGCTCGGGATGAACACGAACTTAATTTAAACCGGAAGAGGCACACCACACCCGATCTTAATTCATGCAAAACTCCTGTCAGTCCATAGGCCTTAACACTTGCTGACCCATACATAAAGCTTGATAGACTCAAGAGATTTTGGCATGATAGTATGAGAATATCTTAGCGGTTAGTCTCTGTGCTCCCTTAAAGTTTGAGACTCAAGAATTTTGGCATGATAGTATGAGAATATCTTAGCGGTTAGTCTCTGTGCTCCCTTAAAGTTTGACTAGCATTCTAACCTATCCACTTTACCTAATAAAAGTTGTGTGAAAAGTTAAAAACGTCGCCAGATAACAAATCTGCCTAGTTTTCCCAGTTTTTTGAAAGGCGAGTGATTCTTCCTGGTCATTGATGGCAATACACAAAGCAATAAAACAGAAGATACCCACAAAACGTCTTCAAATTGGAGACGATACATGTGGGCCATAACGTCGTGTCGATAATGGGCTGAGGATTTTGTTGTAAACCGAAGAACTAGGGCATTATTACCACTGAATTAAAATCACACGATGCCTAGGACAAGATTTCCCATATCCAATTAATGTGTCATCAAAGTGTTACTTCCAGTGGAAAGTTTCATCAACCGCGCAAAAATCGTGTTACGCTTGATGAAGTCAGCTCTCTTACAAACTTTGTGCCATTACCCACGTTTTCCAAGCATATATAGTATGATAGATGGGCGATACCTCCCATAATCGAACGAACTGTTTTCAACATAATGAAGTTGACGAGAATTTTCGCGGAGCCTACTGGCCTCAGCGTAAACTGCCAATCCGCATATTAGCTTGTGCATTCATGCATTTTCCGACCAACTATTTAAAGCGGCTGTTCAGTGGGTAATGGAAGCCCGACAGAGGTACCTGTTGCAGGACCGTAAAATTTCTTGGAACACTGTTGAGGTACTATTCTTATCGCACATGTAACGTAAGATTTCACACAGTGATTCCTGTGACACTTCGCATGATAATTCCAAATTCGAAGACCCTAACTGGAAAAACACAGAAAGCTACTGTTAATACTTGAGAAAGATTACAGTTGGTGCTAACTATTTACCAGACACTTCTGTTTGTACATGTTAATCAGAACGTGGTAAAGACAATGCTTCATCTACTTGGATACCAAGGTGAGAATATCCTGTATAGTTATTTCTTATCAACCCTTAGATTAAGGGTAGCAAATGAGACAGTCGTACCTGATACCGAACTCAAGCGTTCTTCTAAAGGAGCGCTAGGGTTTCATTAGGGATGTGAGTGTGTGGTGTAAAACACAAGAGCATAGTTTGGCGTTTTTATTTCTCTTGCTTCTACCTTTGGAGGATATACACAAATCGAATGATTATTCTCAAGTAATTATTCGTGTTTTCCCTCTTGAAGTTCGGTGAGAAACATAAAGCTACTGATTTCATGCAATGATGAAAGTAGCTTGTTTCCGAAGCATTGATGGACTTGATTGGCGTCGCAACGCATCGACGGAAGTAAAATCAAGATGAAATTTTCGATCCCGCAATTCATGCGGACAACCGTTAGCGCATTTTTGGTCGCTCATTTTAATTTGCGCACTCTACTGTGATCACCAGATTCTGAAATTCGAGCGATTCATGTTTTATAGGCCTCTAGAGGTTTTGCACCGCATTTTAAGTTATTGTCAAAACAGAATTTTTCCACTATGAAAAAAGCAGCGTTTGATTGGACAAAGTGGGTGCTAGACTTAGCTTCAAGCAAATTACTAGACAACTGTAAAATGTGCACTAAAATTTACTCGCTTTTCTAGTCAAAAGGTGGCCGAACAGTTTCGCTCCATAAATATTCAAGACTGCTATGTAAATTTGCCTATCTAATAGTAGGTATGAAATGCCTAATGACCATCTCAAGGCAAGCATCATACCGTGGCTTTGTCTTGCGTTATACTACCTACAGACTGGCTGTTTATGAACAAAAAATAATGAAACTTTTGTCACTGTATGTAAGACAGACAATCTCCTGCATTCACGATATCATTCCAAGAGTATTAACTTGGCAGTTTGGTTCTCGGAGCATCCATGCGATATATATATATATATATATATATATATATATATATATATATATATATATATATATATATATATATATATATATATATATATATATATATATATATATATATATATATATATATATGAGCAATCAGAAAGCAACCCAGAAAGTAAGCTTTTTCGACAGTTTGACGATACAAGCTGTGGAAAATTGCTGATGCATTAGCAACTGTCCGATCTTTTTATCTAAGAGGTGCCGATGTCTCTACTTTCTGGATGAATGTTCACAGTTGCTATAAAGGTGCATCTTTCAGGCTCACCGCTAGGATCAAAGAAGGAATCGTTCTTTTCGGAGATATAGGTATTCGGCATGTAAATCTGGCTTGTTCAAAACCAAAGCTGGTTATGTCATGTGACGAAAAGTCATACACTCTATACTTGAAGTGAGCTGGTCGCTTGTTTTCTTGCATGCAAAATTCCGCAGTAAGTGATTGTACGGAATACATGTGGGCGTATAAAATTGTATAACGGCATACCCAATACTTCCAGTGTGTAATCAAAATCCCTTTCTTGTGCCAGTGTTTGAATAACTTCTTTCAACCTCGCTTGGATCATCGTCTTCTTCTTCAGTTTGAAGAACTTTGCGAGAGATAAGTAATCAAACGATATTTTCCAGGTCGGGCTTGTAGACCTGAAGTCCACTGGCATCAAATACCATACAAAATCGCGGATATTCAGTCGCTCCAAAGCTTGGATCAGCTGAAAGCGGAATGATCCGGAAGGTAAAATATCAGAACTCTCTTTCATGCATTTTATTTAGAAATTCCGTAATACATAGTATGTTAGTGATACGGTGATAAAATAAATGTAAAATAATGATATCATGGATCAAGAGATCTGAACCAACACCTGAATATGCAGTCGGATTTTGGCCTTCATATAACCAGGAATTCGGCTTCAGTTGGGGACAGGTCAACAGCACCACTATAAGAAACAGAGTGCCATGGTCTCCGCAAAGCAAAATGTACTGTGTATGTTCGTAAACCAGAAGTTTTTTCAGGTAAATGCATACCATGTTGAATCTACTTTGTGAGAGTTTTGGGATCTTCTAATAAGGTAACATTGGAGAATAAGCCTGTTACAGGGACCGACCGATTCAGACTAATGGTGAAATAGTAAACCAATCAATACTTTGACAAATAATACGATTTTCTTAACAGTATCTCGGCGTTGGAAACAATGAAATAAGTAAATATGCGCTCTAAAGAACGCAAACAGAATCGCACAATACTAGATAAGAACACTAATACAACCGGTGATTCAGTAAGCCGGTGGAATGCAAAATGACCTCGCACCTCACATTCTTCTCATTCTATACCGTAATCTTTAGTCATGAAAGCAACATCTATCGTGCCTTAAGGCACCCGTGTGCTGAGTCTGTCTGAGCAAGCAGAGTGGCGACAGTGAATGACTAGGTGCAAATTCACTCAGGCCAATTCCAAATCACACTCATTACTGATACATACGCAGCTCAGAAAATATGTGTGGTACACTTCAGTTGATCATCCTAAGCATGTCTGTTGATATCCTAATTACTCAACAGCTCTTAGAAACTTAAGTTCAAGCTATGTTCAGAGTACGCGGTTTCGGTGCTCTGAAGGTTCGCATCGGCGAGAAAAATGGAACCAAATCATTGACATGGTAGCATGCTCTGTATAGTCCTTTTCTCTAAAAGCATTGCCTAGAAAGCGCAGTTGAAAGACAGTTGCTCGGTTATGGCCTATGTACACAGTGTTTTTAGTATAAAATTACTCGTATTGTTGTTTATACACAGGAACTTACAGCGAATGGATGCATTACGGACTAATTTATAGGCGCATTCTAGTGATAACTCACAGTGGTCACCGAGAATCTGTAGGAGGCGGCATATGTGGGTGCCCCATCCTGGTCATGAGCATCAGTAGGTGTTTTTGGTTTAATATTCACCACGGCATCTGAAATTTTGAGTAGACCATAATATAGAAGAGTCCTGAAGCAAAACTTGAAGAACAGACAATTTTATAAAATCTTCGTTGCTACTAAGGGCGCTGTACCACAGTGAACATGTTCAGAAGTTCAGACTGAATATATTGTATCCGTCAGCCAACAAGCTTCATTCTCAATGCGTTGAAAAACTTTTAAGGGTGCATACAGTCGGCGGTGAGCCCTGATAAGCCAAAAAGTGACCCCATGGAGAAACATTTTAACCAGGAAACCACAAATGCATCTCGAAATTCCCCATAATTGGATTACTAGGGTTCGAGGTTGCTAAGTTTAGGTCTCCCTTCAGGATGAACGGAACCACAGTCAAAGCTTTGGCCATGTATCTCGCCATGTGTATCAGTAGAAGGCGGAAAGAATGTTGGTCGGATCTTCAGCCACTCATAAGCACAAAGCCACACTCACCACCACTCAGAGAGACGGGAATATTGCACGGACACCTCTGAGCAAACTCACGGAGGTTCACTATGCATCAGTCTACAAAGGCACTAGTGAGTTCACTGAAGTTCCAATGACCGGAACCAGTTTATTGATCTTCAGTTTATGGGTTTTCAGTTTGTCAACTTTTTGGATCACTGACCTTCAACACTTTGGGCTACTCAAAGCAGGAACGCGGCTGCTTTGCAGGAAGGCCCTCAAAACCTGCCACCGGATTACTCAATTCTCCGTGAATTTGTCTTCAAAGTATTAGAAAAAGGACCTTTCTAAACATCAAACTGCTTAATAATACCTAGAGCGTCACGCGATTGCACAGAATTGGACGTGTTATTTTCTGCCATTATGACAAGACCGCAAGCCCGAAAAATCACATAGGGAAGTGGAATGTCAAGTAGTTAAATTTTATTGTCATCTCTGACCAATGGTTTGTCTGTCATATTACCAAACATTCTGTGAGCTACTGGTCTTTGCTTCAGAAATTTTAGTTGATAGCTTCACCTAATTAATTCACACCTTACAGTTTAGTTGAAATGAAGGACCCATTCTGTGTTCATTATTTTGGAGATCAGTGAACCGAGGATGCGGGAATAGGGGATTCGGTAGACGGAGTATTCAGAACGAAGATTTTATGAGTTGTACTCCAGAGAATTCCAGAACTGTCAGTGCATTCACTCGTGATGAATGTATTTAAAGAAGGTGGATTTGGGCAGGCAAGTGAAAACTGGGGGAGTTGAGATCCAAATGCTGACTTTATCCAGTTGGGGTCGACCTAGTTTCGGTTCTCTGGACTAAAACAGACGTTGCTTAAATAGAACATAATTTGGTTGATTTGGTAACAACATAACTGCAGGATTAGATTCTAGATTCAAAATTCACGAAAACCACCGTTCTCATCTTCATTGGCTACTTCTGGAGGGGGGCAACGAAGTCATACTTATATCTAAACATCGAAGTCCAACGTTGTGGAACTTACCGATGGTGCGATAACCGAATCTCAGCCCCGATGTGACAGTGCGAAGGCACCAAAACAAATTTTCTGGAAGAGAATGGGAAATTTCAGGTACAGTTACACACATATTAAAGATTTCGTGTCCTGCAGAATAGTGAAAATCTGAGGTCGCACAGTACATGTAACTCAATAAAATAAATAAGAAATTTCATGTGCACTATGCAGTTTACCCTCAGACTGTCTATTGAGCAGGTAGACTGGGAGGATGACGGTCAACCATGTCATTGAGCCTGTATCAGTATGATCACGCCCACCAAATGTAGAGAGAGTTCTGTGAAACCATGCTTATTCAGCATGTGAGAGCATCAGCTTGTACCAAAATACAGAGGTCAATGATGGAAGCCCACTGTTGAGCTAGAAAACATTCACGTAACTAATCTAGGTCAGTGCGTGGATTGGTGGTGCAGACATGCAGTACACCGCAGTGCTGTGGGGCGCAGCACAGCCCTCTACACGAACAAGGGATCAGTGCATAATTCACAAACGAACCCGCTGCCAGGAAATGTTCTACCTGCAGACAGGCTTCGCCACGCATTTGCAGTAGTTTACCAAGTGAACAATAACCAAACCAGCAGCTCCCAATGGAAAACCCGCTGGACAACAGGGGACGAACCTTCCCTTTAACTAGAGGTTAAGATGCGCTGTTAGTGTGCCTATTCCCGTGCACCAAGCTTCGAAACAGATATATAACCACTTGCTACACATACAAGTTTGTTCTGAACGAGGTTACGATTCCACTACGGGATTTTCGGCTGTTTGGGCCTTAAACAGAGTGGGGATCCAATAAAAGTCTGCCAAAAAGAGAGGCTGATGCCCTAATTTGAGTATACTCCCACCCAATATCAGTTTATTGGGCAGGCCAAAACTCATCTGAGAATGTTACTGGTATATAAATGCCTAATAATGGTCATACTAACGGAAATTAAACTAAACCCAGTGAAAAACAAACAAAAATTGACTCAGATTGACAAGCGGATAGTTAAAACAGGAATTCTCAAATTTTCGTCCAAGTCAGCTGTTAAAGAACTTCTTACCAAGTCATCCTCTTACTTGTTTTATGAATAACATAAATGACTATCTATATACTCCCACCCAATATCAGTTTATTGGGCAGGCCAAAACTCATCTGAGAATGTTACTGGTATATAAATGCCTAATAATGGTCATACTAACGGAAATTAAACCCTACTAAGTGAAAAACAAACAAAAATTGACTCAGATTGACAAGCGGATAGTTAAAACAGGAATTCTCAAATTTTCGTCCAAGTCAGCTGTTAAAGAACTTCTTACCAAGTCATCCTCTTACTTGTTTTATGAATAACATAAATGACTATCTAGCCTCCTTACTCAAAAGTCACATACTGACCACAAGGTTCGAGAGTCTTTACGATATGACGTTTTCCAGTGCTGAAAAAGAAGCGAGCAATTTGTAACCAACTTCCTTCCACCCAAGTTAACTTGGGCGGACGCCTCCACGTGATCAGTCTAACGGGTTACAAACGTACTCATCTGCTTGTTGTTTAGACAGCTAACAGGATTTAAGCATGTTTATCTCATTTTTCAATCAGAAACTTCTTTTGTCATCCAAAGGACGATAATTTCATTCCCAATATAGTTATTCAATAAAACCCGGACTTCTTTTTAAATGTATATTTCCGGTTCCATTAGTGTAATAATATTACCGAGGGGAAGTTATATAACATAGAAAATTGATTTCATAAAGACGATCGAAATTACCTAGTATATGGTTCCTTATTTCAGCCATTTTTCCAAAATAAAATCCTCATAAAGTCTGTCATCGGGGTAGAATGCGGGGTTTGAGTGAGCATGGAATTCAGGCTAACGAACAACCTATTTTTCGTATAACTGAAAAGCAGTAAGCTACTTACCCGATAAATCAGGCACGCCAGGACTCCCTCGCACCAAATCTGACAACGATTCAAAATATGAAATTTTTTGGAACAAACATTGTTAAACAAGCTTGGTTTAGCAAGCACATTTTTGCTGACCTACGGACAGATTATATGCGATGGCGATATTAGTGTTAAGACTTACCAGATAAAAGTGGTCCCGTCAGGTAACACAATTTTGCTAGGAAGTGTAAAAGTGAACCACTTTTTATCAGATTGCATCTTCAAAGAAAGAATTATTCGGATGAAGCCCTTTATGTAAACATCATATATATGTATATGTATATGTATAAGTTTATATATATATATATATACGTATATGTATATCCCGTGCACACTCCATCAAGGTCACTCAACTACGATCTAATTGTCAGATGTTGCCCTGTGTCATGTATGCTACCGATTAACTCCGTATTGCATTCGTGTATTTTCAGGTCTAATTGTTTCGTCATTTACGACCCGTGTAAGTGATGAAACCGCAAACATGTTTCAAATCTCAGACGACGTTTGACTGTTATCCGAAGCGGACAACGGACAACGGACACCTGTGTGCACAAAGGTATCGGTGGAAATATTTGTCATTTGTGACCATACGAGTGCATATTTTGGTAGAGCAGGGTGAGCTTTGGTGGTGATAGAACCCAGCCGGGTTTTAGAGCACGTGAGTTCCGTCGATCGATTAGGCACGGCCACCAAACGACATATCCATGGAAGTCAGTCAGGTGGGTTCTGTGAATCGTCTGAAAGAGAGCACACTGAGTATCAGAGACGCACGAAGGTAGTATCCCCAGTCGGTAGAAAGCAAGAAACAGAATAATGGATGACCATTTGGTCGTGCAATTCATGAAGTACTTGATACAACCACTGCACTCTGGCATAGAAATTATAGAGAGTGACCTCAGAAACCAAGCAAATCGACAAAATAATATTGATTTCGTCAAAAACCAAAGTTGTGGTAATTTGAGCTTTCTTTATTTTCATCAAATGATGCGAAAAATTAAACTAAACTGAATGAATGGACATATGAATGAACAGGTTATTCAGGGTTTGGGTCACTCACGTCCTGGAAATCTAGGAAAAAATTTCACTATTGGTGTGGTGAAATTTGAACAAACAGTGATGAGCTGACATATTTATTTATTTACATATCAAATCGGGGTTCATACTAATTTGGGCGTTGACAATCACGCTCGCTTAGATCACCAGAGAAAAGCTACACCTGGCATAAACAGTTTGCAATGTAAATTCAAAATGAAAGCCTTTACATTTAAAGGACACGAAAAATAACGAACTTCGCTCGCCTGTACGCTTATTTGATCTAAGCTAAAAAGTCTCTAAACTACGTCCCTTTCGGGATATCCCATTCCAGCTAAATGTGTTGCACAAATGTAGCCTAATGTTTCAGTTGACGTGATGTTCCAGAAATCGCAGTATGTTTTCTCAGCAAAACAATCCTCATAATTCGGCCCGAAAAGCATAGATAGTTTCGTCAACCGTACATTATCTTGGACCGGAATTCCACTCGTCATCAAACCCACACATTTACGTACAAATTTCGTTCCAACTGGACACCTATCTGAATCACCTAGCTGAATCAAGCCTAGCATTTTTTTATTTCTACCGTTTAAGCGGTGGAGGCCAAAGGTTCTCTAAACTTGTGTTTTTATTAAAACAATTAGCTCAAGCAAATAGTTCCGGAAAAATGATTGTAAAACTACTGGCCAACTTTCACGGCCATTTCGTCTAAACCTCACTGGTAGACTGGGTTTTGCCAAACTGAGTCTGCTAGATCGTGTGGTAAGCTCTTGTTACTGACTATGTCTTACCTTCATTGTGTTGCTTTGTATTGTTAAATTCACTTATGCGAATTATCAAACTCTAACGATCAGACGAACATTATCAGTAATCATTAACCATGAATGAGCGTTTCTCAGGCATCATCCAATATCTGGCTGATGAAAAATGATCACTTCAAATTTACACGAGCGGAGTTTCGTAACCATTCTAACACTTATTTGAACTTCACCCAAACATCAAAATCGTCTGTATATTCGAGGTGCGTTATTTTTCGGCTGTCTGTAAATTTTCCAAAAGTCAACGCGTGGTTCTTCGGAACCCTTAGGGGATTTTGCGGACTTAGTCACCTTGGGTAGATGAAACCGCGAGTTATCTGACTACATCATGCGTCTGTTTTTGACTCTTGACGCCATATGCACGTTAACTTCTGGGAGAAAGACAATCTTCCTCGACTGTTTGCACTCCAGAGGAATCTGAACGACTAATGAAATGGGTTGACTCTCCGTCTGCCACGCATTCTGATTCGAAATTGACTCTCCGTCTGCCACGCATTCTGATTGAATGCTGCCGGTTTTACCGTGATACCAACGGTTGTTTTTGTAGCTCCGTAGGTTTCATCGGCCCCTATTTTGTGAGTTGCGTATGAAGCAGCCCTTGGAACGGTTCGTTTGATGCTCACAGAGATGGCATGAAAATTAATCCAGATACTGTCTAAAATGAATCTGTTTACGAAAGGCAGTTGCACCAAGATCTGATAACGTTGTTGAACTTAACAGCGCGAAAGCAAAAAGATCGCTTGACACTTCCGAATTTACACATGCAGCTAACATATTAGGAAGAAAATTCAATAAATGCGGCATGTCAGTAGGAAGAAATTGCCATGGGCATATTACCACAGAGTGCATGGCGGATATATGAACTGATTCATTGTTTTCTCCCCAGTGATCAAATCAGCGACAAGAATTGTGTTGTTAGAGCTTTGAGTGTCAGATCATATAACAAGAAGAGGATCTCTGATGACGGACCGAATTCACTGGAAGCTAGTAGTATAAAAGTATGGTCGTGTTACTACTTACGTGGAGGTATTTTCGAGAGGTACAAGTCTATCATTAACAACAGTGGAATCAGGAATAAATTAGACGAGTTTCGTTGTTAATGAGCAATAACAGAAAAGTACAACGGTCAAGCTATCCAAAAGTGCTTGAAACAATCAACCAGGCTAAATTTGCAATGCAGAATGTCCTCGTACACATTCTTGGGCACAGCTCATCAAACATTTTGCGATCTCTCACTAAACACCCACGCAAAAGCTCACGGATGCCAAATATTTAATGGTTCAGGTCAAGTAGAAGGGGCGACCATAATGGCAATATGTATGGGGCAAGCAGACGGTGAATGAACAACGGTGACAGTGAAGGAACAACAACAACATTAAACTTAAGGTAGTCCAGAAGAAATAGCTGTTCACACGTCCATTGTACATTCCATTTAAAAGATCATTATTTGAGTGGCCAGTCAGCACATAATCAGGTGATTGGAATTCCGTGATTGAATGCTTTATACCCTAGGTGCGAGGTATCCCCATTACCGATCGGCAGCATTTGGCCGAACAGTTTACTCTCTAGCCTCTTGCTGGGAGCTCAAAGGAGATACGCATTACTGAATGCTTCCTAATAAGGCTAGAACAAATTTACAGCACTACTACGCATTTAGGCCCTGGTCGACTTCACTGCACCTCTGGCAGAATTAAAAAAACTTAAACGGTTGTCTTGGTTAGAATAATATCAAATCACTCCACTTCATGCATTCTGCGAACAAAAGTACACATTATTGTTCAATGGAATCACGCGGCAAGGCGTAAAATGATGGGTTCTATGAGGTAAACGGTGCATAAACAGTGTGTAATATAGTACGAGCCAGAGGCGCATGTTAAAGACTACCTAACCCTCCCAGATGAACTTATTCGCTCGTTGCTTTAACATTTAAAAGTAAGAACAACGACGGTGAACTGCTACCTCCACGGCATTATTATAATTCTGTGTGCTGTCCAGGAGATAAATCGCCTCGAAATGTACATAGGTGTTGATTCCTTTCTCCTACCTTTTATAGGTGTATAACATAACAAGTGTCTAGAAGGAATAAAGTACGCAGGGGTTTTCAGTAAACCCTCGGTTGTGTGAATTGGGAAACGCCAGATGAATCACTGAGTAATATGGCAAAATTCAACTCACCAATCTGATTTGGTTCGACTGACGTTTCGCTACCTGAAAAAGATAACTCTGCCAGTTATAATTATTCAGTTTCAGATCCCTAGAGAGGAGACGTCAGTTCGTAATAACGATTCAGGAAAACAACGTAGATTCAGCATGTCATCTACATAGATATTCATTTTAGGGCACTAATTATCGGCTCGTTTTAAAAGTCAGTCTGGAGATATGGCCATCCCGACCGTACACACTTCATTGAGGGTGAATGTGTCTCGTCAGAATGCTAGCATTCCCAAATTGCCAGTATGATCTAAAGTCTTACTTTGCCCTATACACTACCTCATCCTTCTTACAGTCATATTCGTTTGTCGACCCAGAATAGAATAGTTGGTGTTCAATATTCTGATACAGGTAGTATGGAACATTGTTCACTAGCCGTCAAAAGGCCACTTGAATTACTCACTGCAAATATGTGCAGCGGATTTTGTGGACCGATGTCGTCCCCTATATTGCACTGAAGGATGTCACTATGATGAACTACGGTGGATTACGGTCTCCAGCTATATTACCACGTACATGGTTTACGACAAATGATTTATAATTCCTCCGTCTAACAGGAAAAAATTGGTTGGTGGTATTTCATGGTTTTGGAGTGACTCGTGATTTCTAGTATGTGCCATACTTTAAAGTCGTTGCGGCTTTTGTCGAAAGCTTCACTTTTTGAAAATGGATCTCTTGTAATATACGTTAGAAATCACGTGATCGTAGTACATCGCAGATGAAACGAGAAGTAAACAGGGGTATTCACATATAGGAAGGAACAGAGCATACAAAATATACGTCTGGGTATTCATGACTCACGCTGGGGCAGAAGTGGTATACCGATAGCGTCTTTCGCGAATTCGATTGCCGTTCCTTGAGGAAAAATGTAGTGAAGAAACGTATTTACTACTAGAAGTGTGGTTATTGGGTATTTGCCTTGGATACACTGGAAGAAGCTTTAAATCAAAGTAAATGGACAAATGCATCTTTACCGGAGCATGTAGTAAAATGATGCTCAATATCGAGACTGCTGGACTGATAGTTTTATTGATCCCTTCGTAAAAACCGGACATTTCGTTTGAGTCTTCAACGTTTTTGAACAAGATATGCGTTTCGTTCTCATTTGGTGCATCTTACTTGGTAGTGTATTTCGGGGAAACTATCGAAAGCTAATCGTTCGAGTATGGAAAACAGAGGGAGAAATGCAAAATTGCTTCCCCACGTGACAGCACTCAGAAAGTCGATGGAACCTCTTTGACAGTTAGGTCTTGCTTGGAAATATTCTGTCTCCAATTTCAGTGAGCCTTATTTTGTATTCCAAGTTTACTACCAACAAAAAGCCAGCTAAAATTGGTTTATCAAGGGATCACCAGATTGCCAGGTACTGGGGTTTTCTTAATCGAATGTGTGAAATGCTACAGCCAAATCAGAATAGTGACATATCACTGTAGTGGACAGTTGAATTCACGATACAGAAAGTGCCCTACGAAAGAAAAAGCTCATCGGCGAACCATTTCCTTCTTGGAACCCAATTTCAGGGGACTTACTGATAGTCGCTTAACTTGACTAGAGTTCATTACCAAGAATTGTTATGAAGCGGTCACGGAACAGAAAGTGCCCTACGAAAGAAAATACTCTTCGGCGAGCCATTTCCTTCTCGGAATCTAATTTCAGGGGACTTACTGATAATCGCTTAACTTAACTGGAGTTCATTACCAAGAATTGTTATGAAGCGTGATTGAAATAGGACAAACGATTCATTTTCGGTCATTTAACGTTGTCGTATAGAAAAGCAACTTGCCAGTCACGCGGAAGTTGAAAGCTTGATCCATTTTATCGGTTGTTTCCAACAGTGCTATAACAGTGCTTACAATCGTTTCTTCGTCTGTGATTGCCAATTCGGCGCCCAAAGTGAATAAGTCGAATGTCAATTTGATGTCACATTCAAGTGCGCTCGTTTGATCCTGCATCGGAAAACCCACTGGATCCATGGTTAATGCAGAGCGAAGCAAATTCATGTTTTGGAGTGTCTTGGAGAGCTGAAGTTAAGGTCATTTTCGATTCGATTGTCAGTATCAATTTCGTGTGCATGTTCAGTTTGTCTGGATTTATTTAATTTATGCGTTGTTGCCCACGAAGTGTTCCTCAATTAACGATGGCTTGTTTATGAAGAGTCAGATCGACAGCTGCACAGCTGCTATGTAATCCTTTTTAATTTAAAACTTCCCGTCACATAATGTAGTACACATTATTTTAGTTCGCTTTCGGTCATAAGTCAGAAGACACCTGTCGAATATTGAGGTGTATTCGAGCACGGACCATCATTTAAAAGTATTTAACCAAACCTTTCAAAGCACGTCATGTGCACCAGCAAGCACGCGCATACGCTCTTTGATGAAGTATCAACCCCTGTGTTGATATCTATAGTCAGATTACTTCGGCGTGAATGAGTCCTGTTTTATGGCATCATACTGGTAAAACTGGGATTATTTGCTACCATAGAAGTATTTATCCTTGTTTGTCCCTAAAATTCTACGGTAATCACTTGGTATGTGGGGGAAGTGCACTCAAGCTGGTCAACTCACTGCTCGTTAGTGGTTCCAAAAGCTGTACACGAAAGTCCGCAACTGCAAGTGCACATATCTGGGGACAGACTTTATAAGAGCTCATGAATTATTGTGCTTTGTTCGGAAGTCAAACTCACTAACAGTCTTCGACCAAAACACGAGTTTAAACTGTGACGTGAGAAATTCGTCTGAGCAAGATGGGTGCACATACGGTTTAGGTGATCGTTGGTTGGACTACTATACGGTCGCTTAGAAAACCAGAAGCCAATGTAACTCCGAAACCAATATGCGCTCACTGTTTTCTGGGGCAGAATTTCAAAATTTCAAGCAGTATTCCGTAAGACCAGTAACAATAGGTAGTGGGCGGGCGACTCCCGGACTGTGAGAATAGAAAGCGAACTGATGGGGCAATTCGCTATCTGTATAACTTCTGGACATGACACAACAAGCTTATTTTACAGGTCCCAACTCTTTAGGACCCTGGAAGATCCAGTAAACCTTTTAAAATTGTTGTAAACAAAAAGCCGTGTACTTGCGTAAACTTAACAGGAAGCATCAGGCAAAAGATACACAATTTTACTTTCGCCGTAAGTTTACCATGACAGTTCTGTTTGAGATCGACCGCAGTACCTAATTACTTTGGCAATAAAGTCTACCACGTTTTTACGGTTTCACTGTAAACTTTTCTCAACCGGTCCCTACGTATTTGTATTTTATTGGGACATTGTTTTCTTCATGAGTGTAGAGTAATTGCACATTTTTTACACTACGAAAAATGATAACATGGAGCATCCGTGAGCATCCGATTATATAGTATATATTTTTAAAGTTCTCTTACTGTTTTGTGATAGACATTCAAAAGTATCTCATTGGTACCGTTCTTCTGTGCGCTTCACTCCTGGTTACTCGTGCCCAATACAAAACAGTAAAAAACAAATACTCTCGATAGAGTCTTTATTTGTTAATTTACGCGGAACTGCTCTCAAATCTGCAAAAGCTCCGTCCGACTTTAGAAACTGTTTTTGTATCAAAACATCCTTAGTCAAGTGGCTGACTGGGAATTCGCGAGAATGTTCCTTGTTGGCAGTAATCAAATATATGATTTCACCGAAAAGGTTTGACGATACGCTTTTCACCGCCATTTCTGAGGAATTATCGTGCATCCGATCTGACATTCAATAACTTCATCTCAGAATGCAATGGTGAGGAACACTTCGTTTGGATCAATGCATTCAAAATGTAACAGAAAAGTAACATCAGCATCTCTATTTTAAATGGCTCGACTGCGGATGCTTGCGGATTTCAGTTGGGTGGAAAGTGAGTTTCACGAGAAAAAAATGATGGTTACTGAACTTTTCGGTGATAGTTTCAGACCACAGGACTGACTAATGTAAAGCCCCCTTTTGGGTGGTGGTGAACAATCTACCTACTTTCATAAGTAAGTAGCGAATGCTGAACTCGATTGTTTGTTGTGATTAGGTGCATCACGTTGTTGCACATAAGTTATGGACGAAAACTACGAGTGCTGTGTAACGCAACTGATGTGCGGGAATCAAAATTTGGAGCACTGGCCGAGAAATTGCTTTTCCCTGATGAGGCAACCTATCTAGATGTTGTGTGCAAGGCTTCTCAGTCACAGGCACGGGTATTCTCCTTGCTCGAAAGTAAGTCAGTGCAATGAGATTCAGAACACCTTCTCATCCTTTGAAGATCTCTATCGACACGTTTCTTGTAAGGTAAGTTCACAAAAAATCAGGGCAAATGCTTCGGGGTCCTTAATCATGCAACCCTTAACGTAGATGTTTTCTTCCCAGTGAACTGATTTAAGGAGAGCACCGCTCACTTTACGTCTGCCTACATGTAGTCAGCTGGGATTTCACAAGCCACAGGGCTGTACTAAACTTGTTACTTTGCGCGACGTGGCTCACCATCTGAAGCTTTGCAACCTATCACAGATAATACCATTGTATCACATGCTGTAAGTTATATGTTTATGAAATGAGACACAAGAGTTCGATGCAAATCAAAAGTAGTTGTGCTGTAACCAAGCATCACCTGGATAGTGGACGAGTAACAGGGACCAAAAACATGCTTCATTCACTTTTATGCTTCTTTTCATACCATGAGAAATGCAGATAACGTACTGATGTGGACAAATATGCCCGAAGGACGGAATAATACACCGTGTTGGTTTCTTCAGCGGAACTCCACCTTATTGGATCCATTACAAAGCCATTCAGCGTGACCACTGAAAACGAAAAGCAGTGGACAGATTTTTTAAATATCCCTTTTGAAACTTTGTGTTAATGAAACAAAATTATCAAGATAATATTTTCGTTGAGCAACAGGCATGCGATCCTATGAAGGATCTTGTGATTTCGCGAAGTGCGAAAGAATGATAAAAACTACGGCTTCGCAACAATTGGTGTTTGTTTCTATTGTTAATGCTCATATGATTGAAATCCTATTAGAACTAAGAAGAGCGGCTTTGCGATTCCACCAAAGAGCTACAGTGACTAGGCCATGTGCTATGAAGTAATTTTGCGCGCAGTAGTGTTCAGAACATTTATGGGAAGCGACCCAATGATCAATCGATTTCCGGTATCAAGTGTGCGGTACTCAGAGAGGGAGCATAGAAGCTAAGGCCTAGTGGCACCGTTCGTCCTCCGATATTCGAAATATTTTCGGATAAATGGTTAATAAATATTTTCTGCTCGTATGCCGTAATATTTCTGGATGGCTTAACTTTCAAGCATTTTTGTAGCGGGAGGAGACTTGATATGATGTACAACCGGTGTAGTCTTAACTAATTAACTAGATTAGTGTCATCTTGTGTGGTTACATTTTAGTCTGAATCCGTTTCTCGGTAGTTTAGAACAACAGTTCTGCAAATCACACTTACGTTATCGCGTTTGATGCAAGAAGTAACCCGTGAATTTCACAGTGCATGGTGTAAAACATCGACTGATGATGGGGGTGAATAGATTTTACGAGTGTGCAACTCCATTCTGGTTTAATCTGAGCGGCCAGCCAATTAAAAATTTACGTCTCTAATGTTGGCCTGTAACTTTGAATAGATTCTCCATAAAGCGGACTTTGATTCCGTCGAGAGAATAGTGATATAAAATAAATAACACGACCTTGGCAGACCAATTTGCTTTACCATATTCAGTCAATAAGAACGCCCAAGGCTATACGATAGGCACCGTTTTGAGTTGTATGGAGTACAGATCAAAGTGTACATATCTCAGACAGGGCTGTAATGTTTAAAGATAAAGCAAGTTGCGAGTTTGAGGCTCCTGTCTTCTCGTTTTGTTCTGCAATTTTAATAAAGTTAACCCATATCCTTTTCTCTGTTGCTTGCTTTAGTAGACCGAAACTCAGCAAGTGAACTCCAAAGATCAGAGCTCCGAAAGCTGAAGGACATCGTAGTCAGCAGAAAGATTGCCCATTCCGTATAAAATTGTAATGTAGTAGTCTGACTCGTTCAAAATTTGACGAGGTTTGTATCTCTTTGTGGGCGTTTTATCGGAGTAACAGTAAACAAGCAAGGAAGGCAACAGCGACTGTTCCTTACTCCCAGGCATGGGCTTCGTTTAAAACGGACAAAGGTTCGTGAGAAATACATTGTGCAGTTTTCGCCAAGAAACGTTATCGTCGACATTTTTGCATCAACCTGATTGTGGTCTGTATTTTAACACTTTTATACACAAAGTAGAACAAGTGCGATCGCTTTTACCTAACACTAATCTGTGTGGTGTTTGACGAAATTCTTCGACATTGCGTTCTGAAGCCGAATATGTTATCAATTCATTGATTTCTCAATTTGGTCAGATAAAGGATTTCGTAGTATGGTTTTAACTATCAGTAGGCTTCTTTTAATTTCCTTGACTGAATACCGCGATCTTGGTATCTTTGTGCATCCAGCAGAAATGCAGAAATTTGCACAAACTGTCCAGTTTGTGGTGTGGTCATTTCAGCTAATCCAGGTCAAACAAAATACAATGAGTAGCGGTTCTTAAAAATGGGTCGTTTGGTTTGAAACGCACTCACAGTAGTCTTCAGTGGTCCTCGCGACATAGGTATCTGTATTCTTTACACTATTGTGTGAATGGATTTTATGCATGAAATCCGCTCTCTCTCACACAAGAATTTTTTCAAAACATATGCGTGTCTGGCCCACCTTGAAAATCATACACGCAAAAAGTGGCTCGCTTTCAACTGGCTTTCTGGATTTTCGATGTCTCATTGTGCTTTAAAAAGTATGCCATTTTGTTAGGTATTACTTTGAGTTTCATGTTCAAGTAACTTCTAGAGAAATATCGGTTCTCAGCGTTGTTAAAACTTTATATCTGGGCAGTTGAGAGAAATCCAGATGTTGTCTGTCATGTGCTGCTGAGTTTTTCGTGTTTTGACCTCAGTCACTGCGAAGTGTCTAGTCGAGTTCCAAAAAAGGGTGATATGCATGGTTAATTTGACTGTAATTTGGAACAACAAGCTGGTCCCTTTTTCTAAATGCAGTAATGCACACAATGTTCGATGTAAACACTGCCTTATGGAGACCTGAATTTTCGGTTGCACATATTCTAAGCCTACACTAAACTGAGTAAAATCCGTCACAGTTAACCCGCTTCAATATTCGATTAACGGCCGCTTGACCAACTTACTATCATACTAAAATATTACAGTGCCAATATTGACTACGCCGTTGGCTGTAGACCGATAGTCATGACGACTGGCTTCCCAGATTCCCTTCACATCGACAGCGCACGGAATGAAGGCTTATCAAAGAGGGATAGAGAAGGAATTGTGGTAGAAACCCTTGTCAACAAACGACTACCCGTAGAGTTTTGTTGAGCTTTTAGCAATAAGTGCAGCTGTGCCCTTCAACTTACAGCAGTCCTAAATATGGGAAAATGTTGAAGTAGGCGAAATGTCCGATTATGTTTTAGACCTCATCTCTGAACTTCTTGGTTTGGCGTTCGTTTTAATTAGAGGGAGGAACATGGGCCGACAATTCTGACTATGTGGGGGTCTTGCGGGAAATGTGTTGTTCAGTTTTACATCACTCTTCTTTTGAACTCGTTTTGAACTGAACAATACATCTCCCGCAAAACCCCCACAAGCATCAACAAAAGTTGTTCAGCTGGTTTCAAGCGTCTATGGCGCTACCTGACTGGGAAGTCCTGACAAGCGGGTCAATCGATCGTCACAACCAGGACAGTCACTGGGTCGTCGTATCGATTATGTGTCAGGCATACCAGTCACATCGCTCAAGTGAGAACACGTTCGCCCGTTCAGACTTGAGAATTCAGATGCGCCCAACATTCGCTGGTGGAATACTGGTAACACATTCGCCTCGCATGTCAGGTGTCCGGAGTTCAAACCCCGGCATGGCCATTGGATATGCACTGCTGATGAGGTCTAAGAAGAGAGAAAATCTGGTCCAGTGCTTCCCCCCTTTGGTGTGGATTAGCCTGAATAATTGTGCCAGGACAGGAGGACGATTGTTCAAAACGAAAGTGATGTGAAACTGAACAATTCTGATTATATTTTTATCGATTACCTTACAAAGATAAAGAAGCCTGTAAGGCAATGAGCAATATCTTCTTGAACATAGGACTGACTAAGTCAAACGGAGTGGAAGCTAATCGCGCCATGTGCCGATGTAAATGGCAAATAAGGGCTGACTTAGAGAGAGCGACGAATGTAATGGGTTTCATGACTTGACACTCGTCCATGAGTTCAAATTCGCCCCACTATAAGATAGAAGCTCATACTTTAATTTATGGAGCTTTACCATATTACTGTTTTATCTGCTTATTCGCCAATCTGTTGTATCCGCTGCTGACCCCACTCCAGTGCCTAGTGCCGGAAAAATGGCTCGCAGAAGGAAGGACATCAGTTATAAACCTAACAAGTGAGCGAGTTCATGGAAGTGTAAAGATTACGACGGCCTTGCGCTATTTAAAGGGCACATTCTGACCCAAGCTGTCTGATAGGCGCTTGGTGAACACCCAATAGTTTTTGCCAAATTGATTAAACGATTGACTGGCCCAGATGCTGCCGGCTTTCCTGTTGAGATTTTGGTTGAGTTTTAGGGTCTAAGTAGATTTCAGAAGTTCTGGGGTTACTTTCAATAATCTGACCTTCCTGATGATTGCTTAGTTGCGTGATGGACTGGCGTGGTGCCAATTCACTTGGGCCGTCCGGTGTCCGAAAAAACCTTCAGGCACGCTGGCCATCGTTACATCAGGGTCTATTCGCAAATATTTTTGACTTTGTGACGAAGACGCATCATGCGTTATGCTGGGTTGATTTAGTTAATCAACGAGCCCAGCTCTGAGTAAAAAGCAAAGCAACACTAACGAATGGTAGCGTGTAAAATACAGTCCGTTCAATCAAATAATGCCAGGTTTTGGCGTAGACAGTTGAGTGAATTCTTACACCGTCATCTGAAGTCGTAAGCGGCACTTGTTGTTACATAATTCCCGACAAAAAGATAGTTGCATTAGTCTGCAGAAACAAAGTTTCTTCGCAATATAAATTGATGCACACTCATTGACAGATCCAGAATGACGGGTTGGTGAGATCTCTCTATTCAGAAATCAACTCAAACATGTGAACCTCAAGCTACAGTCAACTCTAACTGCACGTTCATAATCCTACCTATCAATATTTCTGAGGAATATTAGTGACTTACCAAGTAAATAGCGCTCTATTTCCGAAACCAAACGATAGCCTTTGTGATCTACAAGTGATATAAATATATTATAAGCGGCGATGAAATATTTATCTGTCCTGTCCTGCTTTGGGCTGTCGTTCAAACAACAACTGCCCCTATATTTGAGAAGTGCGGACTGTAGATGTATTCACTGAAAAACGGTCACGCTGTTTTGTTGGAATGCATCGCTTCCTAAGTGAGAACCTTCTACTCGAACAACAAAAACCCTTAGAAAACATATCCTGGAGCCACTACTTGTTCTCAAGTCTCTGTGTGGTAAGACGCTAGGCTTATACAAACCGGTTTGTGCAATTTTTCAATGTGGCTGCCTTGTCTCTTTTTCTTTGTCGCATGCCTCATTGGATGTACACATAAAATTGTCACCAAAATCCAAACATCTACCCAGTTGCGTGTATATTTGACACCGAATTTGTTCTTAGCCCAACAGTAAAGGTGTCCAGGTTCACCAGGTACGTAATGGCCGCTGCGCAAAATAAATCCAACTGGCCAGTAACATTCAAATTTTGGAACCAAAATGCTTTGATCACGTGCTTTAATCCGTGACTGCGGAATTATATATTTGTCTCCCGCATGGGAAAACTGCAGGGGCCACTCTGTTGTCCCTATTTGAGAGATGATGTGGCGTTTTGTGTACTGGCTAGAAACTTCATTACACCTAACGAACAATGACCAGGAAATCGGTCAATGTAATAAAGATAGTATACAGTGTAATAACACGCGCCAAGGCCTTAGACCATGTATAAACAAACCTTCCAAGAATTTTTAGATGTTCACACCCCATAAGAAAGCTCAGAGCAAATTTTCTAATTTTGCTGACTCATAAATCTCACAAGCGTTTTGTAGGAGATGGCAGTGGTGATGCCTCGAGAAATATCGAATTTAGAGCAGTTCCTATGAAAGAACACTAAACTGGCTTCGTTCTTGGTGAGGGATGAATTTGTCGGGGAAATCCTGAAGTAATCGCCACTAAAAAGCCCTTAAATTTGGAAGCCGTTTCTATGAAAAGTCTTCTGAGTAATTTCTGGTGTATGAAGTTGCTTTCTATCAACTTCGTGATGTAGCTTCGTGATGCAGCTCTTTTGCATTATTATGGCTCTAACCGAAATATTCCGGAGTAATATGGCCTCAGTGATGTACTCTCAGGAACCTAGTTCAGTTGTGTGTCAGTTGTGTTAGCAAGTACACGAATCATCCGACCTGACATCCAGACTAAGGGGTGCGATAATACAGTAGAAGGTGACCAATACTGTTTTCGATTCTTTCCTCTAGTCGCTGCTCACCGGCGACAGTGAATCATGAAACCACTATAGCTGACACCAAGCAGTTGATTGAGAAAGCTCTCTTTCTTGAAAAATGTGATTGCAAAAAGTGCTTCATCAGTAATGGGACAATTTTTATGTTAACCCATAATGTACATTATAATACTTTACATTCTTATAATATTTTCCATATCAAACAGTAGAATGAACAGTAGAGTTAAACACTTACTTAACACTCCCCATTTAAGATCAAAGCAGCTTGGATTGTACTTGTTCAGATGTCCTAAACAAGTAAAAGGAAAAGAAAATCGTTAAAATGCCTGGCATATTTAACCGGCGTCAGTTTAACATGACTTAGCGGCACTGTCACTTACTACGATGAAGTTCCAACTGACTAGGATCAGTGAGTTTGAAGCGCTCTGTCAAGTCATTTACTGTAACAAAAAAGCCAGATAACAATAAAGCATATTGTGGATGATCTACAGATTCCGAATTAAATCGTCGCAAGTTAAAACCGACGTTATTTAAAAACCATACTTTTTACAGAGATTACTTGTGTGTATTCGAGGTCTTGTTTTGAAAGATCACACAAACAGGTGCTGAGCAAAAACTCACCTTGTACAATGAAAACGGGTGATATAAGCGAATTCCGGTTGAAACGCCTCTGAATTAGTTGTTCCAGCTTTTTGGCATGTTCTTCGAAACATGCTTCGTTAGAACTTGCTCCACCAAGGCCCTCGTATTCGAAGGTAAGCCGTGCAACCAAATTGGGTAGCCCAGTCATTCCTTCCAGTCTGTGACATCCTCGATAGTACTGGTTATACCAAAATCCTGCTTCGTGGAAAAGCTCCCGTGCCTAAAAAGTAAACGTTAGGTGTTTACAAGGGGTTGCTTTGTCACGTATACGTTTTATTGCACGTGTGCGCGGGAGGGAAAAACATTATGGAACCGTTGGCACTTTCGTCATATTTTTTGCAATCCTTTAGTGAAACTGAACAGATTTGATTCAATGAGTGAAACACGTCGTGGGGAATTCACCTACAAATGTACAAGCACTTCATGAATTTTTGGTTACTTACATAGGCCAAGTTTTAAGAAAAGCTCGAAAAGATGACATGACCGTTTGGTACTGTTACCTTTGGAAAGTTCCTGGTGATTTGTGCTCGTTAGCTCCAAATACACCTACGAATTTTCTTGTAAACTATTTTTAGGTAAATGAGTGGCACTTATCTAACCATTACTCACCGTGTTTCAGAAAAGCCGGTTACAATGTTTGGAGACAGAACAAGCTTGCAAAACTGTACACTAGCTGTTCTGGCATAATTCATGGTTATTGAAAAGACCAGTAGATTGGTCAAAAGCTTACATGAGTCAACATAAGTATCAGGTATGATGAAATCACAAGTCAAAACTTTAAATTTTCTTGCTGTAAATTCCCAACCTGATTTTTGCAAAAAATGTAGTTCATTTCGGAACTCGAGCATTTAAAAAATTTACTGAGTGGTTTTTTTTACCGATCCAGTCGTACATTTTTCTAGATTATGGGTATATCTCGCAAAAGAAAGCACTTCGTATGATTTCCATAACGATCGTACTCTGAAGTCGGCATTGGAGTCCTGGTCATAGTATGAGCTATTTCACTCCGTACACCTAACTATGTCAGCCTTCCACGATCCGTAGAAACCGTTAGAGAGAACGCCACTGGATATAACATAATTTCTGCTCCAATGAAAGCTGGCACCCTCTATCCTAGTAAGAATTTAAACTTAAGAGTTTTAATTGGTTGTCTGAACGTAGGTAGTCCTATCTTCACCAGGCTGGTTTAATCAAGGAGGCTGGTTTCAGTATACTGTGTGATACCATTCCCTTCGAAGGGGAAACCATCCGCAGTTAAGGCGGGTTGTGATAAACGGTATTTTCCCACTTGTCAGGGCGCGCCCAGACAGAAGAAAAAGTGCATGTGCAGAGAGTGACGCATCCTCAAGGTCACCATTGGTTCGATACGTCCGGAAAGTAGGTAAGTAGGCGGCTCCCACTAAACACGGCTCTCATCAAACGTCTTAGCAACACACGACCAGCGTAGTGGGCCTGAGAATGTTCACGACCGGAACACCACCACTGGCTGTACGGAGCGAACAAGTGAACGACCATATTTGGCCAAGTAGTCATCCTATATATTTACGCAGACGCTCTGTACGTTTTGTCCTGGCAATACAGCCGTGTCCCCCAGTTCTCTGTCTTCTCCCTATCGCGTAGTCTGGCAGGCTCAGTGCAGGCGAAACCCCATAGCTCGGCCACCACTATAGGGTAAACACTACTGCTTTTATTCAATATTTTCTTTCATTCACAAACATTTCTGATACGAATATTTGTTCCTTACTGTTTGTCCATCTTTCACATCATATTTCACATCATTGATAGTATCAACGAGGAAGTCGAGAGCATACACAGTGGACTAAAGTTTCTTGGACCCAGCAAAAAGCAACATTCGTTTACTGAAGAGTGCTGTTCAATCTTTGAGTTGTACGCCGTAGCTGTGATGAGACTTACTTAAACATTTTCTTTAGTATATATACTGAATTCAGACCCAAGCCGCTACTTTTATCTAATAGCCATTTGACTCATTTAATTTTTCGTTTACTTTGTGGGAAATGGGCTTACCATATCACAGATATCTTGAACAGTTGTCGATTCCAGTCCTGAGATGCGCCGAATGTCATCAACGGTGACTGTAGGTGTTTTTTTGTAGATGAGAAAAGCTGAAAGACATAGAAAGAAATCCCGCCAGTGAACTAACTAACGTTTTAAATAGCAAAACCATTTTGTTTTGAATTTTTACGCGCATTCTTCAATTTATCAGCGCACGTTCTTGTGGCTAACTACTAAGCTGCGTCCAAATGAGGGCCAAATTGGTGATATAAGTCTACCCATGGTCTGATTCAAGTGGAACTTCGCAAGTTTCGTCCAACGTATTTCTGAACATTCACCACTCACCCTCTCCCTAATTGGATGCATTCCGTACCGATCAATTGCCATCGTATAATTTTGGTCCGAGACGCTGAGCGAAAGTGAACATGTTGTTCGCTTAGGAACTGTCATTGGGACGTGTCCAGTTTAAGCTTGAGGGGAATTTAGTAGCCGACTTCAGATTACACGCAACGGTGTACAGCACAAAGGTAATGCTTCAGCCAGTTGCTATATGTAAACCCGGATAATCACACAAATTATGGAGAAGTTTCAATTCCAACACATATCGATTTTGGTACATAATGTTTGCCTTGTGTCTCCTATTTTAAACTCCTATACTTCTCTGTTAACCAATGAGTTTAATGAAAGACTTTTTAAGGAGATTGGCCTTATAATGATAAATATTTGAACCCACATATGTACAAAAAGTATTGACAGTTTGCACACTGTCTGACCTGTGAGTTGCTGGCGAAACAATGTAAGCGGCGGTACCTCGTCAGGGAATACTGTCAACCAGTGGGCGCGATTTTTCACTCACCAACATTTTTTATGTACTTTACTTAATCTTGTAACTGAGGACATGAAACCAAATTGTCACATGCAGGCCAAGAACTTCCATTAGCTGACTCTTTCCACTTCATCGGCCGTTCCGCTGTAGGTCCCGTAATTTCAAAATGAACTGGTGTGGCGGGAAAAGATATTTTGCTACTAAAATCACTGAAGGCTGAATGTGTATGCAGGGGCTACCGGTCTTTGTACGTTGCCGGTCCTTCTATAGAGGCGGTGAATGTTAGGTAAAGGTCACAGGGGATTTCAGTAAAGATTGCTTGAGATCTGAATATCTGGGAGAGGATAAGATTGGTGTTAGATGAAACATCAAGCATATTTGGAGTAAATGGTTTTACAACTAAGGTATAGTGCGCTTTATTTGACAGCGTAGGCATGTACATTCTTGATCAACACTGGTTTGGTGGAAAGACTGTTTGATAACTCTCTTGTGTCTGGGACCAAAACCAGTATCTTTAGCTTGCTCTTAGGCAGGGTAACTTGTTTGTTTTTTCCTCGAAAGCATTTTGTAGTCGAAAAAGCTGGCAGTTCCAAGTTGTGACCTTTAGCGCACTTTGCAGCATGCTAAAGTTGTGCAACGTGACTGCATTTCTTAGGTAGATCCATATCACTACAAGGTATGTGTCAATGCGGTGTGACAGAACAAATGGTAATCGACGAAAGCAAACTTGGTGGACGCATTGGTTAGTTGTCTGTGCAGCTGTACAAACGACTGCATAAGTGAGCCGGTCATGAAATCTTGACCATAGTACAATTGCAATGAAATAGCAACAGCCAAAAGCGCGGTTATTGATTATAATATTCCAGACAGTGAGCCGGGAAATCTTGACCATAGTACAATTGCAATGAAATAGCAACAGCCAAAAGCGCGGTTATTGATTATAATATTCCAGACCTGTCATTGGAGCCACTGTTGGGGACAGCCCGGATAGACATACAACTCTGCTCAGCTTGTTATATTTCGCAGAGTCACTAGAAAGGCTTTGCCTGCCCAACTGCATTTAAATCATATAGGAACGGTCAGGTAGCCTGACATCATATGCGATTGAGTATAAAAGTGGTTTATAGACGACAGAGTATCACGACGCCTGTCGGGTTAGCTCAAAGATCGTAACAAAGTAGACCGACAAGCTTTTCTGTATCCTTGTTTGAAAGCACGATTGTCTCTAATGATTATATTCGCATTGCACGCCATTCTAAGAATTTTGGCTGGTTAAAAACCCGGGATAGTTTTATGTCTTTCCAATGCAAAGCAATGCAAGGATGGAGCGTTAATCAGGGAAGTAATTTGGCGAAATATGTCAAGAGTTTGATGAATGGACGGTCAATTTTGCTTTCCAATGTTGCAACCGTAACGGCAACCAAACATTTATGTTAAATGTTTGGATTCCGTTTGTTATGGTAACCTGCTCTGGAGAGTTCAAACAGCAATCAGAATGTTTAGCATAGCAGCCAATATGGCCGACAAAAAGTAGGTGAAAACAAATGGGGGTAAAATTTTTTTGTCACGTTGCGTCTTCTTTGTTTCCAAAATATATAGGTGAACGCCCCCAGGTAATTTTACATGTTGAAATCTACCCCGTCAGTATACACGGAGATCAGTCCCGTCGGTCGGAAAGAATTTAACTGTATCAATCTGGGGGCCAAATGTGCGGCGTTTGCCCATTTTTATCAAATTGCTACTTGTGGCTCATTTTGTGCCACACAAACTAACCTAATCAATAACGACCACCCCATCCTTCTGTGATATGTGTCATCTAACTACTCGGCCACACTTTCGAATTTAATTTACCGTAACAAGCCGGTGTTATTTCCAGCGAAATGTTAGACGCCTTTCGAAATACTTGACGCATAATGAAGTGAAATTCATCGTGATACCAGATAACCCTATAGAAAACAACACTGTTCTTTGCAAGGTCAATCGACTGGCTGCAATCTCTGTGTCAGCAAATATGAGTAAGTTTATTCAGGATTTTTACTAGATTGCACAAATTCTGCCACGCACTCAGTATTTTACCGACGGCCACAAAAATAATCTAGTTTCGCCGAGTATCAAATAAGATGGATTCACAACAAAGCTCCGAGCTTGCTAGGACTTGTTAGGTGATCACAAAATTCCAGATCACCCCGGGCAGATTTTATTGTTTTCTTGTTCACTGGAAGCCTCGGGTGGATGAATTCCCCTAGCATGTTCACATCCAACAAGTGACAGTAGGAAATGCGTGGATAAACGCAACATCGAAGACGTATTCACCCACGTCGACTATATGGCATGCACGGAAAACCTCTTATCAAAGTACACTTCAATAGATAGGCAACAATATCTTATACAATCATCTAAGTTCTAGAGCAAAGAGCTGATGTAAAGAGTGTTCAAAAGAATGAATGTGTTCTCTGAGTACTGTTACTTTGTAAGTAATTTTCATTATTTGATTCATTCGTGCTCCAAAATTATCTAGGTGTCATTACTTGGAATTGACTGTCCCATCTCTGCACATCTTGCCCACGACGTCTCTAAAATTCTAGACGCAACCAGATGGGCAAATGATTATGAAGTTGCAGAGAAGGAATCAGAAAGCATGTGAGGGGAAAGTTCTGTCTCAAGGGTTTCAATGGTGATGAGATAGTGGACTTGAAACATATTCACCATGTTTCTCTACAGGGCCGTAAAGGAGTACAGGTGTTTAGATCCATTCTCATGAGATCTGCTAACCCTGTCTGTGACAGAGGTTGGATGTATTACTAATTACGCCTGAGCGAAACTATTACCACAGACATCGTTCATTCATTCGCTAACATACAACAACATTTAAACGGAAGAAAACACTTTATGTTATTACCTTCGTATCACGCCTGCAGACCAGGCTAAGTAAACATAGTATCCGTTAAGTAGCTGTGAGCGTTCTTTCTCTATCTAAGACATCCTCTGAAATTAAAGGCGTCAAATCGCCTGTTGTACAAAACGAAAGTGAAACCTGCGTGAGAACAAAATATCATGCGTTCAGGAATCGGCTTATGTAAGGGATAATGGGTGCTGCGCAAGTTTTACATCCAAATGCTACCCAGAAGTACGGAAAATGTAAAATGCGCAGACTGACCATATCACAAGCAGTTGAGTTGTGAGAGGTTGCAAAAATGCTGAATGCTTATGGCGCTACTATCAAGGAAGGTATGTTAGTCATTCTAAATCAAGGAAAAATACATAAAGTTCAAAACAAGAGACAGCAAGAAAAATGAACTTTTCTAACGACTAATATTGTTGTTCAGGTTAAATTGAGGCGCGAATGTGATAGGCACCAGCGAAATATGCGTAGGTTATAAGCGTTAACGTTTCAAATATGATTTTCCACCAAACATTAGATTCAGTAGATTTTGGAAACTCTGGAAGGTATTTGGTATAATTTTCAAGGATTTAGTGTAAAGACCTAGGGTAAAAAAGCTGATTCAAACGCTTGCATGTTGGATGGTAAACTACATACACAAGGTGACATTCGAGTTTTGAAAGCGGTGCAATTGTAGTTTGTTAAAACAGTTAGTATAGAATAATGGTATATGAATCAACTTACACAAATAGTTTTCCACCACACAAACTAAAGGGCACAAAGTCACCAAGATAGAATGAAAGCGAATAGACAGACCAGTGGATTTTGACTTTCGCTGTTTTATTACATACAGCTGGAATAAGCGTAAATATTAGCGGTAATAATGCCTATGTGGAGGTTTTCAAAAGCCTCAGACGCAGGCCATGCAGGTCATATAGACCTATGGAATGTTTTACACGATACACAAGTATACTAGGAATGATTGGAATTGCTGTGGTTTACGAACAATTCACTGTGTCCGAATTATCAAAATAAAGCCCAAATTAAATCAGTTCAATTTGGTCCATTATAAGCCGTCAAAGAGTGCGCATTCAGCTATTTGATTCAGTGGTTTACGAACAATGCACTGTGTCTAAATTCTCAAAATAAAGCCCAAATTATATCAGTTCAATTTGTCCAATTAGAAGCCATCAAAGAGTGCGCATTCAGCTATTTGATTCAGAGCTTATGGAGAACACCAGTAAGGAGGGATTATGTACGGACAGCTGGAGGGGTGGGCGAACTTTGGAGCATATGTTGTGTTACGTCTTCCAGTTACAGAATACAATGTTTGACAATAGGTGAGGGGATAATGTTGTTAGTGAGATTTTTAATGTACGATAAAGAATGGTTTGCATAAATTGTCCAAATACGTCGGCAGGTTTGAGGAATTTGGAGGAAAATCAAACAATGGAACATAATATCATTGTTTAAATTATCGTGGTCTTTGACATAGTGATTGAAGCATAGTAAGCGGAGCATATAAACAAAACTTCGCATTTTCGGAGTCCACACATTTGTTTCAAGCTAGGGACAAGAATTTCCAGGTGGCCGTTGGGCTGAACAGATTTCCCACATCCAGAATGAACAATTAAGATTGATGCTTGATTCACTAGATGCTTCAATGGATAACAGACACCGTGAGCTCATTGCGAAAGCTGTTTCTTATAAGGATGCTCCTGAACAAATGACATTCCGATAAAACAACTCTGTTTGAATAGGGGAATTCCCACTGAGAACCAATCTATCATATCATACTAAAATTACTCATGTTAACCTACAGAACGGATGAATACTTGGGTTGGAGGAAAAACAAATCTTTGAGACACTTACCGTTATTGCTGTCAGATCGTTGGGCATCTGGTAATTATGGGAGCAAAAAAATGCCAGAGACTGAAAGACAGGATTTCATTTTACTTTAAGCATTTAATGACTATTTCACTTGCTCCGCACATAAAAACCACAGCGTTGTTGCAAATTGTTGCAAATGTTTCCCAAATTTTACTATTATTTTTCAGAACAGAAAGTTACAACAGCAAGGGAAAGTGGCTTACCGCCGGATTGGAGAGCCTTTTTTATTTCATCTGGAAGAAGAATATTATAATATCTTGGTGCAAAGATGCCAAGAATGTTGTCAATGAGATTGGAGCCCTTGATGGGGCCCCATCTTTAAACGGTTCTCAGACAGTCTCGTATAAGCTCAGAAGGTAGTGCATTGAGTAAAAATGTTGATGACATTGCTATTGATGGTGTGTTCCACACCAAGTTCCACAAATAAAAAATAAGTTAAAGTCGTGAGCTTCTGAACATGTGATGTGGCACAGGTGCATGGGTATAGTGTTTGAAGCACTATACAGAAAATTCTAAGGAACATTTTACCTATTCCCGACCTAAGGATTCTAAACGGTTGTTCAATATATTAGGTAAAGGTCCTCGTCCCTTCAAATACTTTGTTTCACACACATACATTCGTCTTATGCAATTCTGTTGTCACGTTCTCAAGTGCATCGTAATACGTAGTGTAATTGGCTTGCCACGAAAACTTATTGCAATCAGTTTGTAACAAACGCGCCTTCTGCCTTTTTTAACGCATACTGCTTTTGTCCAAACATTTGACAGTTTTCCTGTTTTCTATATTAAATTAAAGACGAAACGTGGACTAGTTACCTTTTTCCTGTATTGTTTCCAATTCGGCATCTAAAATGTAAGGTTTTGTGGGCAAAAGAACTTTGTATTAAAAATGTATTCAGCTTTAGCATAAAACCGAATAATTTCGTTTTCATACTTTTGAACGTCAGCAGACAAGGCAATAATATTTTATGCTCCATCAACACTTTTAAACTTCAGTGAAGTGACATCAAAAGGGGAATCAAACACTCTCAAGTGTCTTGGACTGTCACTGTTTCAGTATGTAAACTTTTACACTATAAGGCATACAAAAATAGAAAGTCGGTCAACCTTCACTCACTGACTAGTCATCTATCAAGCTTTCTACTCGACTTTCTGCGGAGTACAATATGAAGTGCTATACAAATAGCAAACTGCAGACACTTTCCATATGTTGTTTCACTAATTCTTAACGACATTCTCTTCATACATTTGGCAGAAGACACCATAAATCTCTTCTGCCGTCAGTGCGAATCTCTAGATATCTGATATTCCCGAGTTTATACCATTTGAAAGCCTTATGGTAATTATAAACTGAGAATTCAAATGGACATTGAGAGTCACGTTACTCTCGGATCTTTACTCCCTCCAGGATTAAACTAAGCTGATCCTTAGAGCCAGCGGTGAGAATCATTGGGTTTGGCTTATTCCGTAATCCAAAATTGTTCCCAAATCTTGAGAATGATGATGTCAGAAGGACATTTTCATTTCTGGGTTCAGTGTAAGTATCTTATGACCTGCCGTTCAGTGAAGCATATTTCCATTAGACAGGCAAGGTTACTAGTTAAAAGGCGAACCTGGATCTCTCGTGTGTTGTCCGGAATAGCATCAGCTAGAAATTCAGTCACTGCCATAGGGAAATACCAATATAATGGCACTCGAATAACCGAATTTAATCTCCTTTCATAGGGCGAAGTAACTATCACACTGAAGGTAAGTAGGCACTCAAATGCAACGATTTTTGAAGGCAGGTTGAGAAGATTAGATGCACTCAACGTGTGGTTGGGAGAGAATGAATGGAATAGCCTTTAAAATAAGGCTATTGAAAAACAAAAGAGATCGGAAGAACCTGTTTTCTCCAGTTTGTCTGATGCTGGGGAATAGGGTACGGAAACAAGGTGTTGCTCACACATTTTTAGGAGTATTTTGTCCGCAATTCTCTTGACTGCTTCTCCATGTTAGAAGTGAATTAAGAACCAAATGCGAAGGCAATCTGTCCTAACTTAATGGTTGACGTGTGAAAAAAAATACGCAAAGTTTCAGAACCTACCTTCTGGTCTGATCAACACAACTCCGCAAACCTTGTTTGTAAACTTCAGTTTGACGTCTGAACAAGATGTAGAGAAATGAAGGGAGAATGTGAATTTCAACATAGCGAGTGAATAATGATGTGAGCATACGGTAAGCTGAAATATGGAGTTGATCTGACGCTATTGAATCACATTAACTGCACGAATGATTATGCGGGATCTGTTGGATGAATTAACAATGTCTAGACATAGATTGAGTAATGCTGTGGTTCTATTAATCGTAATCTGCAATGCGCTTTTTCAGGCTTGGAATCTTCGACTGTGACCAAACCAGATGTTTTTTTCCGAAAAGAAAAAAACTAGTCCTACCATCAGTGCCATGCTTTACAAAGTGAAAGTACTCCTAACTAAGAGTAAAACTTTCAAGTCTAAGAATCAGGTAGTCATTTAACTAAAACGAGTTGGACGTTTGGGCTCCACGGAAAGAAGCACATACACATACAGATAAGTTAGACATGCAGCAAGATCAGTCCAATTTGGGTTCAATTAGGACATAAGTTTGACGGAAACTTGGGAACTCCGCCCACCTGATGAACCCCAAGAAGTGCGGAAATGCCCACGGGCTGCTTAAATGTTTCCAACTTTTTTAGTTGCAGTTTTTTATTTTTATTTTTTACGAAAATCTCGTCAAAAGTCTCCAGAATCCGTCGCCTAAAACCAAATGGCTGAAAGAATTTCATTAACGCTTAGTCAAGAAACAGAAAACCAACAGCTGTTGTTGTGAAAGAGGCAGCCATCTGAATGTTCGGTCAGACGCCACGAATAATTATGAAATGTTGTTAATGCCAAAGCTCGAGTAATAGTAAAAATTATTTTTCTTATCTCGAGAAATCTACTTCGCCCACTGCCAAAATAAACATAAGAATTTGCTCCGAATAAGATGGCTGCGAAATTCTGAGGGTGTCGTTCGTCATCGGTGAGTGCAATATATTCCCGATTGTCGCATCATCAGCCATGTGGTTAATATCGCCCATTATTACTGAAACTACTCAGAGAAAATCCACTCATCGAATCTGTTATCACCGAAAAGTGACGGCAACTGGTGGACGTTGTCATCAGTGAACACTCATCGAATCTGTTATCACCGAAAAGTGACGGCAACTGGTGGACGTTGTTATCGGTGAACGTCGGGGGGGGGGGTTTACACTTAAAAATTGGATGTGTAAACGGTTATCCGGTTCAGAAGCCAAGTATCTTGTGACAACTAGACAACTCATTCCCCCACTGGAGCACCTAAGTTTCGAGTTTCATATGGCTAAGAAGAAACCTAATTCCTTGATCAGTACTCTACGGCGCATCTGCCGGGATTTTTCTACATGCTCAACTGTTAGTTTTCCGTAAAGTGCATCATATCATGGTGCAGCAGGTTGAAATTGTAAGTGCCTCCTGGTTGGATATAATCTGTCAGAAATTTTGACAAGTGAGAAAGCCGAGATCTGGGGGACTAGATTTTTTAATCATTGTACAGAAGTGCAGAATTATCTCCCGAAATTCATGCAGTGAGTGGGAATATTGCACTCGTCAGATATGCTGAAAAAGGCTAATCATCATCACCATCGTTAAGAGCATGACGTCAGTCTTCAACACTTAAGCTTCAGTGCCGTACAACCATGATTTATTTCAAAGCCTTATTGCAAAAAAAGCGTAACGGTGGACGGGGAAGGGACTTAGTGCTAGCTTAACACAATCATTCCGAGATGTGTATATCTCTAAAGACTCACTCAGGCAATCTGGATAGAAACTGACAGCAAGAACGCCACTGATATCGATTGGCAGCCATATCCTGTAGTGTCTCCAACCAGGCACAGTGAGGATCACGCGGTCCCCACCCAGGAAGCCGAGTGGCACCGACAGCACCCAAGCGTTTCGTGATCTCCTTCATACTCCTCTGACAAGTCAAGGGTTGGCCACCTCTCTGTTTACGCTACTCCGAGTTGGGCATGGAAAACAGCACTCTCTTCGGAATATGTAACACATGTCCCAGCCAACGCAGCTTCTGGTGCTGGACACATTCTTCAATGGAATGGAATTATACACAACCGAAAACGCGCTTTCTAACTACCTCATTACGGATACGCCGACACCAACCCACAAGAACTGTGGTTCTGAGAAAACGTTTGTCGAACACCTGAAGACGTCTCAGTTCCGCTGCTCATATAGGCCAAGTCTCACAGCCACACAACAAGACAGACCGTACTGTAGCTTGATACACACGTCCCTTCAGATTCAGGGATAAACCATTCTGACGCCATAGGTGTCTCAAGTTAGCAAACGCGGCCCGAGCCTTGCAGATTCGT
>NW_008751683.1:1498513-1539108 GCF_000715545.1 Opisthorchis viverrini
GAATGCGCCTCGGAAATCCAGGAATACTAGAATTGTGGGTCGATTATACGTATGGCGTTGTTCTAGCACATAAGGCAGTGTGAAGATTTGGTCAACACAACCTCTACCAGGCCGGAATCCCGCTTGCTGCTCTCGGGTCAGTATCTCACGAGCCACCGTAAGGCGACGAAGCACAATTGACGCCAACAGTCTCGTTACAACCGGGGTCAAGCTGATCACTCTTTGGTTACCACACTCACTACGCGCCCCCCTGTTTTAGAAAAGGACACTGATTCACCCCAGTTGTTTGGCACAGACTCCGTTTCCAAAATGCAAGCAAACAGATCATACAAGCGCTGACTGAAGACTCGACCCACGTCTTTGAACAGTGCGGGTGTAAAGACATCCGGACCAGGAACTTGGTGGCGCCAGAGAAAACATATGCAGTCGTAAACCTCCGAGGCCGTAGGTGGTTCCACGTTCACCGTCAAGGGTTCTACTTCACCTGTGGGCTCTAGGTGAGTGCCGGCTGGTGGCCACGATAGTTGTTCGAAGTATTCGGCCCACCGGTCAAGGCGTTCTTCCTTATTCAAGATGGTCGTTCCATTCTGATGCTTGGTGGTTTCACCCACAGGTGGTTTCCGGGGACCGGTTGCACGGATCAGCTAAAATAATCTCCGGGCATTACCTGCTTTCTGGGCCTTTTTCATTTCTGTGGCTTTCTGCGTCCATCATACTTCACGGTCGGATCGCAAGCTCACTTTTACTTGACGTCTGGTGGCTCTTTGCACCGGGTAATGTTCGGGCCCGGCTAGGATGTTTCTCCGAGATTTAGGTGATGCCAAATCTCCGGGCCTGCTTTCTGGGCCTTTTTCATTTCTGTGGCTTTCTGTGTCCAGCATACTTCACGGTCGGATCGCAAGCTCACTTTTACTTGACGTCTGGTGGCTCTTTGCACCGGGTAATGTTCGGGCCCGGCTAGGATGTTTCTCCGAGATTTAGGTGATGCCACCGTTCGGTCTGACATCCAGTTCTTGAGTGTGCCCGGTTGGGTCGTGCCACAGACTAAATTCCCAGCACTATGCAAAGAGGTGGCAATCTCGTCCCAGCATGGGTTCACATCTGATGGTGGAGCGTTTGGAAGACTCTAGAAGATGATTCTCATAAGTTCGTCTGACATCCGGATCTACCAGTCTTTCAATTGCCAAGCGATTCGTCCAACCTTACTCGGCCCCGGGAAGCTTAGGGAGAAGCTACTCCGGACGAGCGCGTGGTCAGAGTCCACAAATGTGTTCCAAAATGACCGGCAGTCAGTTATGGATCCGCGCCATCGGTAACTGATGGCAATGTGGTCGATTTGAGTTTGTGGCCGGTCAGCCGTTCGAGGGCACCAAATGGCCAGACGATTTAGGCTATTTCGGAAGTTCGTACTGCATAAAAACAGCCTGCGATCAGCACACAGCTGAAGCAGTTGTTCCCCTTTGTCCGTGCATACTGAGTCCAGTCCATGTCGACCTTCTAATTGCGTCTTAGGTGCACTAGGCCTGTCCACTTGCGCATTCATATCTCCGGCAACCACCACAATGTCGGAGCCTCAGCGGGGCGTCCCGGGCGTCGTAAAACCTGTCTTTGACGGCGTCGGAACTAGAGCTGAACAAGACTAAGTGTTTCATCGATTCACTACGCTTGATGCGGTCTTATTCGCGATGATGCCTTGTAAAGCCCGAAATCAGCGTAAGTGGACTTGGAGAGCACATATAATTAGGGGCAATGTCATCCCTCTCTTGTCTCAAACGTGATCTGAAATTACAGATCGGTATGGGACATTCCATCTGCCTCTTGTCGTTCGTCAATCGGAAGCTTCGGCCTTGAACTTCTAAGAGCATTCGAACAACCATACTTTTTTGTGCTCTGTTTGCTCAACCTGTGATAGTGTTCGTTCACCAAACCATTTTCACTGTGGACGGGTTTGAACAGCTTATTCAAATGAACCTTCTAGCAGTGATAAGCAAGCGGAAAGTCTATAACATGTGGGATTCAGTGTTGTTGTTCGTGCATGTTACATGCACTAAAAGGATATTAGTTCTGTAGGTATCCATATGTAGGTATATAAATGTGAACGCTAGTGAAGACAAGCAATCAAAAAATGAAACTAAAATAACTTCTGTTTTTGCGGTCACGTGCACCATCCAGTGTGAGTCACAACAGACGAGACAATTGTAGCAGGAATAAGTTTGGAATTACAACAGCAGAACTACTACTATGGTTTTTACTAACCTTCCTTATTATAAAGAAGCTGGTAATCACTTTCACTGGCATCGATTTCGTTGAATTTATTTTCAAGTGATTGTTTGATTGCTTCCAGGGTGTCTTGTTCGGTTATTTTCTTGAGCTCTCCATAATCGAAGTGTATACTCCACAACATTGGAATATAATCGATGTCTTGGGATACCAAGCTCCAAACGGCCCCATCCAATTGGATCGACTGCAACTTGCTTATGAGCTACATTTGAGGAAGTATGAAAAACTATTTATTACCCAGCGTGAATTTGACAAAACTACCGGTTTCAAATTGTGCCCAACACATCTCATAGTTAGCCAATCAGTTTTTACCACCTTGCTTACATATTTGCCACAATTGTTCATATTTACAATGAATTTATGCAACTAACGATTTTCCACTCACAATCTGGGTGTGAGTCAAGTTTGAGAGACCCTGAGCTGTTGTCACAGACTGAACGCTTTCATGGTACTGACACATCTTTTCTGGGTGTCCCGTGATTATCTCATTGCTCTACGTGGACATCCCTTACCTGCGGGTTTTTGAAGACAATGCCGAGGATGTTAATTAAGAAAAGCCCCAAAAATAAAAAAAGTGTTCACCGCCAGTCCTCGGATGATGATGAATACACCAGAGTTCAAGATACACATCCTTTTTTCTTGTTAGAGAAAAAGTCAGCTCACCGTACGCTGGCGCAAGTCGGCATAACAGAATCTCTACAACTTAGAGTTTGTTGGCCTAGGCAATGTACAGGTCTGTTGCCACTCCGAATTTCTTTTATTTCTCATCCTCAGGGACTTTAACTTTTTCTTGAAACGCTCCACTTCCAAGTGTCGAGCTCGTTGTAACAAGCAGATTGTGAGACCCATGAAAAATTCATTTTGACAAAAAACCATGAAGGCAAAAATGAATGTAAGCAATGAAATTCGGCTGGGTTACAAAATTAAGCGATATTCAGCAACTACCATGAGCTGGCATAAGTGGAATCCTTACTTCCTTTACCACCGTATCATGAACAGCTGCGTAATTTTCCCACGACACACGTTTCTCCCCGACCGAAAGGGACCAAAAT
This sequence comes from Opisthorchis viverrini, assembly GCF_000715545.1. Classification (NCBI taxonomy): domain Eukaryota; kingdom Metazoa; phylum Platyhelminthes; class Trematoda; order Opisthorchiida; family Opisthorchiidae; genus Opisthorchis; species Opisthorchis viverrini. The sequence continues at coordinate 1,501,846 of NW_008751683.1, forward strand.
ATGATTGGGACCTCTGAAACGTGAATGAAGTGGTCTAATCGTTTTAGATTGCAAAGTACATCTGAGGGGTGTACATGAAGTTGTCTGTATTCAGGAATGCTCATAAATGTGCTATTTTCTGGAGAATTCTACAGGTTGAAAAATATCGGCAGGTTGAATTACGAAGAAATTAAGCGAAAAGAACTCTGCAATCTTATCCATGCGACCTTGCTTGCGATTCAGCCCGATTCATTTTTATAGTCCACTTGTTTAATGGCCAATCCAGTTTCACCTTAGGTGATCATTCCGATTAAATTTGGAAGGAGTTGGCTTTGGTTGGGGTCACTACATGATTTGATATCTCACGGGCTTAAGGGTGATATGGCCAACGACATCCGGGCACAGCCAAAAGCCGTTTAGATCACACACGGTCAGGTGATCTAAAATCATTGGGAAAGCTTTTCATGCCTACTGCGCATTGGTTGAGTGGATCCCTTGGTGATACGAAGACATATGAACAACAGAATGAGCCGAGGTGCAATAAAGCACTACCAAAACCACCCTCAAGTGTGCTAATTGTTTCACGAATTATTTACGCTACAACTTAAAAAAACACGCTTTCTTACCGACAAGCTGGTATCTGATCTTGGCATACAAACATTTAAACACTCCATCTAAAATAACGAAAAAAATAAAAAGCATTTATTTCCAAATGTTTTCTCTTCTATTCATTAACATTTTTGTCAATAAAAAATAACTACTTGCTACTGTCCATGTAGAATACAAATCACAATTTTTACGCCACCATAGAACCGTCCGTTGGGAAGTATTTGCGCGGTGAACTTGTCAAGCAGACACTCGCTCCTGCCGCATTTCCGCGGATGGACAGTCACTACATTAGCACTTTTATCCTCTGAGAAACAACGATTCCACAATTTTCCTCAATAGTTCTGGCAGAAACTTCTTAGAAAGTGTTTTTTTTCGGCGTCAGGCACTACAATATGATTCTACATACATGCTCATTATTAGGTTTGCGCATCAAATGATTTCAAAAACACACAAGAAGCTAACATATCTAAACATGATCCCATAGCTTTTGTTTGTTGTACATAAGACTTAAACTTGATGAGACTACCATATTCCAACAAATAGGCACATTTCCTTCAGTATGGTGCTTCCTAGGTTGTTCAGATGGAATGAAAGTTTAAAATTCAGTTGAACGTTTTGTTCTACGAGCTACTCTTGCAAACGATCGCTGTAATTCTGTTATACACAACGTATCCAAGCACCAATATCAACGCCATCTACAATGACCGGCCATTAGTGAGTTTCGTTGAACGTTTTGTTCTACGAGTGACTCTTGCAAAAGATCGCTGTAACTCTGTTATACACAACTAGCCCAAGCACCAACATCAACGTCATCTACAATGACCGGCCATTAGTGAGTTTACCAAATAAGTCAAATGAAACTGTCCTTGCGTGTTAAAATTTACACCACATGAAAACCGGCCTTGTTTATCAGAAGTGATACAATGAGCTTTGGCTTCGTTTTCTATGGTCTTTATACCTTCAAATCACTAGTGTTTGAATAGTAAGTGTTGCGGGATACCAGCATACAATTAAATGTTTTTTCCAATAAGTAAGGCTTTTCATGAACATAGAATACTGTCATCTCATAGAATTCGAGATTGTTAACGTGGTATATATTTTAGAAAACAAACCTTGAGGATCGTACGTTTGACGCCACGTGGTGTCAAATGCTGTGAAAGAAAATTCAAGCGTAATTTTGAATTATACTGAAACTCAGGCTTGGATACATTGCCAAATACATCTTTCAGCTACAGAAAACTCTACTTCCATTTTGGTGTGGGCTAACCCACTGAATGCGAAACCCGATGTAAAGTTCAAAAGTTTGAGGTTTATCCCAAAAGTCAAAATGTCAAAATCGCTCTACTTCCGCATTACCTAAAGATACATTCAAGCATAAATCTCACTGCCAATGCAGCACTGAATTTAACCTAAGCCCCAAGTTACCGGATCATGGAAAAGGGACGATATTTTTCCATCTTGGCACTATCATCGCACGCAACCGAAATCTCGACACCATGCGTCCTTCTGACTGGGGGTGTGTTTTCGACGTACTATCTGAATATTTGATGAATATACGGAAGTCTCGGATCAGACACTACCGTGCGGAGAGTTGGCAAACTAGTCTCCCATCATTCAGTCAAATCTAGCTACCCTGACGCTGTTCCTTCTACTAAGGGCTGCCGGCGTCAAACGATCTATTGGCGATGAGTGAGTTGGCCTGTTTGATCCAACTAAGGCTCGAGTGCACCAAAGCGGAATATAATACTGCACAACCAATCAACACTGACAGGCCAATTACTACACAGCATGTTTGTGAAACCTGTCACGGAAAATACACTGAAAGCCTCTGAAGACATTATTGTGAAATGAGCTCATTCGACTAAGTAATAAAAGTAAAGTACAACAAAGTGTGATTTTTTCCGAAAAAATCTTAGTTGTTGGTGGTAACCAACGACGACATGATGATATGAACTTACGCACAATTGTGTGTTCATTTGGACTGGTTAAACAAAAGTAAGTTGAAGTCCTTCCATTCACACCTTCATGCTCTGCGGATAACCCCGCCTCTGAAGAAAAGCAAAATAACCGATGAGATGTGCATCCGTTTAAGAAAAACATTCCACTGAAAACGGAATGTTTGGTTTGCATTTCAAATATCAATACCATTCGTCTAATCTAGGTCAACCGATGTGAAAGTCAGGTGGAAAACACCGTAGCGAGAATACTGGGTGAGGCAGCCTACAAAAATAAACCTTAAGGCAATTGTTCATTTTGTATCTACACATTTTTTGTCAACATGAAAAAGCTTCACGGAGCTGTACGCAGTTTACATCATAAATGACACCTTGATTTTTGTAACAGGGAATTTCGAGTGAAAAAAACATAATTACAACACCTATTTCAAGTGGCTTTCACAATGGGCAAATCCAAAAATAAGACATCATTTTGAGTGGAATGATTTTATAGACATCAACATCGATATCGTGGGCCGCCTAAGTTAGCCAAATTCTCCCAAAGTTAAGGATAGCTCTGCACTTCTGTCCAATGGATGATACAGTACTCTCACAATTGCCATCAATGGAAATAATTTGGCTCTGTGGGAAATTACCCGGACTCAGTTATGGGGATCTCTAGTGAACGAACATAGCAAAATAACTCAAAGATGTTAGGACGTAGAGAATCCATCCCATGACCTTTGGCTGGGGAACATTGTTGACGTTTTGGTTTTGCGACTTTTGATTTTGTCAGTGTGACACATTTTATAATGACCTCGTGAGTGTGGAAAGAAGGAGTGGTAGACTTTTGTCAGCTGAATGGTTAACAGATGGAGGCATTATGGTTTTGCCATTTAACTAAACGCAGTGACTTAATCTCGTAGATTTTGTAAAATGTAAGTTTGTTTATTGTTTTTTTGGCATGCCGCGCTGTAAGCGGAACGCGTATAACTTATCCGATGCAATGATGCGCGCTGAGAAAACACATTTAGCGATGAATTCAACAGTTAGCCATAATTTAAAGCTAGGTACGACGGTTAGGAACTTCCTCTTGTAACAGAAATTCATTTTCCCAGCTTGTTTTAGACGGTTGCGGGATAACCGAATTCTGGACATTTTTCGGGGTTCTTCCGACCGGCCGGGGAACAGCGCCTGGGGTTTTCACATTTGCTTAACTTGTTGTTTACATGGCATCTTTAAGTTTATGTTTGGCAAATCTCAGTAGAACCTGATCTAAGTTAGTGCAGTTTGGATGCGTTTGAGAGTTTCCAATTACGATAAAAGACCTATTTGAAATTTTCGAGTGAACGAGCAATTCCTATTGCGTATAACCATTTCTTTGGCCATCGGACCCTTGATGTTAATATATTTCGCAGTGATTTGATTATACTTGAGGTTGGTCACAGTATTGTGATCCTCTCTGAATTCTCTTACCAAGTCAAAATTACTCCATTCTCGGTGTGAGAATCAAAGACCAAATATATGAAAAATATTAAGAAAACAAAAAATGGCCTGGAAGAAGGTGATTTTGTATCGGAATGAACCCAAAAACTTCATTTTGGTAGTGAGTGTTCAAGACATGTAAGTGGGCCTCAACTGGAGTGTTCAAGACTGGACGGAAGAAATTCGTCAGCTGAAGAATCTGATGTCGCCACTTAATCAGCAAACCTCCGTCTACGTTACCTGTGAAGTTGATTGGCTCAGAAGACCCGACTTGTTTGGTAGAAAGATTCTAATTCTTCGTAACGACAGAGGAGAGCGTTGTCCTGATCATATCATCAGATATCACAAAATAGTCCAAAGTTACAAACTGAAATACAATTCAAAAACGATTGTTCGCAGATGTATGGAGTGGATCACATCCACCTTATCCACTGAATCAAGATTATCAAAGTCAGGGAGAATGCTTATTAGCTGGATTAATCCAAGTCCACCATACAATAGTAGTTAACAATACACTCATGTGGTGATTACTTTGTGAAGCACGTCACCTAAGCTGTGGATTGTTCTGTCACATCCCTATGTTTTCAGTATTGCACCATACAATAGTAGTTAACAATACACTCATGTGGTGATTACTTTGTGAAGCACGTCACCTAAGCTGTGGATTGTTCTGTCACATCCCTATGTTTTCAGTATTGTTTCCGAATGTTTATGGAAGGCAGCAGTGTGTCGTAATGAATCGCCGACAAGTGTGTCCTCGTTCCAACAGGTATTGCTTGACTGCACACTGCTAGAGGCTGACTGGTGAAACTACCATACAGTCTTGAATAATACTTATTCAGGTGATTTTAATAGCGGTTATCTTATCAATTTTATAGCAGTTACCGAAGAATTTTACACGGAAATAGGTTAACTCGACTTACAGCTCTCATATAGAATAGATCCGCACGGGAGTCAAATGTCTACTTCCATAAAGTGCTTAATTCGACGAACCAACAACTGATAAGGATGCGAACCACATTTAAAGTCACAGCGTGGCTTTATGGAAAACCAATTGAACCCGTTTACGAATGAGCTAGTTCTAATCCTTTTTTGCTGTAGGAAAGTAACCTTTTGACTTCAGTCGTTTGACCATTTGGATTACTTCGTTTGTCCGTATCTGAGGTTTCAGACAGAATTCGGTTTCACTACCTCAGTTATGAAATACAGATTTTGTAGCCCTTACAACGGAATCAATATACACCACCTCAAGACCATCAATTTCACACTGTCAAGATTAATGCAATTTGTTCTGAATCTTGGATTAATCTCTCTCTTATGTTTGGAAAACAGACCGTATGTAAACTCAACATGACTCACCAGATTTGACAGAGGACAAAAACAGTAAAAATAGCACTGTCTCGGTCCACATTATTACTCTTCGAGTAGGTGGATTGCTTCAGTGTACCTCAGTTTATATACGAGTTGGAACACTGCTGATTGTGGCAAAGCAATGGCCTATTAAGCCAATGACCACACACTCCTCAAATTGTTTAAATTTGTTACAATTTTAGGTTGTTGTTGATACATCATATTTCATAGGTCACGGGACTTGCAGGTCAGTCCAAAATTTTTCCGATGATGTGCGAAAGAACTTGCGGTCGCTCCAACACTGCCAGAACTTCTCACATCCATTTTGGCCCAAATCGGTAAATATTTTACCGGAGTGTTTTGCTACCACTCATTTATTTCAGCATTACGTAAGACGGTCATTCCATTTTTGTTATTCTCAAGGATAAAAAAGTCATTGTGGCCAGTTCCACGTCTATAGCGTGTGTGTGTGTGTAAAAGACCCATCTAACAACTAATTTGGCTTTGATCAATACACCTGAATAAAACACCGTCGGAGCTTTTAAGTTGACTTCGGTTACAGTGGAGATTTGCTGCTCTGTCTCGGTGGCTAGGTGTGGAAACCCGAACATCCAAATGCACAAAGACTAACCGACTTAGCGCTTTATGTTTATTCTTGGCGAAAAGGTTAAGGTAGGTGATTTTATGCTTTTTCCTTGATATCAAGCAATCAGAATTTCTAATTCCATTGGAAACGCAGTGCTAGCTAATTACAAGGGAAGCAAGTATGGTTCTGAAGTAAAAAGAAACGACGCCGGAGTGACAAGGATTTCAAATACCAAAGGAACCAACCAGTTAACACCTACCCAGAACGAGAGGCGAAAGCCTAAACAGTCCGCTCAAACACACTTTGGCAAGAGGTAGGGAAGAAGCTTTTCTGTCGTGTGAACGTTCGTTTACAGTTTTAGGAGTGAACGATTCATGGAAAGAACCATTCACTGTCACATGCTGGAGATACATGCGAGCACTAAACGACCATATCAGAAATCTCCAGTCTGCCCGGATGAAGATTTATGAAGATACACAAACGTATGCGGTTTTTCACGTCGAGTCAATTGATGTGAAAAATATGCGCCCTTTAAAACTTGCTGAAGAGAAAAGAGGTTAAGCTTTTATTACCACGCGTAAAATTTAAATGTCGGAGTTATCTGCCTTATGTATATGGAAGCCTACTTTGGGTGGAAATGACGACATGAAATTTTCCCATAATAAAAGGAAAGCTTTTCGACCCGCATTAGTTTTGTCGTCATTACTCACAAAGCCGTGATAATAAAGCTTTCACGGAAAGTGGAGTTGCAGGCCCTGACCTTACAATCCTTGCATTTTGGGGACAAAGATACATGATGCATCATTAGGCACTGTGATTAGCTACAGACTGAACTGACTCAACAAGGCAAATGTACCACATGGAGAGTTTTTGTTTTCTGTAGCAGTCACCGACTTGAATTTCCTTCACTAGTGAAATTTTCAATGGAACCAGTTTTTTCAAAATCCTCAAAATTCCTTTAATGTAACAATTGTTGCCCTGACCAGGTGTTCAGGCTACAGGAAGGTTGAAGTCGTCTTTCAGTTTTTCTTGAGGAGCAAAATTGACAAGCACCGTACAAAGCAACTGTGCCTCTTATTCCTTCATTCAATCCCAAAAGGAATAGATTACTGCTTTCCAATTTGCTCGGGTAAGGTTCTTGTCCGTCCATCCAGTTGGGCACGATGTAACAGTGGATTCGAAAAAATTCCAAAACAAATGTTCACATATTGTGTCCAGCCACATGCCTTAGCTATGAGGCTTCCTTGGTGCTAATCATCGCAGTAGTTATTGGCTCACTCTAAGACTATGCCTCCCGCAATCTATTGTCCTTGTTGGTATAATCTAACACGTACACATAAACTGATTGAATGTTAACGTCTTTCCGTTACAAAGTTAGTCCTCACTGGATGCGCATCAAATTGAGAAGCACGATTGCTGAAGTATAAATGAAAGGAAGCAGCACGCATGCCGTCACCCTTCAAGCTCTGTTCGTCGGGGCGAAAAGCGGTTCTAGTGCAGCCTGCATTCAAAAGAAAGCTGAATATCGACAGAGATCGTCTACTATTTACAGAGTTTTTTCAGCAGCTAGATTTACAAGAGTGTACTTCAAGGCAAATTATATCGCCGTAATGATAAGAACGTTGTCCTCTTGAAGGGTCGTGTATAGCCCAGTGCCAAATAGGGTGGAAGCCGTTTTAATCCACACAAATATATGCAGACGCTACATTAGGGAAAACTGTGCAAACATGGCTTTCATCCACAACGATATAAAAATTACGAGTGAGCTATCAGATTAAACACGGATCACACATGATCGGTTCACCTTTTTTGATGCCTCGTTCACATTGATCACTCTGTTACCTATGACTCCTGTTCGTCCCAGTGATATGCGGAGTTGGATCCGTCAGTCAGACATCCACTATAAGGCACTTGTTTGGAGTACTGGAATCAGCTATTTAATTCGTAGCGTTTTCGTATCTTATTTGCAGTGGAAGAAGAAGGATTATGCGGGATGGTACCACTCCGCACGATCGGGTCCAACTCAGTATGCGAAGATCATTCAAAAACGTTCGCGTAACACTGTCCTCGCTTGTTCTTTGAAATGGCAGCTTCTTGAAATATGGAAATATTATTCATTCATTCAGTAGGTAGTACCTGTTTTTCTGAACGCGTTGACTCAATAGCCCGCTTGAAGGTTTATGCTGCCGACATTCGTCCAAAGTGTTCCAAAATTATCAAGTGCTTTTATCCATTTGGACGGAGAATTTTTACACAACGTAAATATATCACCACAAGCTTGCAATGTCCGGAAAATGCGGATTCCGTTGGGTGAAACTGTGCATTTTTATCCTCTTCCGTTCTAAGTCCCACTGGACACCACTGGTGCAAAAAATCTTTGCAAATGCATTTTCAGTAACACCTTTACATACTACATAATGTTCAGACTTCAGGACATTCCCGCTGAGAACAACCCTCTAACGCAACCTGAGATGGGAATTTTGAACACAACATTCCCTAATCGTGATACAAAAGTCCACCGCTGCATTTGTAGTCTCAGTATACCACGTTTACTCCACAATATGAATCTGAAGTTCATTAATGTACACCCAGTCAAAAAGTTGTCCGTGGAGAGAAAGGCAACATACATGACCACGTGATACCTCCGTAAATGGAGGATGAGTGCTAATAATGACAAGCTAATCGCATTGCCAATCAGTGGCTCGTGGCCAAATGGTTACGTGCTTAAACTACTAAACGGGAGGTTGCACATTTGGAAGCTTCCGGAGTTTCGTGAAATGTGCACTGGTATTTATTCCCAATAAGGATGAAACGGTGGACAGAGCTTTTATGCGTTTCGGCATAAATGTACTCCATTTATAGTACGAAACCCCTAGCTGAAAACGACCAAATCTCCTCATGCTATCATCGGAGAAGAGAGTTCTGTAGGTAGACATATCCAAGACCCAAAAAAATATACTCTTTCTCATCTCACAATAATTTAGCTGGCTTGTGTCCACTGTCACGGGAAGCAGACAAATTCTACCAAGTATTCCTCAGCTTGTTCAAATCACAGATGGACAGATGTACGGCTTCAGCTGGATTGATCGTGTTTGATTCAGCATTGTAAATCGAAGTCAAATTTATTCAGCAGACGTTATTTACTAAATATTCGTACTCCGATGTTTCATGGCAAACTAACCGGGTCGTGAATCCTTCTTTTTTGTCCAACAACTAAATCTTTGAAAGTATCACTCTTAAAGTTTTAGCATTGGTCTCAAACTCACTCGTGAGCGAATGTGAAATCTGTGGTCCGTGTTGAGCAGTCTTTACATTTGTTGAAAATAACTCACATCATAGATCAACAACCGCTTGTCGTTCTGTTATTGGCACATGATATGCTGTACGAATAGGACTGTTCTAATTCGGGTTTGTAGGCTCCCAAGTTTTGGACCCCGGGTCATTCTAGAAGAAATCGCATTTTGAGGTGGACATTACCATTGCTGCATGCAGAAGGAAGACAAATATTCTACTTTTAATGTTCAGATGGCCGGATAGGTTGGCGTACAGATGACAAGCGCTTTTTTCATGGTACGTAACAGTGGGCTTCCATGATTCGTTGCCTAGCGGTGGATGGCGATTATTTTCTTATGCGATGGGTTTCGCCTGGCTAGACCAAATAGTATATTAGGTTCGGACTGAGCTACTTGATGCGCGAAACGTAATTAAATGAAGCTTGACTAGAAGATTCAATAAACATTTGACACCTATGCAGCCTCACACTGAACCGATAACTTTTGAACAGAGGGCGGCCTTCAAGGAAGTAGTCACATCCACTCCAGCAGACCTGATTTTACACTTGCATTGTGTCCAGGCTTATTGGAATGGTTATGATACTGATGAAACTTTAGTTCTGCATCAGCCAAACGAACCATTTATTATGTAGCAAATCATCTTCAACTGCACGGAATGAAAACGAAACGAACTGCAGAAGGGAGCTATGATGATCCGACAAAAACAAAGGGGAACTAAGATTGATAAGCGCAGTAATAAGTATTTGCTTAACACTAGATTTTTCTAATTCTTAATGTTACTGTGATACTTTTCTCGAAATGATTTCATGCATTCAAGCAAACTGGGAGATAGCAGTGAACGGAAAATTGCGTTCATTGAAAATTTTATGACCACGCTTTCAAGAACCGACCTGTGATATTAATGCGTAGATATCCATTTGAGTACCAGAATCCCTCTGTAATGTCATCCGTCTCGTAAGCCAAAATAATTCACAAATTCCGTGAATCCACCAACCTGGGTTCATTACTTGAGAGGCCACATAATCGACACTGTGAATTGAGTGATTATAGCAAGTACCAGCTCTGTTTCTTCTAACTGGACGACATAGCTTCCTACTCCAAACCGTAAGATCTCGATGTTGAACCGATTTGAGCTTCATGTGATACGTACTGTGGATCACATCGATGTGAACAGGACATCCATGAAGCGTTGTTCAGCGAAGGCTGACTTTGGGTATATAATAAGATTTAGGTTATCATTTGATAACACCCCCAACCTACTAATAAACTTGAAGTGAACAAACGCAGTATTCATGCTTCTAATGGGTACAAATAAAAAAATCTGTATGATTTTCAATGCACACTGACGCATCTGTAGCATAAAGTTTTCTTTGCACGCCGTGTGGTAAGTGACCATTCCTTTCACAACTATCCAGAAGATGCTGGACCTGATTAGTTTTGATAAGCATGTGCCACCTCATCTGTGTGCGGATATATTCAAATGGGTTTCACACTGGTTCGCGTTTATCAGTGACATTTTGTATATGCAATCTAAATGTATGTTGCCAGAGTAACCGCTCGCCTCTTGTGCATTCGTGGAAGTAGTCTAGGCTGCATTCCAACTACACACTACGGCAATGTACAAGCTGTTTATGTATGAACTACCCACATATATGTGGTCCCAAAAATTTCAGTGAATGAAATTTGTTACAGCTGTTTGTTCCACTTGTTGTGTGAAGTATGCGTACTATACATCTACGTAGACCGCAACGATCGTTAGAATGGATAGTGAGGGAGACCTGACGAGTTAAATTGTGGCATAAGAGAAATGGTCACATAGTGTATATAATATACATATATAATGTTTAATCAGTATTGACTTTGACTGAAGTGAGAGCTTCTTGTTCGGCTTTCTGACCCCAACTTTTTGTCCAAAAAGCAACGGTTTATGGGTTGATTTCGCGTTGAATGCGCTTCCAAAGTGAAAAGAACAAAGCAGACTAGACTGGTGCTTAGAAACAGTTGGGAAATACAACAAACATACAGAAGATGAATGTCAGTGGTGGCCACCGACGTCAATGACGCGTCAATGTCAAAACCGTTCATGTTCCACCCTGGAATGCAAATAGGAGATAGGGCGGGTGACCCAAAATCACATGGCTTGTGACAGTAAATCTACGCTTGCTAATACGCTACCACTCATAATCGTTTGAGAAGGCGAACGCACCGCAGAATTAGTTGCATAAAGCAGTCCCTGATCACCAAAATCAAAGACAAATTCGTGCTTTTTTATCATAGTATTCAGATTTTTAGCCGAAATAAGATGGAGCATGCGTTGGTTGACCCATATCCCTATGGCATTTTTGAGTGTTTTACCGTATTCACCAGGGACTTCCGGCAAATCGACGATTGAAGCGGTTCGTGGGGAATAGGACAGATGCGCATCACCGCTATTCATAGAAAACACAGGGTTTGCAAACATAACTGTCTGCTATGAAACCCTGGGTCATACTCTCCTTGTTTATGGCTCTTCAAACATTTTCTTCATGAGTGTCTGAATGTTTGTTTGTTGCCTATAGAGCATTACTCAGTTCGTAGTATTCTGCACAACTCAGTGTTGAATTTCCTCTCCAGAACGCAGTAAGAAAATAAATTGACTGGATAGAACAGCGTATAACGTGTAAGTAATGGGCACCGAATTAAGCCATCTAGTTGGTCAATGATAAGCCTGATAAACTATAAACTGTGCACATAAATGCAGTGAGGTTTCGATCAGACAAGAACCTGAGGAACTCTGCTCAACTTTCGAACCAGTGTTTGAAATCATTCGTACGTGCCAACTTACCCTTATTAAGACTGACACAGGTTAGTTTCACGTACTGCCCATGTTTGACGATCTACTGTAATGTCAGCGCGGATAGAAACCTCAAAATGGAATAATGAACCAAAATTCGTATTTTCAAACCGTGTATGGTGCTTTAAAGGCCTTGATGTTACCATATATACCCGATATATTTTTTAATCATTATACCCAGAAGCCACCTGGGTTGCTGTAATGGTCAGAAATTAGTCCACGCTGTATTCAAATTGCGCTTTCTTACTTGATCTAACTACACATGAGTTATCGTTAAATGTATTTGTCTTATCCAAGAAGCCTAATTAATTTATTAGTTAATTAAATTAATATCAAAGGAAAAAAGCAATGCATCTTCAGGCCTTTGTGCAGATTCGCACGGTTGGAATAAGAATGCGATTTTTGAGATTCATTCATAGACTGGGGAGGGAAAGGTGAAATAGTGAAAGGAATTTCCCTTTAAATGAAATGTTTCGTTTACGAAAAGTACCCAGTAGTTTGTACAAGCTTTCAAGAGGAAGATTCATGAGCCAAAATATTTTTGGAACATCTGATCTGGCGGTTGTGACTGTTAATCGACCAACAACTTCCTAGTTAGTTGAAATTTACTACCAGCGTTGCTGTCTATTTGTCGCGACTTCAAAGTTCCCCATTCAACAAATTGTCTTTTGACAAAAGAGTAAAATTCTATATTCTATAATTCTATATTCTATAATATTCTACAATTGACTTGAAACAAAAGTAGAGCTATTTAAAAGTCTGCATGATCGCTGTGATATCCTGTTTAAGCGCACCTCGTGTGCAGCCGGGTTTGGGTTCAAGTCAAGGACTCCCCGGTCAACAAGTTCACACCTTAACCAATCGGGCACTTCATTTTCAGTGATTTTCACATTTACAATACATTTATTATGATGAAAAAAGCTTCTGTGCTTTTTCCGTTATAGTGATAGAAAATGCTGTTCTTGAAAAAAAATTTTATTGAAAATCCTTTCGATACAGCGAAAAATGAATACCTAATGTCGGTAGACAGACCTTTCCTGTGTTACAGTTTAAAACAAAACGGCGACATAAGCACGCAGTTGCGCCCCTCGCAAATGTTATTTATCAGAAACAATGGCTGACGATAACACATACATTGTCATTTAAAATGCCCTGCTTAAAAACCTATCTCAAAAGAAGCGTCCTTTGTCTAAATGGAGAGGCAGGCTTGGAGTGGACTAACGTATATTACGCAGCTTCTCGACAAAAATTTCTGTGGCTTAAGAACAGTGATAGCTTAGTTCATTTGCGCCTCCAGAATCAATGTGCCACTTCAATTATACTTAACCAATTAGCTTTTTATATACTGGCCTGAAGGTAATTCTCTTCTCTCTGCTCACTACTCAATGAGTTAAGCTTTGTTGTGTGTTGTTGTTGTTGTAACTTGCCGATTCTATGTGTTGCAACTAAACATTAAATCCGAATCAGGTGAGTTGGCCGGGAATGAAACATAAAAGTATCGTTGTCAAGTAGTAGCGCGTTTCCTTATGAATGGCACAATATAGCACATTATTCACTGGTGAGAAATAATCTCCTTGGCGAAAGGTACCAATTGATTCATGCATAGTGAAAGGGATTTGTACTGCACTCATTAGAGATTTTCGTTACCATTAGTATTAAAGTGTTCCATATATGCCCTTATTTGGAATTAAAGGCGTGGAGACCAAAACTCTGGAGCGAATCAATGTACGCAATAAAACACTCGTAGAATCAAGTTGACTAAAAAGTACTTGTCACCCTGGATTGCGAATAGCACAGTTTATGTGCAATACTTTTGGAGGAATGCAGGGTGTTGTCATATCGGTCCGCCAAGCCAGGCGATCAAAACCGGCCATATGGTTGCCTGAAACAATCACGTCGCTATGAAAAAAAGATGATTTCTATGAGAGAAAAATTTGCGAGATAAGACTTGGGCGGTCAACAAGCAACGAGCAATCAACCACCGGTGAGATTTCCCAAATGGCCCGATTTGGTGCACACTGAGAGATTAGAAAAAACAGTGGAATTCTAATGTTGCTTCCGTGAGAGAAATTCAGCAAAAAGCAACTCCTGTTGGTAATAGGCAAAATTAATAATTCTACACTGTGTTAAATTTATGCACAGAAAAGTCTATTAAGAAGAATAATGTGCTTCTTGGGGGAAGAACAAGACGGTGAAAGGAATAGCAAGCTTTCTAAATATATAAGAACTAAGTGTATCAGTATCTTCCAATTAACATCCGCATAGTGAAACTTCGAACCTGTCATTTTATCCCGGAATTTGGTGAATAGTTTCGAAAACCAGGTCTTTTCTACCTAGTCAACAGAGCTTCTATACAAGAGAGAGATAAATTGGTAATTGATCAGGTGGCTGTTGATCTGTTCGCCGAGCTTGGCAATTGATTTGCAAACGTTTCGTCACCATTCGAGGAGATAAATGACAATAATACAGTAGGAAACACTTTTCCTAAGGAGGCATTGGGTGAACAAATTCCATTTGATCAATTTACCTAGCAAGTTCTGAGGATATCGTCAATTTCAATGGGGATCGGAAAAAGTCAATGCAAAAAGTATACATAAAAGACACACTGGGAACCATTTACACTACAAGACTCTGTTAGCCTAAACTATTCGAATTTATTTTACCTTGTCCGGACGGGTAAAATAATCATCTATCATTGGCGAATGACCAGAGTAAGATCCACATCGATAGCGTTTTGTCTATTGGTCTGAATAACAGGTTGCCAGCCAATCAGCAAGTGCACGTTACGGACAATTTTCGGCCCACACTGAGTGGACGAGTAAACAAAGCGTCTCAGATACATGCTACAAAGATGTCCAGATAATCGATCCATTGGGTCGACCAAATTTATGTGATGGACGTTTGAAGTCGTGCCAAATTTCAATGTCACATATGGAGCTAATTGAATCTAAACAACAGGCGCTGGTTGCAGCTGCACTTGAAGCCCAGGCGAACGCCTATTGCCCAATAAGCCACTTCCCTGTTGGAGCAGCAGTTCTAACGACAAAAGGGGAAATATATGCTGGATGCAATGTGGAAAATGCAGTTCTGCCATGCGGATGGTGTGCAGAAGTGAGCGCTGTGGCCGCTGCTGTATCCAGTGGCCATCGGCGATTTATTGCTTACGCAGTTACGACGGATACAGAGGAGACTATCAGTCCTTGTGGGCGGTGTCGACAAGTGATGGCCGAATTTGCTTGTCCTAATGCTCCAATCTTCATGCGGAACAAAAACGGGATGGTGAGGGAGATGGAACTCTCTGCTCTGCTTCCCATGTCATTCAGTTTGCAGAACTTGCCAGCTCTTAAATTGTGATTTTCCAACAAGACTGCCTCGTGGAAACAATCTGTGTAGAATACAACTGTCCATTTGTACCGCACCGCTTGTAAAGTGGCTACAAAATAAAACACTCCATTTTAGACTTTTCTGATGTGGATAACTATTTCCAATAAAGTTCCAAATAACCAAATAGGTGTGGATTCCGTTCCTCAGGACACAGTCACTTTTTGGGAGTATTACAATACTTTGTTTAAGTTCAGCCCAGTTGGTGCACGATATTTTGATGAATACTCAACACGTTTCACATGACAGAGACGAACGCATCCTCGTGGGCCTCCCTTGAGTAACCTATTTTGGACTCTCGACAAGAAGTAGAAAATATCGTCACACAGTGATGCAGCGAAGGTACAAATACATTGGGATTCCGTCAACTCAATCGAATTTGAGAGCGGGTTTATTTTTGCAACAACATTTTCCTAGTCGGCTGAGATTGTTTATTTTGTAAGATGATGTCAATTTGCACGCAAGGGCAAGGGTTAAAAAAACATAATACAATGTAGATTTTTGATATTAGAAAATGATGAACAAGACGACGCGAATTTCATGTTTACCCTTAAGTGGTTCTGGTATCATAAAAACGATTCTTCAGATTCCTCGGGTTAAAATTCAAGAATTTCACTGGTTTATCAAAGTGGCTTTGAAAGTTTTGACCTCGTATTTGAAGTTTGGTCACGTGCTACTGCCTCTGAAAACTTGCCGAGCGGTGCTATTCGCGACCAAAATCAATGGTATTTTCATGTCTCAGCCCTAAATCGAAGCTATACGTTTTATCAACAAAATATTCTTACAATGCGGTCATAGCTCGTATTGTACGAGCACAAGCTACCAGCATATTCTCTACGGAACAGTGAACAGTTGTATAAAGATGACGCCGATCTTTGGAGTAGATTACCGAAATCGGCTGATGATAGTTGCTGCTAACCAAATTTGGTGGAATCGCGCAAAAATGATAACAAGGTGGCAGAATTAAGCAAATAAATACGCCTGTCATTAAGATGTCAGATGAATTAAGAAGGAAAATGTGTCCTGTGAGGTTATTTCTTATGGCATCCTTGATAATGTTCACCACAATAAACGGATAATTTTTACTTTGGTATAAACTCCTAAAGTATGACAATATTCAGAGATCAAACACGATCCAAATTGTAAGAAATTCAAATTAGTGTACATTTTTTCTCCTAATAACAATATCATAACAATACCATTACGTACGTAATGGAATGGTTTCTCATTTGTTTAAACCTGTCTCACAGGAAGAACGCCACCTCGTCAAGTATCCTTACATAAGGATAGGATAAGATAGGATGGAAAAATTAGCATCGGGCATGTTTCGAAACTGAAGCCACACGTTTGGAATCCTGGCTTGGGCGTTCCCGTCTCACACAGAACCATTACATAAACGGACAGTCGTGACATTATACGCATTATAGTGATGAACTATCCAGGGGCAACTGAAAGTCCATACTGGTTCAGTCCAGCTTGTAAAGAATTGCCTCCATTTAGCCAGTTTAGCCTAGGCTTACGGACTTACTGTTCCTTGTTTCGAATGGGCCGAATGGTGAAAGCGACTCGCGATAGACCTATAGCTGACAACAGCCATAACCAGAAATCGTTTGGATGACAGGGTGGCGAATGACAAGCGAAATTCAGGTTCAACTTATGCGTTCTTCTGTCTTCAATAGCAAACTCCGCACTTTCCATTATCTTTAGATTCCCAGATGACCATATAGTCTAGAGGTTGCCAGGCCTCTTGCATACCTGTTTCAAGGTTTACTTGTTGTTGCAAGAAACACGCATATGATCAGACAGGTAATATCCTATGTTTGGCCACTCAAGGTACCTTGTTCTTAAGATGCTAAACACTTGCATGGGAGGTGAGCTTATTTACTCACTTTCAGCATTGGCATGTTAACCACAGTTAGCCAAAATTCTGGTGATGAAATTACTGGAAGCGCTTGTGTTTTCAGATGAATAATCACAAAGTTGGCCAGCTGTTTACTTATTATGGAATGTGTACGATATAGTTCATTCAGGACTTTCTTATCACTTTGAGGACTACGGTATCACACTGCACTTTTAACCCTGATCAAAATGTAGTGATAACCTAGAGAGGGAGCATAGTCAATTCATTTCGATGGCCTGTCCAAGTGTACTTAAATACTTTTCAACCAGCTTAATTGAAGGGTGCTTTTCGCCCTTATCGTTGGATTTCCACAGACCTTTGGTTGTCGAATGGGTCACATTTTGCATTTTTTTTATGTTGTTTGGTAGACTGTGTGGATTTGCCAAATACCAAATATCGCACTCCTTGATTAAATCATCTGGACCCTAAATTAGTAAGATTCACGACACCTAGAAACACTTGTCCGTCTGCGAGTAGCCCGTTCGGAGACAGCGTGCCTTAGATAATACTGACTCTCTGGGAGGGGGACAACGTTTGGTTGGTTACTTGATACTCCCCTAAAGAGAGTTTGTACATTTTGTTCTGGAAAGAATGTTGTCTGCCCTCAGGTATTTTCAGTTAATACGTTCACTATCTGATCCTGCACTCTTTTTCCTATCCTGCGCACTGAGTTGAACTCGACTGAGAGGAAAACGTGTCAGCAGTGGGTGTGCCATAAATGATCGACAGAAGTAATTCAAGGAGAATATTATTTCGTTTGTGAGGATTAGTTATTCAGGACATCCATGATTCACACCACCGGTGGCGCAAGCGAGCATTATTAACTGAAGCCTTTGAAATACCCTGGCGAGTAGTCCGAGGAGACCTCCTTTCCATCCAGTATTCCAGATACTTTAGCACTACCTCTTAAACAGCAACTCAGTTGTATAAATTGCAGATAAATGGAGAGGTGACGGTAGAGGGTTCCGTGATTTTACCACACCTCCATTGCTTGACGGATAAATCACTCTCTGGCGAATGCGCGTTTGATGGGTTCAGACATGCATGCTATGATTCAGTGCTGATCAGTGCGCGGACATATGTTTCAGTGTATGCAATCGTATGCATGGGCGTACGCAAATGCGTACACACATCCATACGCGACTATATTTGTATGCATATGTACTTGTATTTGCATTTGCACGTGGATACTTTTATGCATACATTTATGTGCATTTACGGTCAATCTGGAAGTTGTGAGAACAATTTTGGTCAGTTTTGTTTACGGCAAAATAGGAGAAAATATCCCCCAGAAATCTCACTGAGTTTACAAGATTAACAGAGTAAGCTTGAAATGACCTAGCACGAGTGAAACTATAGCCACTGCATTGCGTGCTCTCAGGTCATGCTGTTGTGAGATGTGAAACAGAACTTGGCCGCTGCTTTTTTTAAATTGATACTATGGAACACACATATATGCGGCACTCAGTACAATACATGCACTTGGTTTATAGTCGAGTTTCTCATATTTCTGTGAGTTTTCGGTTGGTTTTAGCCTAACGTCGCGGTGATTTGTACTAATCCTAACTGTTAGCATCTCAGGTGGATTGTCCTTTTTATCTAGGGACCGTAAGACTGTTCATGCACTTGATCCGATGCCTTCGAATTGGTGTCTTTCTTATAGCTGAAAGCGAGTCTTGCACGTGAAATATGTTGATAAAAAGAATGCCGGAAACAAGTTTGGCCACTGGAGATCTTTCCCCGTGATTGGTCGTCTCACATACATTTTGGCTGAAATGACATGTACATCAGAAAACGCCGAACCAGTCAGGAGTGGCAGTATGTAACGCAGATGCGTGTATTTAACAGAGAATTTTGCACTAGTTTAACCAGTTTTGATCTGCAGACCATTCTATTCCCTACAGTTAGTGTAATCGTGACGCAATCATTGTGACTCAGGTACTAATACATACTTTTGCACGTAGATATGTCCAATAATGCAAGCTTTATGCGACTAAAACGTCGAAATTTGGTAGTGCCTTAGGCAGGTCGCACTAAATGTACTCCCTAATTCCCTCAAAAAGAGCGCAAAAATGCAAATTTCCGCGTCCTCCTTGTTACGGTTTAAAAAACAAAGCCTGACAAATGCTACTCTTCAAGAAATAACAACAACGAAGCAAAGTTAGGTTAGTTGCTA
This sequence comes from Opisthorchis viverrini, assembly GCF_000715545.1. NCBI lineage: Eukaryota > Metazoa > Platyhelminthes > Trematoda > Opisthorchiida > Opisthorchiidae > Opisthorchis > Opisthorchis viverrini. Next base: position 1,521,372 of record NW_008751683.1, read on the forward strand.
CAAGAAATCAACGCAACTATTTTCAAGGTGCCGACAAGGGTTACAAACTTGCATTGTTTATGATGTCAGAAGCGAATTTCAATGTAGCTGAAGGGCCACGTCTAAAAGGCAACTGTGAATCTTGTTCCCCCAAGTACCAAGTAGCTAAACAGATTCAAAGGTTTGGCCATCGATGCCTTCGCAGTACAACCAAGCTTAGCCGGCTGAATTGAATTGAATTGAATTTATCCGTAAGCGAGCATTCGACGAAGTAGCAGACTAATTGTAGCATCAAATAGAGCTTATCGGTATAAGGTATTTGGGGCGAGTACAGGTCATTCCCGACTGCGGCCCGTTTACAACTCCATACTGCTACTATGAAAGACATGCGCAGACAGACCGCGATACTGAGTGTTTTGGGATCTTGCACTCTGCTGCTCTGGGGTTGCATGATTCAGCTCGAAATTATGAGAAACGCTAGAGGACATGCCACTTAATCGCTCTTAATGATCAATTCGCCATTACCTACCAGCCACTTGTACAGTTGACCTTTGCCCGTCGTGGTGTGATGGACAAACGTGGACTTCGGTTCTCAAAGGACAGCTGGTCAGTCCCAATTTTGGGCGCTTCAATGCCTTGACCTCGTTGCTGTTTAAAGTTATGGGAAACTTGTCCTTACTTGCTTTCCGTAGGAACATACGGGCATTAGTAATATTTTGACGCCCTAATATTTTATTTCAACTACTAACCCTGCTTTCATTCTAACAGCTGTGTGGTAGTTATTATTGGTATATGGTTGTTCGTGACGTTGAGGGAGGTGTTGGAAGTTTTAGATTATTTCAGTATAAATCTTAGAAGAAAGAATATTTTCAGGCAGAACGAAATGGGACCATTTATCGAATCTTGTCTCCCTTCTTGTAAATGTCCAACGTCCCTTGATTTCGTACTTACACAGTTACAGCCAGACGTTTCTGAATTGCAAAAGTTAGAACTGATTGTGAGTGAGTTTGTGAGTGCTCCTTGGTGATATCATTCAACACATCATTCATCTTGTTGGGTTCTTTAAAATCCTGATTGTTACCTGAGCGCTGGTCCAATTATTTGGCTAGCAATTGCTATAACTGAGACCTAGTCTGTGCTGTCAAGTATAGAAGATCGGTTCTGCTGCATGTCAGTCTGGTCAGATCGATGGAAAACTACCTTGCTCATCCAAAGCCTAATTTGTAATCCAAGAATCTGTTTGCAGACATGGAAGTGGGGCCGCATTCGCGAAACAAACTTGTAGGTGTGTCATGGAAGTTGCTACTTTTTATAGTATCTTGGCAAAGATAACAATCTACATGTGGAAGACTATCTCTTGAAAGGCCTAGGTGTACCGTAACGCTGAGGAGTAGAGAACCACGATCTCCCAACAAAGGTTTGATAACCGTTCGACCGGGCTCGGCTGTTCAGTAATTTGATATATTTGCATCGAGACGGGATATACAGCCACTCCGCTCAATCAATCAAGTCGTATCACGTGGTTACGAGAAGACTGGCTCCTAAGATGGCGACTTCTCAGAAGGACGTCTCATACCTACGTGTCAATACCTATTTCATAGAGCCTAACACTTTAAATGATGGTACCAGAATAGAATCTTAGACATTTTGCGCTGAATGGCATAAATTAACGACCCACCTGAACTACCTGTAGAGAATACTGCGTGGAATTCAACATCCCTGATGCAAAGCAATTAGGTGTTTTCGTAGGTCAGCTGGTATGGTACCCGTCGAGTAAGTGGGATTTCGGTGTTTTCATACCACCTACAAATATATTTTTTCGACTTCTGTTTTTGCATGCTTGATATCATGGTGCTAATATTGTCCTGCTCTGAAGATAGACCAGAAATTATACGCTAAGCTGAGCGGTGTGGTACGTGAACGTCATTTATGTCAGCAAAATCACATCTCATCTATGGTATACGCAAGTCCTTGTAGATCCCACTTTGCTGACCATACAACCACTGTTTTTTGAAGCAAGTCTGTTATTTCAAAAATGTATCAAACAATAGAATCCGAATTATTTACCGATTATCGCTGAATATACCTCGTACCTTCAGCTCCTGGAAGGCTAGTCATAAAGCGCTGCTAAATTTCTAATGTTTTACTGAACAAACCAACAGAGGTTGTGTTATGGAATAATGACACGTGAGTTAACACATGAATTCCAACAAGTAGCAATGGGTTATCGAAATTTATCGGCAAAGGATTGGTGCAGGTCGTTCCGTATCCACAGAACACTACTGGGTATTTACAGAGACAATGCCACATGCAATATCATTTTGCCTGGCTAGAATCAAGGAGATTCCAGAAGTGAAAGTCTGCGTTGAAGACAAAACAGTCGGTGATAGACAATCAGCTATGACCATCGAAACAAATAGCTGGCTAGCGAACGAAACACCTGATGCGAAAAGATGAGACAAGGAGTGAATTTAAGATGACCAGCGTACAGTATGGATTTGGCGCCCTTTGAACCCTACCTCTCAAGCTTAATGCAAGACTATCCTCAGGGAGGAATTCTTAGGAAGACCGAACAATGGAATTGGGTATAGCACCACACATCGGGATGCTTTCTCAGATAATTGTATAGTTTGTTTGGACGTTCGTGCAGCTGTCCTGCCGCAATATTTAACTGGTCGATTAGGGCTTTTTTTGATGCAATGTGATTTACGTAAAGTAACTCAAAAGGAAGTATGGTGTGGGGAATCCCCGTGCTAAGTCGGGTCTCCAGAAAGAACAGTCTCTGAAAGTTCATGGAAGCGTCCTTCGCACATTCGAACAATTGGGTAATGTATGTTTAAAAGGAATCCATTGCAACAACGTTCGATCTGGAATTTGAGCTTTTTATCATGTTACGTTGTAAGCCGGTTTAAGACCCGAAAGTTCTGGTTTAGCATTGCTTTCAACATATGACTCGGCACAGATTGTGAACTCTTACGATGCTACTCCATAGGCTTTCGAGACACTAAGTTTAACTTATAGATCCCATATTTAGGTCAGGACAATCCGTTTATAAGCAATAAATATGATGATGTATGTTCACATCCGGGGTGATCCGATCATGATAATTCATGATTTGATATCACGACTGAGACTTCTCAATAAGTAAGAATATTAGAGCAAAACTACTACTACAGTTGTCCAAGACAACCTATCGCATGAACAAAATGCATACATATTTGTTTGCTAATTTCTGTCGGCTATCATACACTAGGTGTCAGCTATGCTTCTCTTATACTCATGGCAGTTGTTACTATTGTTTTGCGCAAACAAATCTTGCATGAATTGTTCATACACGCAGGTCATTTACAGTAGCCGATAAGCTGGACTTTTAGGAATGCGACAGGTTAGCAGGCATGTGCACAGTGATATACCTGCAAACTAATGGCCTGAACTTCGTGAAATTAAGTTAAAAACTGAAGCCTGTAGGGCGATGAAAGTACTAAATGTTGAGATAGTGCGATTCACTCGTCTATTTTCTTCCGATCGTTGTGTTAGTGGACAAACTCCGGTAACATTTGCACAGCGCTTTACTAAGGACTGTCCGTTGTTGCCCCATAACCAGCAAGTATGATGAATGCTGCCAGTCAAGAATATGTGAATATGTTTTGTGAATATGTGCGAATGATTATTATGTGTGAATATTATGTGAATATTATTATTATTATGTGAATATTACGTGCGCCTTCGTGACCAGTAGAGCTATAATAGGTGGCACTGAGCAACATTCGCTGTCTCTCATGCCAGGTTGGCTACTGGTTAGAAGCCCGGGCAACACAGTCACCTGGCCCTGCCGTTTGAAAGTTTGAACTTTCGTCACGACTTGTCTCATAAAAGTGAAAAACTTACTTGCATTTTCCGTCAAACACCACTGCCTTGCAGTGAGGATCTTGAGCCAGATGCTTTGATATGGAATTCTAATCGTCCACTGAAATAGTTCTCGGTGCTCTGGCAGTATCCCAGAAAACGCACAACTACGGTGCACACACCTAACATACGGCAATGAGGCATCAGTGGCGAAATCTGTAATATGCTCTTGATGATGACGATGCCGGTCTTTCGATGATAAACGACTGGCCGTCATCAGTGTTCAGTGTTACGTAATCATGTCCGGCCATGCTCATGTCTGACACTACAGCTGAATGTTGCTTTGTTCGCTGAGCTAGGCAGCTTGAGTGCCAACAACGCACCGCTACATTCTCTAAAAACGCACTGGTGTCACCTCGATTAGTAATGAAAAGTTTTTAATCAAGTTGCCCAGCACAGCGAACAAACCAACGGACACTTATGGTAACTGAGCTACCAACATTTTCCTCTATAGAAAACAGCTGAATGTGTAGGATCAGTTGGCTTCAATCTTTTGGTTATAAACCGGATCTGGATTCTTCCACATGGACCAAGATTCTGCTAACCACAGCCTGCCTATAGTAAAACAACTGCGTAGATATCTGGTGTTTTGAACTGGGTGCACCGGAAAATTCGATCTGGGTACTAGCTACCAGTCTTGGTTTATGTGTATCCAGATCTAAAGGTGCTATATCATCTCAGGAGTTAGAATAATCTGCTACTATGCTGACTGTAATATTAGTTCTTTATGGTTTATCCTTGTCAGAAATTCCAAAGGAAACTAGATAATTGGAGGACACAGATCCGTCATAATATGTCGAACATATTAGGAGTTGACCTGGATGCACAGACTGACTGTTAAAGCCTGATGTCAGTATATTAGGGTGTTTTCTCCAAACGACCGGAGTTTCCATGAGCATGTAAACAGCAGTTATGCGGGCACAAGTCCGCAACCGGTCAAATAAATCTCTTATTTACAGAACCACACATTTGTCAGCATATCACGGTTCAATGAATTTTACGGACGAGCTCGCCCTCAAACTTCTGCTCGCCAGCATTTCGGACATACCATATACTACTGCTACACCTACCCCATTAGGAATGATTGTTCACATGATTGTATTGATTATTGGCTTGTTAGCAACCTATACAGGCATGCTGAGTTATGAGTATCGACTGACATATTTCGATATAAGAGATACTTTCAAAACCTATGTCTGTACGTGAAACAATTTCTCAGAAAATAAAATTAAACAAAAAATATTGACTTTCGGTACTATACGCTCTGTGACTTTGCTCATATTGTCGCTCCTTAAAAGCCATAGCGTCGTTTCATACTGGACCATTCGACAGAACCCTGCATAAAATCTCAAGGTCGGCTGACGACTGGGTTGGTTTTTGAGCAATCAAGCGCGGGTCATGGGTTCGTACCAAAATATTCAAAGGATGAATTCCGAAGATAGCAACTTGGAAGCAATATTGGGCATTTGTGATCAGCACACAGAGCATCGTTACATTTTAGATGTACCCTTTGACTAAGCAGGATTTTCTAACTTGCTACTGTTATAACACTTCACACAGAATCATTTTGCTGGACAATCGAAAACTAAATTTTGAGATGTTCATGGATCTGAGCCCTCAGAAACCAGCAGAGATGCACACATGTGGTACTACTTTTTGGCTTCCAGAGCATTGGGCAAAATACCCTTCACTACGTTGACTGCTGTCTCCCTACCTAACCCATGGCTTTATACCAGACACAAGGACCCCTTGATTGTGCGTGCACTCATTTATAACTACTCAAGTTAGTTCGAAGTAGTCATTAAAATTTGACATAACACACGCCGCTGGGTTCCTGAAAAAGTCCCAGGACCGAATACTATCTCGCCCTTCTTATGGCTGATCAGGCAGGCGAGATCCTCGAAGGTCCAAGTCCGTATTTGTTCCGTAAACGTTGTCTCGTACGTTGGCGGATAAATACAGTCATCTGCAAATTACGTCAGTGCCACACGGAACCTCAATTGTATCTCAAGTCCAGGATATTCGTCAAATGATGGTGTTTAAAAAGCCGCCTAGCGTTTCAGTTCGCATGATATTCGGGTTGCCAAGAAACTGGGGGAAAAGGTATTATGAATCATAAGTATCTTGCCGGGCGGAACGCAATATGACTTTTGTCGTACATTTGGTTAGCGGACACATAGAGGTGCAGCTGCAATTCACCTGACTCGTCCATTACCAATAACTTCACATTCACATGAGAATAGTTCACCACTCATTCCTCATGTCGTCTGCGTACACCTGGAATAAAAATGTATAAGGAATAAGGTATACATCCGGAAATATTCAGAAATACACGACTAGAACTATGAACTAGCTGCATTCAAATACACTGATATCGCCAGATTGGGGAAAATTCCTTCGAATAAAAACAAGGCCGGATGGAAAAATGCATATGATATTCCAGTATTGCACATCTGTGCGCCGAAATTGCAGAGACGTATTACAGCATAACAGTATTTTCGAAAATATGTGAACATTTAATATGACCAAAAAATTCTGGTAACTGCCCTCGATTGACCCGCACCAGCTACAGTCTTTACCAAGTTAATTCACAGAGAAAGGCTTGTTACCTCGCTTCAATCAATCAAAATTTCCAAAGCAAGCACTCGCAAAGCTCAAAAGTCAGCAGCAATTTCATTTTCTCAATACATACATCGAGTTTTGAACTGATTTTGGTATTGTTATGTTGTTATGCTTAAGTGGAAATGTGTAAAATGACGTGTGACATAAATTGCGATGGGTTTGTTTATTGGAAATTCAACGGGGCTCACATTTCCATGTTCTTTGCAGCTTGTTAGTAATCTGGTAACTTACAGCCAAGTTGGCATTGGGCAACGCAGCCTCCGCAGGGAGACCACCTTTGTGATGCGGTATAACCGCTGTTGAAGTATCTTTCTTCAATGTTGACGAAAAAAATGTTTACAAGGAGAATGCAATGAATCGTGATATCATGCTATGCAGCATGCAGCACACGAACCAACTGCTAGAATTCAAGTCAAGCAGGACCATAGGGCTCAAATACCACACAGTGTGCTGTGACTGCAACCGCTTCTCTGTCTGTGAATCATCGAAACGACAAATAACCCGCATGCATGGGGGTACTCCTCTTCTCCTGCATTCCAACCCAAGCTGAAACTGATATCAAAACTGAAGTCACACGAGGTCACTGCTACCTGTACTGACTTCGCTGTACTGCATGGTCACTTGCAGCCATGTTGAAAAATAGTAAAAGCCAGATTCGACGTGTGACGGAAGGACAGCTACTCTGGCAATCCAACATAGACTTCTACCGGGAAGGTTTGATTTTAAGTGATTGACAAAGGGTTTGCAATTGACAGCTGATTGAGGGCGATGGGACACACAACTCTTAAAGGCGAAACAGAGAATAAAGGTCCAACTGCACTCGGCTTGTTATAAATTTGCTTCAAAATTATCGCTCAGTGAGTTTCGGATATGGGCGCTTGTGCAAAATGTGGCGTACTGAGTGGGGCTTAAGTAAAGTTCTGAATACATTTTCGGAACCGTTTTCTAGGTCCGGTGACTCTTAGCGAATGATTATGTTCCACCTAGAAATTATAATATAATTGAATACAAACTTCATCACGTGTTGTGCACGTGAGAGGTCCGAACAATTCAGTGGTGAATGGGGACAGAAAGAAAATGACACATTAATCTCTCCTGCAGTATGGCACTTCCGACATGGCAGGGATTTCCGCTGTAAAAAATTGCTTTTAGAGCGGACTTATCGTATGAAAGAACCACTTCTTACTGGTAGTATAACGGAGGACACTGTACAGGAGTGCACACTCTCTTGAACTGCAGATAGGCTTCTCCAAGTTTACGTTGCGGACATTAAAAATATGCCTGAATGGAGCACGACAACGTTTTTGTCTGTGAAAATTTCATGACATGTAGGAGGTTGGTCACAGCAACATTTCCCCATAAATCTCTTTTGAACAGTTGTCTCCCTGTCCCAGTTACCCTATTATGGTACATCGTTGAGGAGTAGCACTCACTTTCTCATTTGCACACATGTTATATTAGCCAAGTCACTGATACTGAAAACCAAACGGATAACAGTGAACGGGTGATATTTTTGGACCTGTTTTCCGTCCTTAAAAGTACAGTGAAATTGTATGAGGCACCGACGTTTTGCACTGTAAGGTGTGGGAAATTATGCGATACCCGGTAATACATCAAAGGTAATTTTTTTTATTGTCCGCCAATGTAGACATCGGATGACATTTATCAACCAGAAGAACGGGAAATACCGCTTCTTTACGTGCATTCTCAAGTACACGAAAGTAGTAGGAGAACGTGCAAGGCAGCATGGGCAAAGTCTAGTGGAAGTGGTGCAGGGGAGCATCACCTTTCATGTGTATCAGCGGGAGTTTAATTTCAAAGGTAGTTACTCGGATAATTTGAAGGGAATGGTTAAAACCATGAGTTTCTTTCGGATTTTCATACTTCTTTTCAAGGGAGATTGGGCATGTTTTATTCCAGGAGATGACGTCTCATAATAACAGTGTAAACGTGTTGGGATAGAGCCATCACCACTAAAAATGCCATGGTGTTATCATGCTTCGAAATTAGAAAAAAGCATATCGTAACGCCTGTCAAGCAAAATGTATTGGAAATTAGAGATGACCGAATATGTGGACAAGCAAGGGAAGAGTACTGGGAGCCTACGTCTTGTGAGACAGAAAATCTCAGAATTTCGCAGATTAGATGAGCGTGAGAAGCATATTCATGCTTTCATTTCTAAAGCGTAGCTTTCGGGAGTGAGTCTCTCGTTAATCCTTCCTTTTCAGACAGATTGGTGGGTAGGTAAACTAGAAATTCTGGGTGTATTCATTGGTCATTACCCATAATTTCGGTAAGCGTTTATCTCGGCAGGTAAACGGATTGTGGCTAGCCTGTGTAAAAGATCCGAACAAGCAAACCGAAGGTGATCAGAAGCGGTTACATTTACCAGATGATTCTGGTTAGTGCCGGATTTTCATTGAAATTCGTACCATTGGAGAAATGGCTCACTATGATAAGGGCCATTAGTGGTGAAAACACAACAATGCCCACTGCAAGCGTAATTTAACTATATCAACCTTCTCGGCACTATGATTGACTTTCGTTCAATGCGCAGTAATAGGCGGCAAAAAGGATTTTTTTGTTGGTAATTAGATTCACTCGAATATCTTGAGCATCTTCCAGTATCTGAAGGAAGTATTAAACCAGAATTTGGGAGTCTCAGTTTCGAAGGATCTAATGGCTACCCACATTGGCACATTTGGCTAAAAGCAGCATAGTTGTTCCGAAGAGGCAATGGCCAGAGTGTAGCAATCATACGGAATATGGCGCAATATTTGTTTTGAGTCGCAATGGAATTTCGTTATTAGTCATCTTTGCCACGCCGTTGGATAATTCAACAAGGTACACGGCCAACTAAATATTAAGTGGCCTTTAAGATGTCAAGTTTTAACTGTAATCACTCTATTATAAGCAAGATAGCTGATTTGAAGTGTGTGAAAATGTCAGTCACATGGCGAAAAAATATATATCGTTACCCACGCTTCTGTTGTACCAAAGTGCACAAGTTTCATCATGCACTGTGTAATTGTAGGACCCATTTTGCAAGTGCTTTACCATCTTCAATCAGCCTCTCTAGAGTGACATAAGACTTAGGAATGTTTCAAACTCTGGATTGCCCGAAACCGTTGATCCGGTCACCACAAGAAGTATCAGATTTGTCGGACATTGACGCGGTCGTTACCGCTTCACAGCTAAGATCGATTTCAAATCGTACGTGTAGCGCGATAGAACCTGTGATTATCTTTCCATTGTTGAATAAGTATAAAAATGAAGTGGCACTCTCACAACAGACTGACAACATTAGAACACAAATGCCATGAATATGTGTAGATGAACGTGTGTATTGTCCCAGTCAAAATTCATAATATCAACGCTTATTGTGTGAATGACCACAAACTGAAAAAAGTCGCATACCTCTTATGGCACACTTGTGAAAAAAACGTTGCAATACAGAACACATTCAACAGTAGAACACACTATTAAGTAAGCGAGAAAAACAAGGAAGCCAATAAAATACTGACTGAATCTTAGTATGCACCCTCTTTCCATTTAGCCAGTTGCAACCCTACCATAGAAAGTAATGGTCATTCTCGTATAAATATATTACTACACAGGCCTTGCTAAACAATCAAATGTGGACCACAACTACGCTGCTCGTGTTGCTATTCTCCTGCACAAAAGGCAGTAAGTCCCTTGACGTATTTGGTACCCCGTGAAAATTTTAAGCCTCAAAACAAATGGAATTTGTGAATTGTCATCCATACACTAATGTACTTTTAATCTCAGAACGCTTCCAAACTAATACTATTTAGTCGTTTTGGAATGTGGAAGAGCAGATTTTGTTTCCAAAAGCTTTAAAATTCATTTCCATTTCGTTAGTGCTTCAGAACCTTAATTGTAGCCTTAGCTATTGACCCACAGTACTATCCGAATCCTGAACCGGCCAACTCTTGTTTCTGAAGTTCCAAATAAGCAACTACTCCAAACATTTTCGCGTGCCTCATTCATTCACAGTCACCTAGATATCCACGACGTTGAAGGGATTCTCACTGCCATCTGAGCGTGAGGAATTAAATTAAAACAATCACTTTATTCACGTAGAGTTGCAGCTGATCAGCATACCCGAATCTATCTGAGATTTATTGACCGTGACCACAGACAAAGCAACGCTCTCGCAAATAAGACAGATCTGAGCAGGCTGCATTATCGTGAGAAACAGTAACAATATCAACTGCCCGGGTGAAAGGAAGAAGGCCTTTGCTGCTTAGTTGTTTATTACATAAACACCAACTGAACAGTTACAGGCCATTGGACAGGGGAGAAAAACTCTCATATGCATCTTGTTCACAAAAACTGAATATCCATCCTCTCATTGAACGTGTCTTACCGGATTTTCCTGGATATTCATTGACAGTTACTCAAATTCAAGCAAATGCTAAAAAGCGACGCCACAAATTCCGTAATAGATCTAACTTCTCAAGAAACGCGAAGCGGATTTATGAGAAAAAATACTACTCGCATGCCACCATCGGTAAAATCCACTTACAGGGGTATGTAGACAACTTGAAGTAGTCCATACGGTTAAAAAACAACTTTATCCCCATTAAAGCCGCATCCCGAACTAAGCTTGAAACACTCAGCTGGTTGGAAAGTGCTGGGCTACGCTGACTTGCATTTCGCTGTATCATCCAATCAATCGTAGACACAAAGGCCCATGAAATATGGACAAATAGAGGTGTTATATCAGATAGTATCTCAAAGACCTGCCCGTCCGGGGAACTACTGGTGTTTCTCCCAGTTCATTCCACTACATTATGTTCGAGGGGCGATGGTGCTTAATCGCTGACTCTACCGGGAATTCACTGACCGTTCTCAGTTATAAACATCAAACCTTGCATTAAGAGCCAAGTACAATCGGGGCTTTTACTGTCTGCTTGACATTGTGCACTCCGCGCTTTCCGGTACGGTTGATCAAGCGATCATACATCAACCAGCATTCTGTCGTGTTCAGCCATCGACTTTTACCAGAGTAAAAGGAAGGGAAAATAAGGGACGTAAGATTGACGGCTTATCTAGATAGTTGGCCGCAAGGTAGTTGGTGCCTGATTATTTCGAAAGTAGATTAGAAACTGCGTTGTTCGATGAAATTCTTGCACATTTGCACTGGATTCCATTTTGAAACGTGGAATACAAGGCCCAATCAAGAAGACTGACATAGCAAGTGAAATAAAATCAAGGGATTAAGGTTACCTGTTGAGCTCGAGGGGGACGAAACTAATGATGGCTGGTTGAAGCATTCTTAGCAGTCTCATCAGTAGCTTCGCTTCCAGTCAATATACAGAGGTGTATGGAACAAAGTGCCAGCTGAAACATCAGGTTAATTCAGTGTAAAGCTAACTGTCTGGTTAAAACCGAACGATAATAATATTGGGGTTCAAACAGAAAAATTCGTCTGACGGATATCCTAGGTTCGCGACCACCTTCTGAGCTCCAAGTAGGGTGCAACCAATACGTTCTGGCAACAGTATCCTATTTAGTTGTTACAGAATTAAATTGGAATCTGAATTTGCTTCAAATCTGTACAAGTCGAATGTCCTAGATGCAGGTCTTAAAATATGGAAGAACGAATTAGAACCTTATGCAGTGGACGAAAATATTTCATGTGAGCTTTTGATTAATGAAAATAACATGACCAACTATCGACTTTAGCGTCTTGGATAGGACATAAGCCTGCGTCATTTGGCACTTCCCCTATTTTGGTATGAAACTGACAATGACGCGTTCTATTTACAAAAGTAAATTGTAACCATGATAGCCGAAATTCGGTACCTTCAAGTTACTTAAATCTATCGGACCACTTGTCTTCAGTGAAAGACCACTAAATGTTAAGTTAGTGCCTTATTTATCCAAGTCCATCCAACTTCATCTTCACGGTGTAGCTTGCTGTAGCTTTTCGGTGCCTTTGCACTTCAATGGAGGTGGGTTATCAGTTTGCTGTCTCAAACGAACGGGTAGCAGAAATGCAAGTACTTTTACCCTACCTGAACGCACCGATAAATATCCTAACGACGTAAACCCATTTGTAAGCAAATTTGGTTTTGCGAGAGACTCACTTGGAACCCAGCTGAATCTCTTGTCCGTGATATATTGGAGCGGGTTGTCGAAGAATTTTCTGCCACCCTATGAGTAGTTTGTTACGTCGATCAGTATCTCGTTTAGAAAGACGTTATGGGAATCCACTGCCCTAAGAAGACTGTTCAAGACTGTTACTCAGACATACATCAGTTTGGGGAGATGCTCTTTTGGATCTGGTAAGCAATCTACAGCAGATTGGACGGGACAACATACCTATCAGTAGACGGGACGTACATACGCTTTGTCAAGCAGGCAGATACCTGTTGTCAGTCCGCAATTAATGGCTGGGCGGACAGATTCACTTGAAATATGCACTTATCGGGTGTAAGAGAGATAATTATTCGTTACTCGGGAATAAATAGGTGCAAGCAATGTGCGGATGAACTTAGAAGACGCCCTCCCTAAATGGTGATATATTGACTTCATGTGAACATTTCGCCCTGTTTCGTATAGGCTTAATTGGTACAGCATAGGCCAGAAAAAGTGCCTTCGAGAACTATGATTCAGCCTTGCAGGATTGGTTGTCATCCACCCGGTGATCAGCCAAGAGGGAATCTAGACTACTTTGATAGCTTTCTGGTGCAGCGTTTGTGCCCGTCACTTTCCAGATATCCCATAAATGTGACACGTTGTAATTTGGTGCAATGTGTCGTGTAGTGGCAGTCTGATTATTCTACCAGTGACATCGAAACACTCGAGGTGACTAGGATTCCTTGTAGTGTATTGATCACTGCATTTGACCTACACCTACAAGTTTTGTGCCCTCCTTTGCAACACGTCACCCTGTTTTTTTCTTTTTTCCTTTGTTTTTCCATCCCATAATTTTTGTACAGTTTGAACACCGTGAATCAGATTACGTTATCTTTCTAATGCCCCTGCCAAAGAGTTTCAGCGCTGGAATTATTATGGCTTCTGATTTGTCCAAAAGGTTGCAGTCTTAGTGAATACTTCATCCCGCAGGTCTCAGTTACTTAAGATATTATTTTGCGGATCGGCGATTTCCAAAGGATGTTCTGCTAACTGAATGCATTTATCTGAGTGCGCGCATTGTATGAGTTGTACAGTCGCTGATATGAGTGCTCACAAACGGACAAATTCTGCTTTGCTAGCTTTAGGTACTTCAGAGTCGACTTGTTGCAGATACCACGAATTAGCTCATCCTGTTAATCAGAAGAGGCAAGCCCAAACAAGACTCATCCATTCAGTCATTTGTTAAGTTTAAACACCCCGTGATTCTTACTTCCTAACTGTAGGGAGCATCCATTCATTTGTCAAGTTTAAACACCCCCGTGATTCTTACTTCCTAACTGTAGGGAGATCTCTTACCTGGTTGAAATAAACAAGTCAGTCATTTTTAAGTTTAAACACCCCGTGATTCTTACTTCCTAACTGTAGGGAGATCTCTTACCTGGTTGAAATAAACAAGTCATGAGACATTAAAAGAAGTTGCATTCATTTGCATACAAATTCGGATTCCACGGGAGACATTTAGTTCCCAGCTGAACATTCCGTCTTTGTTATTCCTCTCCAAATGAATCTTACATGAAGTTACCTCATATTTCAGGAACTACGCCCACAAGAAGGGGTAAATATGTCTTGACTGTTACTTCTGTTGCGGACTAAAGCGAAAGCGTATGCGTCCGCCTGTCATACCGCAAGACATTCATTGCACACGAATGCCCGTTCATGGGGAGTTGAAACCTAGACTGTTGAAACCATCTTGCGGCAGGCAAAAAAACGTTTAGTGCGCTAACGATCAGCTACAGCGTGGTTGCACAGCAGCTGCATATCGTAACACCCTTTCATCGTACCGTTTTACGGTGTACAATGTGCATGGTATGTTAATAGGCTTTTTAGTCTGGGATTTTGCCATTACGGTAGTTGAATATCGAGAGCAGCCAGTCAGGCCTTATCACAATTTGGCTACCTAGTTATTGATCCGCAGTCTTCTTAACTGACTTCCTATTCACTTGATCTACCTTGTTTAGGTCTTTGCATAGATGCTACCTTTCCGCGCCTATTGGATCCTTTACTCGGTAGAATGTTCTCATCAAGCATCGCAAGTGTTGACAGCTTTCCTTATTGTTGTTATAGGGAAGAACAAACCCTCCGTTTCGGTTCTATTAAGTCTAGTTAAGTTTACGGAAACTAAGGTTTCTTTCTTGAACCCTTGTCTTCGTTTCCAGCCGACTTTTGTCTAACCACTCCAAATGAAAACTCCATCCTACGTAAGTCCGAGAGTCTGGTGAAATGCTGTTGTGTTATTTCTCGATCTACTTTCAACGTTATATGTGGGATATTCATGCCACAAACCAGTTTTACACCGTGTTTTTATCGTTTTGCAATAGTGGATTATTCTTGACATCCAACTGCTGGGGAGGGGCTTGTTTTTGTTTGTTTAAACGTCAATTATGTGGCAGTTGCACGTGTTTAACTGCGTCTTCATTCACTCCCACATGATAAGTTACATCGGCCTCGAATTACTCAAACGGAACGACACATCACGTGAAGAGCTAAAATTTCGAAATCCGTGATTTTATATGCATTAAATTTTCTGAGCGTCGCGGATGAGCCAGGAAATCTTTGAAGTCATATTCAGTTATGCATACTTTTCTAAATGGTCAGCTGCTGATTGAAAAAAGCACACGCTGTTGTCGTGAATTTAAATCCTTGAATTAATAATGCCTAAGTCTTCGACAAGTCCGTTTCACGTGGTGAATATATGCGGTCAGTCAATTCTTCTAGTAATGTATCCGTAACTATCATGCCAGAACGTCAGTGTTCCGCAAACAACCGACACATAAGTAGTGCTCATTCAATCCCGCAGGATGTGAAAAGTGTCCCCGAGGGCACTCAACCTCATCTCTGACACCGAAACGACTACTGGTATAAATATCACTAAAAACTCTAGAAAATGTTTTACTAGTCAAAACGTTGTCACCATTCGCGAGAAAATATTAAAAACCGTGAATCATTAGCATAGAATACTGTCGTCCAGGCTATAACCGTTATGATGTATGGTGGCATGCAACAAAGCATAGCCAGAAGTGTGAGCTGTTGGTTCGGCTCACGCTGTCATGCACATATCGTCGGAGACATTACCGCTTCACCACCGTACAACCACAAAGTTCATCTAAACATAGCTAAGAATTAAAATGGAACGAATTGGAATAGTTGAGTCAAGGAGCTGGCGCTAGCCTACAGCAAGCAGTCTGGGGTGCCTAAGAGTATACTCGTTCAGTCTGGCAGAACGAAAGCCGCTGACATCGACTAGCTGTCACTGCAGTACATCTAAACAAGTGCGCGAGGGCATACGTGGATTTTGCCAATAATCAGCAGATGGCGATCATCCATGTTCAGCCACAAAGCTTTACTGTAGATGATGCGACCCATTCTTGGCGCATATGGCCTACTTCCTTCATCTTTAAATAAATGGTTGCATCACCATCCCGAAAACTTCATGCGATTGTGGGTAAGCTATTTCGAGATGCAAACAGAACCATGTTTTGGAAGTAACAGTGGTTCATATGTAATGTGCTTTAGGCTACATCAGCGAAATCGGTTATTCAGCGCACCGGAATAAACGTACAAACTGTTCATATTTTATGCCAAATTACCATTCACAATCAAGCGTTTGAAAATCAGGCTGGTGAAGTTGTTTGTAGTGTCATGTCCAATTCGGATAAACAACAAACTTGGGTGAAGTTAACTTGTTTAGTACAACAAACATCTGATAATTTAACTTGACCGAAGGGCAAACCCTTTAGTCGTAATACTAATATAAAATAATCCTCAAACAAAAATACCTAAAGGCGTAAACTGAATGAAACGAAAGCTCTCAAGTAGTTTATCTGATGCCCTGGCTTATCTAAACGGTCTAAAATAGGTGGACAACGCACCCACGAGAGCAGCCAAAATGAATCGACATTTCAATGGTAGCTGCTTGCAAGCAAACCCATACTTCATGTAAAACGTTTTAACTGAATTTCCGCGGCCCTTAAATACTTTAGGACCCTATTCGAACAAACCTCGGGACCCTGGCTGATCACTTAACTGTACACGAATTAATTGTGTCTACGAGCCTTCTCACGTTTGATTTTATACAGTCTGATTATGCAAGCACCTGTTCGCTGATTGAATTGAACTTACCCGTGTATTTGTTACTGCTTGACCAAAAGAAACACCCCCTTTCTCAACTAAGATGTTTCCATATTCTAATATGTAAGCCAGTGCTACTGACCACAGACAATGGATTTCCTGTCCAGGTTTAACAAAACCAATTCCCGTTATCCATTTGTCATACCGTCGCTTTACTGTGTTGAGCTGCCACACCTTGTGCTGCTGTCACTTTCGACAAACTAACCTGTCAACACCATTACTACCAATACCACCCCGACTACCCTGGAAGACCCACACATTCAAACGTTTGGAAAACGGAAGGAAAATTTTTTACTACACTCGCTTTGGTAAATGGTGCATCTCCACGCGAGTCAATCATTTCTAATAGGTCATATAGCAGCATGGCGTGGCGTAATGAGCATATTTTTGTTGTGCACTCATAAAACGACCCCAGTGGACTCACGGCAGTGCCGAAGTTTCTCAGAAAAAAAGTAAGCATCCTCGGCTGGCAGTGAAATTTAAAAAAAGCCTTCAGAAGCCGCTCTTTTTAACATATAGATATGCAAAAGTCAGATATGCAACTTGGACGTCTCTATGACAAATGTAAGCAGCAGTGTTTCGTATTCCAAAGAAGTAACTGGAGCAGCTAATCCCCACATAGCTTGTCATAAGCAACTCGCTCTTAAAATAAGGAGTAAACGGTAATCATTGCTTTATTAATTTCTATTCTAGCAGCGAACCTAGGAAAATTTGCCTCGTAAGGAAGTGGGGAGCTAGAAAGCAGAAGATTTAGGGAATACTTACATTGTTTTCGAACCGCATTTCCCTAATAATGAAAGGTTTTTAATTCACCACAACAAATGGGTAATATCAAACGCATGTTCGGTGCAACCTTTTACATGTGCAGGCAGTGCGTGATACTCGTTGTGTTTATTCTTTCATTAACTGAATAGTGTCTATTTTTCGTTATGGA
>NW_008751683.1:1539140-1639455 GCF_000715545.1 Opisthorchis viverrini
GTCACGAGTTAATGTCCAAGGTTTGTCTGCTAAACTCGCTAGAACTCTATGAGCTAGTTATGACACATACATTATTCTAAGTGGTGACAAAACGTTTTATCGCAGCTGATTTGAAAGCAGGTATATCTTGGTCTGGGCACCCATCGGTTGGGGCTAAATGGTTTTAGATTCGTGAACAAGGATGCACAGGCAAGGATTCACGGCAAATAAAGGGATACATAGGATCGAAAGAAAACCGACCTTTTTCCCTCTGCCAGTAGGTGTTGCATTAGAAGAGGTGTAGCACACTGAACCCAAAACTTTTGACTTGGAAATCATTTCCTAGTAAATCGAAGTCCTATGATTGTCACTACTAATGTTTTCCAAATTAAGCGCGCGTCTTCCTCTACTTATTCGATTAGGCCTTCTTATGTACTTCGATTGGAAGGGATGATCAATGTTAATACTGAAATTTGTTCATTGGGGCTAACCTCTCGTCCCATTCATAGGTGCTCGCTTTGGACTTCAACGATACTGGCGAAGCCAAACGTTTTTCAGGATGCCAAATGTCCGTTTAACCCGCACCTGGGTGATTCTCTCAATACATTAGACTACCTGTATTCCATGAAACTCCGTTACCCCAGGTTTTCAACTTAATGTTACATCAAACGGAGAGAAAGACGTCCTGTCAATGTTTAACAATTCTATGGTATCGGTTTCACCCCCAACTTGTCAGCACACTGTACTCAATATGCGACCCCTGTGCGACCGGCAACGTATATTTCTACTGTGTGAGGTTGAACGCATCGATTGAGCACTCAGACATTTGTGCAGTACCAGAATTTCGGTGGACATGAGTGTATTGGCTAGATCCACAGGCAACATATCATCTGTCGATGGTCATTTCAGAATGGCTTCCACTTGCTTTTTATGGGCATGCTTGTGTTATCCTGGATATTTGACAGTCCCCCCACACCATCTTCTCCACTCGTCATCCCCATCACATTAGTTACGGCAAGCACTAAAAACAGCGCAACAACACTAGCATTTTAGTGAGCTCAAACTGTCTATGGTGTAGGTTGTATTAGTGTTAATTGCAACTGAGTCCAGTTGCATGTATCGATGATAAATATAAACCTATAACAAAACAACTCTCAAATCCTATGATAAAAGCTAGTCTTCACTGTCTAGGACATACAATTCGGCTTCTGGTGATGCCGTCTCACTTAGTGTATAAATGAGTCTTACATGATGAAGGTCCTGGATGTGGTATTTCGGATAATTCGTAAAGATGAAACCGTGACGATCACTCTTTGGGCTGTCACCAGAAATCGTCCGTTAAATACAAACCAAAAGTGAGTGGAGTCAAATGTATACAGTAAAGTCACGTCACTGGAGTTTACTGTACTTCTATCACGCTGTCCATCCTGTGAGAGGTGAGTATATCAATGTGTTACAGATAACTATCCATGAAAATTGAAGAGGACATTTCTACAAGTAGCTTTTGGTATAAGATTCAGGGATTCTGCTTCCGCTGCCCAATGGACAGAAAAATTCCACCTATGTGCAGCCCAGATATTTGGCCCTCGGGAAAATGGGCGACCACAAAAATACTTTGTCTGCTTCTAGCTAGCTGGTAAAACCAAATCTTCGTATTTGGTACGGTAACAATCTCTTTGGAGTAGCAGCCAATATAAGCGCTATTCAGTTGCAATGTGGAAGTTCTTTTGATCCCATCTAGCAAATCCACATTTTCCGGGTTGATTTGCCCTTTATTTTACTTGGACAACAAACGTACGATATAACCAGCAATTTTTGGATGCATGTGAGAATCACACATTTAATTGTTTGGCCAATATGCATTGGTCCCTTGCAAAACTTGTAAAATAACACAGTTGGTCTGGATCCTAAGCGTGGTTAGCTACCAATTTGTTCACCGTGAAAAATTAGCCAGTCATGTAATTTAAAACAACTTTTTGATATTTTTCCATTACAGATCCCATGTTTAGGTGTTCATATGCAAAGATTAGATATCAGCTTGTTGGTAAGCTTGCGTGCCAAACTTCAGTTTGTTAAAATGTACTCCAAAGAATTCACTTGGTTCATATGTTCTTGGGTTTATTACTCGTGTAAAATAAGTAGAATATTGAGGTAATCGCACACGTAGTATAAAGAAGTTCTTGTCAGAAAATGCTGCTTTTAAGAATGTCACAATCGATGGCAGCACGTGTGCTGTGCGTCTAGTTTTAGATCTCATGGACGGGATGTCTTGCTGAATCTTCCGTTATTATCCGCCTTGGTCAAATCTTTGTGCGTTCCCCAAGTGCATCTACGTCCTTGTATGCTACCCCAGTCACATTTACAATTTGGCACTGAATTAGTTTGAGGTGCCGAATGAGTCGAATATGTCCGTTTCAAATGATCCTTTCAACCACACTACCGATAGCTCTGAACAGTTTGAGTGTAAAGGATCTAAGAAGCACGAGAGCCCAAACGACAAAAAACGGAAATAAAGTAGAAAATATGGTAGGCAATTGAGTTTTGAAACGCGGGACTTATGCGAGTGAGGTTGCATGTTCGGTTGGGTGAGACATCTTCATCACTTATAAAAATGTCTCACGCACTCTTGATGTCAAGCGCACTGAAACGCCCAAGTCAGAGTGCAACTTCGTACAATCTAGCAACCAACTGTAAACATTTCCCGGGGTCCTTATTCCTAATAAAATCACTAACCAATTTCTCTGTTTTTTTTTCAGAGGTCCCAATTGAATTTTTGTCAAGCTCAGGTCAGAAATATGTGCCGATTGCGTGGGATTATTACAAGACTGTTCACGATGAGGTTGTGGACGCAGTACGTTTCTAGTCATATTGAGCTACTTGTTCCATTTGCTGCGTTTGGTAATTATTTCGGATCTTGTGTATTTTGCCCAAAAGATTCCCGTGTTTGCATTTCCAAGCGAAGGCAGTTTCCAACAATCTGCTTCCAGTTCTTATTGATGAGCATGTGGTAAAATACCATGCTTCTCCTAGATATCTTCAGACCAACTCTATTAGAGTTGACAGTTGATGGTTGGTTGAGTTGAAGAGCCATAATAGCGATAATCACCCTTCTTAACTGAGTATTCTAGTTCCAGCAGGGATGCATTGCGGCGGATGGCTAGCTGTTTTCGGTCAATGACCTGGCCTTGTGTGGGAACCTGTCCGAGACACAGAAGAGTTCATAACATTAAGAGGAGTATTCAAGCTTCCAAACAACGCTGACCAACTGTCAGTTGGTTTTCTAGGTTCGAGCATGAGGACCGCGTTAATAAAGAACGGGGAAAAATGCGCAAGAACGATGTCAATTTATCAATCGTCAGATTGAAACGCGCTTTTACTGCCTGTATGCTATAATTTTTTTCTAGAAATTTCATCGTAATACCATTGACAGAGTGGTTCCTGCGTGTTCTGTTTGTTCCTTCTCATTTTGGGCTAAACGTTTTTTCTTGGAGCATGTCTACGTGTCTCATCAATATTTGAGCAGAGTGACACAAGCCTGGAGACTGTAAAACACATGGAAGTTTGGCATGAGACCGTAGGATTACAAAAGTGAAGTTTATTAGCTTCTGTGCTCCTTATATAATGCACAATGAGAATAGCTTTAATAAAATTGGAGGAATTTCGCGGTGTTTCTTGGCGTTTCAGTATAGCCCGGAAGGCATGTCTACATTTATCGCACTCTGAAATTTCTTGAGACGCGAGGAAACTTTATGTAGTTTTGTTGACTCAAGACGGAAGAATGGGAACAAATTACTATAAGATGAGAAAGCATTGGCATCCAGACATATACATATATATTGACGACAAATATTGCGTTCAGTGTGACGCGGAGGACAGCGAATTAACGCTAATTCAGGGACCTGCGGTTTCGTTTTAAGCACGCAGACCAGACATTTGAAGACGGATGAATTCCTCAAACGAAGGACAGTGGTAAAATTAGGTCAATGTTGGTAATGATGGAAAAAATAATGTTCCTCCATATACATTGTGTTCTTAAGAATTAAAAAGTCCACTCACATGGGGAATGCATTCCACAATTTGATGTCATCTGCTGTCTTGAATTTGGTGTAAGCAAATCGCGGAGTGAAATCTTAACTTCAATGAAAACACGCTAGAAGATCGACACAACCGACTATATGGGTTTGTCATTTCATTCCCATTCCATCCTTTTATTCAGATTCTAAGCACATTGAAGAAGGTAGGAGTCGATAAGGCCGTTTGGAACTTGGTATCCGATGATTTTGAATCAGTTCCAGTAAACTGGAATATATCGTTCGACTTTGGGGTGATTAAGCAAATAACTGGAGAGGATAACCTGGAGAAACTCAAAGACATACTAGTACAAAAATTGAACGGAGTGGACCGCAGCTATACAATTCAAGTGGCAAAGAAAGGTTAGTAAACAATACATTTTTATTCTGGTTCTCTTCTTGACATTCAGCCTTCTTTTTTACTGTCTTTTGTGACTAACAAGGAGCATTGCAATGACAGCAAATATATAGATTCGTATAAGTCGTTTCCGCTATCGATGGTCTTCTGGTTCACAAATGTAAAATTTTCCGTATCCGCTGTGTGCTCATTGCACCCCTTGCAGTCGAGTATGTGATGAGGGAGCATATTGTTTGCCAACTAAAAAGGCCTCGTCCACTTGCTTGATGCACAATGG
Organism: Opisthorchis viverrini; assembly: GCF_000715545.1. Classification (NCBI taxonomy): domain Eukaryota; kingdom Metazoa; phylum Platyhelminthes; class Trematoda; order Opisthorchiida; family Opisthorchiidae; genus Opisthorchis; species Opisthorchis viverrini. The sequence goes on from NW_008751683.1 coordinate 1,543,825, forward strand.
AAGTTAGTCTTGGTAATACGTCCAAAAGCACTCACATCCAAGAAGAGCATCAATCTCACGTGTGCAGCCATTCATCCAAGTTTGAGGCGTTGGCGTTCTTTTGATGGTGATGAAACACAATGTTGCATGAGGCATTTCGCGTGCATTTTTCTAACATTATAGTCCATGTGGTCAATGATTGAAACATTTGGTCATGTGAAGTACATTATTCGAACGCAATACACTCCTTCAGTGCAGATAACTAGGACTATAGTTCTGAACTTTTGTGCAACGATCCGAAAAATCCAATTCCTCAGATCCTGTTTTTCGCACTTTCGTCAAACTTTCTGGTATGTCACACCACCATGGTCCAAGCAAAACTAAGGCAATTGTGTAGCATAACTTATACCGGTAGGGAAACAATATTGCATTGGTGGGGCGATTCTGTTTCTTTTAACTCGTAATTCTCATGATTGGGTCACGCGCCCCGATGAGGATATACTTTGTGTGGTTGTCATGATAGACCAGGGCTAAATAAATTTCGAGATCGTAAGCGATTTTGGGCTCCTTATTCTTATAACTCTTCGCACATCTAAGTTTCAATGCACCGTGCGCTTCAACGGGTGCCCCCAAGTTCACTTGCACTGGTGTGTCGGAAAAACTATAACATTAAGGCGGCAACAGCGTCGCTTTCAATTGAAATTTCAAAACTCTGGTTTGGGTAATGCAGTAATGTGGTATTGTGGTTGATACTGACCGCACGACTCACGATGTGACAATCCGGAATGAATCTATGCACCTGGCTATACTCAACTAGTCTAGACCTTCATGCTGAACTGATCAGGAGCTAATTATCATGGGCATCCCTGCTTTATTAGGGTGGAATGAACTACTTTGAGCTTCGCCGTGGGGAATGATCATGTCCTTCCTATTCCATGGCTTCATCATTAATAACAGAGTTTTGGGAGTGAGCGATGTGTTTTACAAACAATGCGGTTACTGTGCCTTATTTGCACAAACAACCTGTGGTTTGGTGACCAGAAATATATAAATTCATTTCGGTCATTCAGTGATAAGCAATGAATCCTCACAAGACACAGGACAATTTTGTGTGAAACTGTTGCATCGTTTTCAGGAGTGGCTATATTCCAAAATTTTAGTAGTAGCGATAGGACTTATTTGCTTCGTTTCGTTAAATGACATTCGGTTTGATCCCTTTTTAAAAAGTGACTTTTTAGAAATAGGCGTTGCGCTTTGCAGTTGTTGAGAATACAGCATTAACATTTATTGAAAACACTCTGAAGTCCATGCAAAGGCCGTTTCACGTTAGCTTTTTCAATACTCCAATGAAATATGTCAATTATATGTAACATCTTTGGCATATGGGGTTAACTCAACCCACCATAGTTTCACATTAGTATTCAAAGATATATATTGCAAATATTTATTCCCCTCGTTCCTCTTTTGGTCAGATATCAAACTCACGTTTACCAACAAGGTTTGTGGTGTTCTGCTGATCAAACCGGAAGGTAAGTTTGAAAATTTTGCAGCCCTGTTTGTGGGTAAATAGTTATTTGAAGGATAGGAGGAGTTCATACTTAGTTCGTGTACGAAAAGGGATTGGTCACTATCAGGCAACAGTTGTACTTATCTGTGCCTAACCACTTAAACTCTTCTATCATCTCATGGAATCACACATGGGAAGAGGGTTAGATTATTGATATTCAGTTCAGCACTTGTTCTCGAGTTTGAGGCAGTGTTCAGCATTCAACTCTTGACAGTCTACTCTTACAACCTAAAACATCGGGAGGTAAGAACCGTCATTCTCTTCAACAGCAATTTCTTCTCCTAATTCCTTAGTACCTCTTTCCTGTTTCCATTACAGGCGCTGTTATAGAAACCATATCGGAAAAAGGTAACTCATCACTCAAACAATCAGTTAAACCGTGTCAGATTGACATGAATTGCTTGACTGGAGGATGACTGTAGCTTTGTTCTGTTTAAGTGCAAGCTAATCCCATTGCGGATCAGCACAACTGGCAAAACAGTCTATTTTGTATTTACTGCAAGAACGCCGCAGGTCGAACTGCCCCTGGAGATCCCTATGATAGGCACTGCTGCTGTTGCCAAAATGGATTAAGCAGATGTGCTGTGCTTTTCAGTTTATTGGCATAAACTAGCTTCAATTACATGACCAAATGTGGAATAAATTAGTTAGATCAACATCGATGACGAAAGCCGTAATCTATTCACATTCCAGATAGAATAATGAAGGCTCTTTCATCTGGAGGTAAGATATTGCCCCTGTCCTACAACCTCACAGCATTATCTGTCAAAGTTTCTACATGTGAAAGTTACAATGATTATTTCAGATTTTATACGGGTCAAGCCAGCTGATCACCTAGCTTTTCAAATGACAGTTATCACAAATTCTGATGGATACAAGATTATTCGCGTTGAAATTGGCCACTAATTTGTGTACACTTTGTTTCCAAACTACCAGATTCTCAACCGCCTGGTATCTCTGACGGTAGGTGCCATACATTTTTTTCTTATACCGTTCTTTGTTCTAGCACCGAATAATACAACTTTAGGTAGCCTGAACAGAATCCACTGAACGGTTCTATCTCAGTCACAAGTAATCGGGAACAAACTAAAAAAAGTAACCCGTCATTAAAAGTACAGTTTTCGGTCTCATCTTAATGAATAAATAAATTCTGGAAAACTTGATACATCATTTTTCGGAAGGAACGTCACTCTGATGTGTACCTTTAGACTTGCGAATAGGGAGGAAAAAACTGGTTCACTTTCATGCAGCTTGTGAACAGAGAACGTGTTATGATTTGTAGTCCGCCGGAAACGATGGAACTCCAGTTGTGAAGCACGTGTGGGATCAGTACATTTGGTCACCTTAGTCCTCCGAGTTAATAGCTATCTCATGTGAAGCTAACAGTAATGTAATCATAGAGCGCATGTTATGACAAAGGGCCTTCCTTTTAGTTAACTATACCTGGCAGGACAATCACATGAGTCACGCAAATTAGTCGGCCACATATAACATACATGAGGCTCATGTACTGATAATAAGATCCCGTTGTTGCTGTCCTCAGTGAAAGTCTTTTCTCTCTGTAAGTTGTTTCAGGTCGCGTGCACGCATTTTCATGCAAGACCATGCTTCCAGTAAGAACATAAGTTCTGAAGTTTCGGCGAGCCCTTTATATTATGGGAGATGCTTTTTACACCTAAATGCTTTCGCCGTTGCGTACGAGTGACAGTTTGAAAATCAGAGACCAAGTAAATGGGACTACAGAACTCATTTCACAGCCGTTGTCTGTCAGGTAGGGATATGAAAGCTTACGACGTTTGAAGGACATTGTGGTCCCACATACCTTGAAACTTAACTTGCACCACCATCCAAAAAACCGAATGATTATTTGGTATTTCGGCCCCTCAAACGTTGTATGACATTTTCTTGAAAATAGACAGACAAAATTTTCCCTTATATCTATTAGGGTTGCACAAACTTTGGCCTGCCTTCATCTGAAAGCTTGCTTGTCTAACTACAAGATATACACGTGAAGTACAATGGTTTATTACCGATGGTAATCGCCTTTGAACCTGTTTTTTTTAACAAGCAGAATTACCCTACAGTGCTTTCATTGGTTAATATCCTTAATTGAGTAAACCTATCCGAAAAAGTCGACCTCTGGAAGTCTTGATTTAGTGTGATTTATTATGTCGACCCTAGGACAAACCGCCGTCACTGAGGAGATTATTTTGTTCGCATTCCACCTCGGCCTTTGGTGCTTCAGTATTCGTTTCTTTATTGCACTTGCATAAAACGAGCTAGGCGTAGGTAGCCTTTATAAGGCACTTATCTTCGAAGGACTACGTTTCAAGAATGTACTTCAAAAAGCATAATTGATACTAGATTCTGGAAATTAGGCCTACCTGAACACTCATTCAACGTTTCGCACGTTGTTGTACATGGTGTTTATCGGACTGTACCACCTTGACTGTGAACTGTCAAGAAGTGAACCCCTAACGAACATTCACCTGTCCGAACTGAAGTACATATAACTGGCGCAAGAGAGGTTAGTCTGCAGCGTGATTACGCTGAACCTGATTAGGACGAAATGCAGCTCAACATCCCATCACAAATTTCATGTGCGTACTGACTTACTGGTGTGGTGAATGAATTTCTGGGGGATTCTCTATTACAGAATGAAACTGCTTTTAATAACTTATCATCATGAGACGTCCGGGTTATTCATATAAGCTTTGATAAAACTCAGTATGATGCGACAGAAATCATACATTTTCTGGTTGAAAGTCTTGAAGCGATGCGTCGTGGGTAACCCGAGATAGACTACGCCTTTGAAGGTTACTGTGTGAGCGAAAAAGAACCGGTAATCAGCGGAACCAGCGTAGAGTTTTTGTATTCTTTGCCACTTCTGACTGAACCCGATGATACTAAAAACACTAAGACCCATCAAATCAACTTGTAGGTTTCGTTTAATCTCTTTCTCGTTTTTGTTTGTTTAGTTTGCGCCCCGGGAGATCAGTTGCGTACGTTTATCTTATCATATGATCTCAGCACTGGACGATGTATGATAGCGTCACGCTATACAATTTAAGTGACAATTGACGTGTGCAATTTGTGACAGTCTGCGACAGCTGCTGAGTTTCACTTGGTTTATTCTGCGCGGGTCTCTACGCCCATGAGTGAAATCGCTTTCTAGAAATAACATACACCGTTGATTGCGTAATATATTTATTCTTCAGATAAACTAGCTAGCACCTGAGCAATATCATGAAGTAGAAGTATCATAAGTAAATCAGTCAGCAATAACCATAAAAAATGAATGATGCTTCGTCGATTGGCAGGCGATGTCATGAATCTTGGCTGATAGAAACAGTTGCCCTTAACGACCATCTACCTCGTGTGGGATACAGCTCCTCTTGGAAGACGGGGGTTTGTGCGCTTCGCTACATAACCGCGTTCTGCATTGCTGAGCTCTAGCGGCGCAATGGTGTTACCACTAATACAACATTCCAAAGAAAAAGGTGACAAAATCGATTCTTTATTTATGGTCACTTACTTTTTAGGATTGCGCGATAAATACTGCCAGACGGAACATTATTGTAGAGCCTTAGAGAGGATTGGTGTGTGTCTGATATGTTGAAGGTTGCTCTTTATCGGCAGTGAGACAACCGTGCCGTTGTGTTGTAAACATATCGCTTACCTTCTTTGGACGCCTAAGCAAACCAACAATATCCGTGCCGGTAACACAATACCAAAATGCATTTGAGGGAAAAGACGGCCTTGCTATCTAGTTAATGTGTTTCCTGAGAGGCAATTAGCTTCTCAGATACAACTCAAAGATATTTATTAGTGCCAAAGCTCCGCTGGCGTTTTGTATGTTTCCAGAGAGTTTGACGTTTTGCGAATTTTTTCTAACTTCTGAGAATAAGTACCATAATAATTCAATGTAAATGTGCATTGCGGAAAAAAGGCTGAAAAGACGATTCAGCGGGAATTGAGAGAAAACCAACAAATGAAGCAACCACTCAGCCTTAACAATATGCCGTAGAACATAGCTACCATGCATACAATTTCTCAGACTTGAGTGGAAGTAACAGTTTGTCGGAATCCATGATTTGTAAGGTGTGTTTAAACTTCGCAGCATTGCGGAAATCATTTTGCACCTGTTTAAGAATATGTTTAAAAGCAAATAAGTTTCACAAACTTGTGAATGTTTCCCCCCCCCCTTGTGGGTACACTAATCCAGTTAAAAGTACTTTGAAAAAACTGACTTGTTGCTGCTGAATGAGTATGTAAAATCGCGCACACCACACAGGATGGCCTCATCTGAAAAATCTCGTCCAGCAACAAAGAAAGTGAAGCAGCCACGAAAGAAGGAAATTCGTCTATTTTTATCCGCTTGCTGACTGTCATTTGAATGTCTTCCGGTCATGATTTGTTTTCCCTGTTTATGTGATGCAATCGTCGTAATGCTTGCTTAAAGTTTTTGCTTGGTGAACGCACTTCCAAGAAGCCTCTTTCAGTGGTTTTCGATGCTATCCCATACACTATAGTTGCGATTCCTGGTTATGTCCTGTGGTGTGTTTGTCCAGTGTCCAGTTAGCTTGGCTACTCGCAAGATACAAACACCAATTTGACATGCAGTTTGGTGGCATGAAAATAAAGCACAATATTGCTTATCTAGTGCGGTCGATATGGTGATCACATTTGAGCACACGCTAAAGGTCCGATAGTTTGGGTTTTTTCACTGAGCAGGGCATTACCAAATGCCAAAATACAAAATAAACGTACAGCTTCTACGATTACAAAGTATGTTCGATGGCCACGTATTTGCAAAACTTACTTTTGATCATGTTAATCACTCTTTATGTTACCCGGGTTGGCGTTAGCCTTACGTGCTTCACTATGGTGAATTGCGCACAATATCTGTCAAACGCGTACATACGTACTCTTTCACTAGAACGCCTCTTCCGTCATCTGGGTGTCTACAAAATAGTGTTGGCCAACTTGACCTGATGGGATGTAATGAGACATATGTTAGCTGTAAATGTAACTAACTGCTGTTGCATATCAGCTCTCACTAGTCAACCAGCCGCTAAAATAGTCAATCAGTAGCTAGCACAGGGTAGTACCATGTGAGAGTTACCGCTCCAAAAGGGAATTTGAACAGTGCTATTCCATCGACATTGAAAGATGTGCGTTCAATTTAGCTTCCTCTGGGAAGCGACTGGTGATGCTTATTTATCCACTTTTTAAAATCCTGGTCTGAAGGTTAACTACTCAGGCTGAAGTTCTACCAAAACGATTCAGACGTTACTCCGATTTCACTGACACCGGAAGGTGAGCCAAACACGACAAATCCGGTTCATTAGTGAAATCTGGGGGATTTTAATAAAAGCCTCCAGACAAGCAAACAAATTATGTGATGCACCTTGTTCGTTTGAGCCTTCAAAACGTAATTTTCGGGTAAAAGCTAGGTGAATGCTCTAAAGTTTTCTGATCTGTCGTTGAATCCATGAAGTCTATGAATAATGAATGATGAATATGATGCAAGGCGTTGCAATGAAAATCCCCATGCAGGTTTATGGAAAAACCTGTGGATGAAAAATTATCCTCGTGAGACTGTTACCAGATGCTGGTAGGTAGGTCGGATACGTTGCTTGCTTATTCGTCTGGTTTCCGAGAATTACGGTTGGATTGCCGAAGTGTAAAATTATTAGTGAAACGATGCTTGTTGAGATGGGCCGCAGTTTCCAAGTTTCCAAGTTTCGCATATTAGCCGCAGCCCCTTTGTGCCAGTTACGCCAGAATACCCTCAAACATCCTCCAGGTTTTCTCATCTTCAAACGGTTCAACATGAACGGTGCACAGGACCTTCGTCAAAAAGTGGGACTAGAGTCGAGCACCAGTGGGACATTCTGTGATATGGTAAGTCCGAATTTTTTGAAACCGCTTCTGAGAGATAGAATATGGAGTTGCTCGGTGCAACCAATTCATGGTCTTAGATTGCTACGGCCGATCTTTTGTATGAATATAAACTTCCACCAGTCAAACCTTTTTCAGTTAACGTATAATCAAAATCCGGTTAACGTCCGCTAGCAAACCAGGTCTCACACCTTCATCCTTTACTCTTATTCCTGCCATGACCATTTTTCTGCTTACGAAATTCAAAGACTCTATTCCAGCCTTCTTTGAAGATGCAAATGCATTGTCTCACAGAGGGCTATCCAACACATTCTCGTCTCTACGTGTCGGAAAAAAGTGCGAGTGCAACCCAATCCGCACTGTGCCAAAACCTTTTTGTCTTATGAGGGTGTTTTCTGAGGTTCATCCGGAGTATAACTTAATCTGGCGCCTGCATCACCATTCGGGTTTTCACCACTCACTCTATTCGGTTTGGGCTCGGTTAGCTACTTAGCTAACCTATTCTGTTCGCCTTAGATTATCCCTTCGACATCCTCTTGTCATGCTCTCACTTGACCACCCTGCAGCTACAAATTCTGGTGAACCAAATCTCACTCCAGAACTTGGTAAAGTCCTGCCTTGAGACAAACTTGGTTGCGTATCTTCAGTGTCTGAATTTTCGACTGTTGAATGGTTTGAAATCATCAAAACATATTTAATATCCCGACATCTGGATGCCTGGAACTTTGTTCAAGTGGACAGTTGTTTCCGAGGCAAATAGGGGGATTTGGTGACCCAATTACAGGTATCCTTATCTAATGGATTCTGGGCTGTTCGAAAGTTAAAGTTGTAAAATAAATAATTCCGTGTAGAATGCAACGTCTGAAAAAGGGAGGCAGCATACGCTGCCAAACTTTGTTCCACGTTTGTGACACATGAAATAACATTTCTATTAGGTCCAGCTTAAGAATCTTCTGAATTCCCAAGTTCGGAGAGTAGCAGCACTTCTGTCACCTGTCACCAAGAAGACAGCCCGTAGACATGTACGGAAAACCAATGACCAACGGTTTTCCACTAAGGAAAATATCAGTTGGCTGCTTGCAGTGCGTCGAAACGTGCATCACAACCTTTGCTGCGGTTAACAAATTCCTTGCTATTACACGACGTTTTTCGTTACAGGTGAATTCGCTCTTCGCCCAACAGATATTGTGGTATTCCGAGCATTATCAAGGGTGCAGACCCCTCGATGGGCTGACTGAAATACCCAGTTTAATTGCGAGCATCAATTTCGACTATGCAGGTCTGGGAGGGGTAAGCCTGCATGAATCATGTTTCCAAATGCTCTCCAACATCATGAATTCAATACTTCAAACGACTACCGACGGCAAGGTTGTTAACGAAACCGCGTTCAATGCACGAGGTACGTTTAACCCTTTCCTGTGTGCATGAGAGCCCATATTTTTATAGCAGAAAGCTCAGGATCCTTACCTAATTATAGTGTATGTCGCATATTTACGGCTTGGCTAGCAGCGTCTTATCGGTCTTATAGATTACAGTAATATTTTACCGACCATTTGTTTTGTTCACACTTTAAATTACTTTGATGCTAATTAATTTTACTCTAAGCTAAAGTCCAAAAGTGGCGTCTGTTTGTGTTAAAAGTATTAGTCAAGCATGTTCGCAGTAAGCCCGCCGGCCGATCTGTTGCAAGTCCATTTAGACGAGGGTTTCATTTCTCACATATCCGTACATCAAAATCATATTAGCGGGTCAACTGCGGCAAAGTCACCAGACGCCTTTACATAGTAGGAGAAACCATGCTTTGAGCAGACTATGCAGCTATGTGAAAGCGCTTGAAGTATACGTTGACCCAAATGTCGGGAGATAAAATTTCATACGCCTGTTGCAAGATATTATCAGGTTCAAACATGTTGGCATTACAAGTGGCACAGCCACTCGATCTCATTCATCACCGTCTCCACTTTTCAGCATACTATGACACCACAGAAGAGTCAGCGGGATCCGCCCATTAGCAAATCGTCACATTGGTGCTTGAAAACCTGGAGGTACTTTAATATACGGCTATGAACTTTGCCATCCTCAGGGTTCCAGTGCTCATCAGATGAGAAAATTAAGTCAATCTCTTATGACATCTTTTCGAAGACAAGTTTCCACGCTGAGATACCACCAGTTTGGCCGAGGATACAACAGAGCGGCCGTCGAGATGCAGGAATTGGGTTCGAATCATGGAACTTAGTGCATTCACGCAATGACCACTGAGATATACCAATTTCACATCTCAAGCAGTTGCTTGTTATACGTAACAGTCATGCTGACATAGCCACATAATGCGAATAAAATCACCCAACACTTCGGGTACTGGTTGCTATCCATAAAACCTGTGCTTAGTAAGTAATACCGGGCAATGTACGAATTGATATCTGAAAAACTTCTCCTGTACAAAATATTTGGGCTTAAATTACCAATGGACATTAATTCTGCGAAAGGAACAATCTTAGTCCGTATACACACTGGCATCCAGAAGTCCATTTTGTAACGTGGTCTACAGGCGGATGAAGCGTCATATTTGTGCAGTGTCAGGCAGATGGGATAAAAATAATTGTTTACGTTGCAACATTTCGCCTCTGGCATTCAAAAATGCTCAGACATTCTCCAACACTTTCTCCGTCTATTGACTGACAAAGCTGTCTCCAGTGCATAAAATGTTCTGGCGAATACCCTTCGTAATCTTCGAATGACGGCTAGGAGTTATAGTATACTGTGCTTTGTACCTGCATTATTCACCTTGGAGGTTTTGCTGTAGAGGAATTTACCAGAGATGATTCCAGAAGGCCATTTCGCTAAAACATATATCCCGAAAGGTACAATTCTTCAGGCAGTGTTCACTGAGGAAGTTTTAACCGCTTCAGCGTTCAGTCAGTGAATAATGTTCCTTTTGTAGTTCGGAGGACGAACATGGTCAAATGCATGAAGGGTTCAGTCAACGGTGCAAAGAATGTGTTTTGACCGGTTTTGCGTCCCTGTTAGAAACACCTCAATGGCAGTTCATCGTCTTGTTTGAATTTACAAATGTAGGATGCATAATTCGGCCCAACTTGCATGGATCCAAAACGATACAAAGCGTCGCACACCAACATGGTGTTTTAGAGATGTTAGAGTGTTGGCCAGTACTGACCTTTCATGTTTGGACGTGAACAAATCTCCAAAGTTTCGGCTAGGTGGACGTCAAACCATCACACCAACTATTCTTCTGTGAAATAGTCTTTTGAAAAAAAGCTTAGAATACTTAAAATCAGTTATTACCGTATTTCCAACAAAATCGCGCGTATTGCACAGCAATGGAAGGACAAACACACTATAAAGTCAATGCAATGTTTACAGACAACACGTGTTTGGCTAAAATGTTTAGATCTTTTCAAATTTTATCACATGGATCATATTTGGTATATCTGACTGCAGTAGATCTGACATACTGCATAAACCTCTTCTGAAATTTGATGACGGGCGCTAAGGGACACCTGTATTAAGTAATTACTGAAGAACACATAAACAGGAGATATTCGCCCTATAGGCTTGAGATGCCTGTAGTGTTTTAACTTGACAGGGTTTTCGACCTCCGTTTCTTCAAGACAGTTACCTAACTGTGTCTCAGAAGTTAGGCAAAAACAAGTCTACCAGAATTAGTGTTTGTAACCACTGTACTAATAAAACCATCACCAAACGGGCACTTCTTACGTCATGCGTTTTGATCGGTAATTTCTCCCGGAAACCTGGCACAGCAGAACGCGGTGAATTTTGTCCTCCTATGAAAACATCGTTCAGTCAAAAAGCACCAAAGCTACTCCAGTTCTGACAAGAAGAGCAGGCATCTTTTGAAAACGCCTTAAAACATTCAACATTCTTGTTTTTAAAAAACCGACAATGCTGAAGCATGTGGAAACGAGGAAAACCCTTGCTTTTTATCGTCACAAGTTTCAAGAACAGAATAATGTTGGAGATTTTTTCGTGTAAGATAGTTTCTTTAGTTTTCAGAGTATCTCAAATCACTGGTGAAGTGTTGAGCACACACAAATAAATGGCCATTAATCCCGATTTTCTAACGGATACTATGTCTAGCTTGAGTAGGGTTGGACGACTGACCTATGATGATTTCAGGTGTCAGCCACCAGTCAAGCAACGATGTGCAAGGTGCATAATTAAGCATAATTAATTAGAATGAGCCCACCACCGGCAGGCTTATTTTACTAAATCCCTGCTAGGATGACCATATTGCATATCATGAGCATGTTGAACTCCTCAAAATCTAGGGACTATTTTCCATTCTGGTGCTCCAAATTAGTGAATTACTCAAAAGAGTGAAGATGACTTAACAAATTTTAACACTAGAATATAGGCTGGAAAATGGTATGTTGGTTGTTTGGTTGGCTGGTAGGTCTGGGATGAGTTGTCAGCTGATTTGTTCTCAAACTTCTCATCACCATATGAAAACGGTTTCGGTTGGTCTTTTTGTGCGGCGACCAAAAAATGGAAGTCCGCTGCTGCGAAGAATAATTTTCCGTGTCACTTGATCGTTAGGGCCTTGATTTGATTTGATAAGCAGTGAAACGGGACTAGTGGCGGTTGTGTTGGTGAGTTGGCTCAAATCACCTTTACAGTATACTAGCTACATATTTCTGCCTTCGATTGAGCACAACGGACTGATTGTGTCAGCCAGCCATTATTCAAATACTTCTTCACGCAAAGCACTTCATCATCGCCACAGGGGCTCAATCCACCTTTGGTCGTTTAAAGAGGGATGCCGCACTGCTCCGACGTGAAGATATGGACAAGTTTCAAGGAAGTTACACATAATTCTGCTTCCCTCTTAGCCATGACACATGAGGTATGCGAGGGGACAATCTGACGGCCGATTTTTTCTAACAACATCCAGCCATTGCTATACGGACGGATGTGATTTTCGTGAAATATGATTGGGCAGGATAAACGGCATCCACGTAAACAGCTTTGCTTCAGTGGGATTGATCACTTAGACAGAGAAGAGCAGGAAATTCGACCTTGCAACTTACATGTTCAGTGTTGTAAACTTATGTTGTGTATACCTGACGGCTAGTCAGATCCGACAGTATGATCAGTACCGGGCAACTTTGCTGCTATAATCGAGATGGAATATTCGACACTACACAATTAAAATGTGCATCAAACATACTCCGGGATGTTTACAAACCGAAGTATTGGAGGCTTTACGTCTAAACCAGTTGCCTCCAAGCCCGCTAAGGACTACGACCAAAAACCTTTGTCTCTAGGCTGTCTGTTTTACTCATGGTATGAGAACGTTATACGATTGGATGTGGAATAGTGCACATTTAGTTGAAATAGTGTGTTTATCGCCACCATATGATTTTACTTTGCAGTGGCGGGAATTCCTAATCCTATTCAAGTTCTCGATCCAAGTTGGTTGGAGTCGCATCGTCGTAAGTTACAGTGCTACCGACAAGTGCACCCAGATATGATGGACGTTAAGTATACCGCTAATATATTTTTCTTCCTACTATCTTCAGAGAATCCATTCAAGTACAACCCAATCTGCTTTGACCTCAAATGGACAAGAGTATATCGTAGGTGTTTTAATTTAATGAACTGTTTTGATCTGCCGAGGACTTCATGATTTTATGACTATTCAGTTCTGAAAATCATACGCTACCATATCAACGCGAATCTTTATTCTCTCGGACGGTGCTCATTTAATTTAAACATGAGCATCCCAATAACTATGAGGATCTCTCAATATAGCGTTCTACTCAAGGAAACAATTGTTAATGAGCGAAACCAAAGAAAAATTGAACTCACCAATAGAAACACTTTCACGCTGACGTTAGTCCCATAAACACTTGTGTATTACGTTTCCTTTCAGTCACAATGTACGTTGTTTGAACCCTCCCACCGAGAGAACGTCATTATGCACGGGTTGGATAGCTTTCCTCGTTGTGGGCTATTCTGTCTGCGGACTAGATACTGCTCAGCACCTGGTTACTCAGTGATATGCTAAAGACGTATTGTCTCACGATCTTAGCACACCTCGTGCCTTATCGTATTTCTTTAATGACCTCTATGTGTAGTTGAGTAGCAGGCCCCATTTACCAAGGTCAATCTCTATGTAATATGCATAACAGAACGTTCCGGACTCTACTTCCTCGTTGTTCAAGACTGTGGACTAAACGTTAGCCAGAAAATGGCACTACCGTTGCCCATCGATAAAAATGGCTGCCGAATATAAGGCCTTTATAACGGGTAATATAGCGCTCCTTCTCAACCCAAACAAAAATACTTCTAATCGGTTTCTAGATAATGGCCTTGAAGTGTACTTTTCCGACAAACCTACCGTTCTTTCTCCTTAAAATTTCCTATCCAGGTCTTGTCAGAGTGTAGTTTCTCTTAGTAAATTGGGCCAACGAAAGAAACTTGCATTCAGGCATCTTACTTCTGCCATTTACTGGCTCTGAAGCACATCTGCAAGCTGTCGTATTATCGCGATATGGAAAATAAGATTATCTTCACTGTATTCAACAGTCTTCAAGAACAACGAACACTGCTCTTGAAGTTGCAGAACCGCTCAGGGAGGAGAACATTCAGTTTACTCGATCAAATCGGGAACTGTAGTCAAATACCGTAACCGATGGCGGAACTTTCGTACTTCTTATAACCTGACTGTGAACATATTCCGTAAGGTGACTTATCATAAGGAAAAACAGCACGTTTCATTTAGCGACAAGTTGCCTGAATAAAGATCATGCCCAGACAAACGAGAAAAACCCCTTCCTGAGATGTTATTCTTTCAACCAATCATCGCATTCTTGTTTTTACAAATACGTATTAGAGAGCAATAATAAAGCTTGTGGCATATTTGAATATGTATGTGGAACACGATCGTGGACCCCCAGCCCCAATCCTGGAGAGCTGACCACAATCTCATTGTGACTTAGCATCCACCTAGTGGCTTACCATTTGCCGGGCAAGTAAACTAGTAATTCGAGGTTGATTACACTGGCTATCAACATCCGTGTGTCATTTTATGCTCAAATGACCACTTTGAGACCTGGGCAGTGTACTCAACTCTTCACGGGGAGTCAGCTTTCTGTTCAGTTTGATAGGCAACAATCAAGCGTAAATAATACCTTTGTAACGTCACTTGTATAATTTAAAGCTGTACTATTAGTCTAAATTTAAAAGACTACTTTTATTCGTCCGGTTTCCGTTAGAAACTAATGTTTACGTTCCCAAAACTCACGAACTAACGAGCAGTTTTATTTAAGCGCATTTTGTGTTGCTCAAATATACCCGTCCAAATGAGTGGTGGATAAAATTCTTCTTAATCCAATCATTATCTGTCTCAAGTCGCTTACGACGTTAACGCTGACTATTTCACCTACACCATCGATTTTTCCGTCTCTACACGTTGTTTGAAATAGTTGATTTGATATATTGACCAGACGTTGAAGGTATTTTTTTACTGCATTTCGCAAGACCCGTGAACCGATTTTGAAACTGAATAGGCAACATTTTTTGATTGTTTTTCTCTTTATCCTACTGGATGTCAGTGTTTAATCTTCGTCAACAAATAGCCTAAAACTGACAATTTGTGACAATGAAGCTTATCTATTTACCAACCGAAGGAAATCACTCTTCGCATTTGGAAGAATGTTCTCGTTTAATTTGTAGCGAACGAAGGCCTGTGCTTGTATTCGGAAAACGAGCGACATCAAATTGGTAAGCTATATTACTCTAGAGAATGACGCTGAAATTAAGTGGAATTATATTCATATGGCTTGAACCTGTTAAAATCAGCAGGCGTCAACTCAGGAATTTATCGGTATCAGCAGACGTGAAAGTCAAGCTTGACTAATTATGCGGTATCGGTGCGTCTCTCTCAGTTGGTTAAAGAATACATTTTTGTAGTGCAATAAAACATAGCCACTATGGTGTCAGTTGATGTTTGACCGTGCGTATATTTGACGTTTTTTGTGTGTTTCATTTTCTGATGACCAATCTGGAATGTTACCTCAAAAATCAACGTCGTACCAGCACAATGTTTAATTGACGGGTTTCGATTCATCCGTTGCAAAATGTGTGCGTGGAATGACGACTTGATAACAACTAAATTTGTTGATTACACAGTCGGCCAACTAAAAAAATTATTCTCATCCATCACAAAACTACAGGCATGTGCATGTCATTAAAAAATCTTGATGGTTCTATCACAGGCTCTTAAGCGTGCTAATATCTGTGGTCACAATGAATCGCACCAGTCCTATCCAACACACTATGGTGTGATCCAGTAAGAGTCTTTAAACTGAAGCAGAAGTGTCTGGCATGACAGAATTACAGGTTATTAAACCGCCACTAGCGTAAAACTACGTAGCGAGATATCGCTTCAGGATAGTGATTTGAATGAGCAAATTTTCCAACAGACATTTTGCAGTGAATTGATATGAATCAGTATATTCACTTGCAATAAGATTTTCCAGTAAGTTGAAAAAATCGATGTATAATAAGGCTTTTTCTATAACTACTCCTCCAATAAACCCGGATAGAAAATCTAGAGTACCAGATCTCTGAGGTAGTTTGGATAGTTCGGGGACGGATAGGCGTTCATTAGAAGATTGATGGATGAGCACTGGCTGATTAGACGCACCTGCTCAAAATCAGTGGTGAGCAAATATCATGGGATCTCATACAAACACATAGTCCGATAAGGTGTTACTATATTTATGATTCATGTGCGTTTATTTGCCTTTTATCAGATGAGTGCTGGTCCGTTGGTGGAGCTAGAAATATGTTTTAAATTATTTTGTTTTCATCATATGGGATATAGTGATAGCATGGGCTTTGTTGAAACGCCCACTGAATACTTTTTTCCTTATATACTGAGGATGGAAAGTTTACAAATCGATAACGGGATTTGGGGAGCATTTGAGTTACTACTGATGTACAGTATTAATCCAAACTGAAATAACCGGTCAGTTAGGTGCGCTTTGAGCTCTAGACTTTTAAGCTTACATTACAAATAAATTCATTTTGAAACACCTAAACCGCAAAAAGCGATGGTGGTAACTGTTTTCATTTTAAGCCAATCGGAGAAACGTTTGGAAAAGTTTTCAATCACACTAATGATCAGCCGCCCGGTGCATAAAAGTTGGGCGTTTTGCTATTGGCCTAAAATTTCTCGGGTTTAGTAGTCCCTGAGCCTCCTGAGATGTGAATTGTTTATCACTCCCAAGAAGGCTATACCAGCTGAAAATTAAAGCTCGGTTTTTCAGCATAGCTTCACTGAGAGGAAGATATCTCTTAAGGAATTAACCGAACGATTACTGCTACTATTAGCTTGACATACACAGTCCAAAATAAAGACTACTGATGGTTCCCCCTTCTTGTTGAGTAAAACATTTGAGGCTTCAAAGCACGCCACGTTGTTGATATGGAGTGTATGACTGATTCTATTTAGTCTATCAATCATAATCAGCATTTTTCTGCCCTGCGTCACATGAATAAAAGGCAAAATCTTTATATATCTTTATCTTTATCTTTATATCTTTTATATACACGCTCACTGGAACAAAGTCCGCAGTTCACAGCGATCACAACAGTTGCTTGCACTTTACTAGTTAAATTCTCTCGCATTTCCGGACAGTTTTTGTCACACAAACTAAAAACAAATATATATATGGCATCGTGCAAATTCTCTGTCTACAAGAAGATTTTCCTCCAAAAAACGTAGTTTTACGGGGGTACCATAATATTCATCCCCTACCCCAGAAATCAGTTAAAAAGCAGCAGCTTCACGGTGTTTACTCGTCATCCAGTAATGTGAACGCAAAAGGGTGTTGGATAATGATCCCACGAACAGGAAACGACACGCAGACGCATCTGAAACTTACGGCCTCAACTTGTTAGGTTAGTTTTCATCCCACTCAGGTAAGTAGATCAGTCTATGCATCTATTCAACTACGGCAAACAAGTAAGCTGAATGCATATCTTAATTTAGTCTGTTCAGCACCTAAACTAAAATGAATTTTTACTCTAGATGGTTGAGTTTATTATCGAAAGCTGACGGCTAATTGCTTATTATCCATTAGTCAAAGTCGTGAAGCTGTGAAACAGAATCAAGAATTCATACACGTATTTGGGTAACACAAGCTGCTGTATTTCGTTGATTATTCAGTATAAACGGCTTCCTGAATTCTACTCTCCCGTCTCACACAGAATAGAATCACAACACAACTTCCTGGATTGAAACGATGAGTTTCTGGAAGTTGTGGTGTTCAATGTACCAACAAAAGTGGGACGCATTCGAGTTTTCATCCCAATTTCACGTGGCTAATGACAAAGCCCAAAATCGAATGAAAATTTTTTAACATTTCGAGTTATATGTCATTTATAGGTGCAAACTGAAGTCGACAACAAATCCATTCTACCCACACTTCCCCCTGTACACAAGATAATAAACTGGGCCTATAGCATAAATACCGACTGTTGTGAAGCAGCGTAGACACGTCCTATGCTATGAGATTAATTCGTCTACATCAAACATAGATTTTGATATTTTTCAAAGCGTCGTCCCACATTATCTGTTTTAGGACATCTATCGACTTTTATTCCCTTATAGAGGTTCAGGTCTCTGGTCAAATAATGGACCCCATTAGATGGAACTTTGAACCGGAACGTTTTTCGCCATATTACGAACAGGCACGGACATATACAGCTCAATCGGTGAGTAATTTTTGTAGCGAACTTTTGATTCTCATCCATATCCCCAGGTTTGTTATGACAAAATTATGCTTCGCAGTTGCAGCTAGTTTGACTCTTCCGTGAAAGTTCCAAAATATAGCATCCCCCAAAGGATTTTTTTCATAGAATGAGTTAATACAACTCGTGCGACTTTCATTCCGAAATACTGACTACTGTAATAAGAAAGATGTTTGTTTGTGTGTTGGTGATACTTGGAATTGTTGATGTCATCGAGTGCTAAGTAATGTGTTTACACATCACTGCAACCACATTACGTAACGTTTTTTTTTCTCTAAAGGATGTGTGCTACATGGTGCCATCGTATGCATTTGTATCCGTTATTCACGGTTTTCCAACTAATCCTGGAAACTCCGTTATTCAACCGGCTGACTCCAGAGGCTGCCAGTGTGTCAGTTATCCATTTCCAAGGTTGCGCCATCGTGGGCGACCCATTCCGGATCATTCTAGCCAACAGAAATCGTTTCAAAACCGGGTGTAGAAATTTCCCGCCATTGAAACTATTCATCGTTGTGATTTGTTCAAGTTTTGTTTTATTTCCATTTTGATTTTTCAGTCACAACTACACCTCAGTTCTCAGGATAGCTTAGGGGAATCCAGCGTGCCTCTTAGGTCAGAAGGAATTAGTTTGTCCTACATTCATAATAACCGGAGCACAAATCCAGAAATGAACAAGAATATTTGCCAATCATGGGCACCAAAGGAAAGGGATATGAGTGCCTGACCTGTAGTATAGGATAGAGGAAAGAATAAGGGAATTGCAGTAATATGGATATAAGCAAAACTGGTAGTAAATAAGGCCCACATTTGAGTGTTCTGCAACAATCCAATCTGTATCCCGTGGTCAAAATATTTTGTTAGGCCTGGTCTGCAGGTGTCGGGTAAACGGATTTTCCTCAGTTTTATCCAGGTATAGACTACTGTTGTCAAGCAATCACGTAGAAAAAACTAAATTGCATGTCACGAAGTAACGAAGCACAAACGTTTCGATAAACATCTGAAAACCCTAAAATCCATCACACGCAATTTAAAATAAAGGCAAACGAACAACCCCTCGATCATTTGAGTTTTTTAAAAGATGGTAACCGCGTTAGAAGCGAGTGAACCCTGTTAGTTATTGCCCAACTTCAGTCCACTCGGTTAAACATACCAAAATGCTAATGAAGACGCACTTGTTATATACCTTAACTTCAGCTGTCCAAGTCGCTTGGCAATATGGGGCTGCTGGACTCTGCATTAACCATGAAACCGGAGGCCTTCCGCATCCAAGATGAACTTCGCGGACTTGTGGGCGACGTCCGTTTGCTATTCGATTTGTTCAGTTTGGGTATCGAACTGAAAACAAAAGAACCGCGAATAATTTTGAGCACACTCAAATCAAGGATGCAAATGCCCGAAAAAATTAACGAAGCTTACATCTTCCATGTTACTGGTAAGTCACCGTGGTTTTTGTGCGAAAAAATCGGTGCGAAGCTTAAGTACAAATAAACTATTTTGTGAGTTAGGATTTATAACAACCGGTGACCTAGTCAACTGTACTTTTATCGATACATTTTTTAAAGTTGAGTTACAGGGAGAAGTACTCAGATGAAATAAAACATAATTTTGTGAGAAATAATGGTCCTTACTTGAAATCTTTCATCAATGAGACAAAAGTCCAAAAAATGTACACTAGATACACACAAGTCCTGAGCTTGTCATTCATAAGACAGTTCGAATATCCTTCTAGTTCAAGTGCTGAAGACCGATGCCTTCGACGTTCTGTTTTCAAAGCACCAGTTCACTATTCAGCCAAATTAGACTACATGCACTAGATCAAAAGTGCACCTTACGTTACGTGTAGACACATTTATTTAAATACGTTTCCGTTGCATTTCGCTTAAGAAGTGGAAAACGTCGAGGGATCAGAACCCACCGTCTCAAAATTAAATAAGCATTGGTCTCATTCACCGCCGGTTTCTGTCGACACATTCACAACCACATAAATCAAATATATCTATATATGCTGGAATAAATTACCTCTAATATAACAATTTCCAGCTTGTCTCGCGGCTGTTCTTCCGAATGAGAGATACCAAAATTGCCAAACCTTTTGTACTTCGATTTCGCCATGCTCCACCTCTTATTCCATAGCCTTTACCATTTGAATTTTATCACGTGTCCTTTGAACTTACCGAAGAAAGCTAAAAGCATTTTTCCATCTGATTTTTCTTTCTCCTGGGTTATAAATCTTATTTACTGATGCGGTAATATCCAACAAAACACTTTTTTATCATTTGATACGAAATTGGCCTGCGCATCTCTATTTGATGCCATTTGCGACGTATTTGCTTTGCCCGTCGAGGGAGCTTTCGTTACTGTAGTCCGGAAAACTTTCTGAATTGCGAGAAATTGAGACAACGCAGACCGTTTATTATCCAGCTTATCCAGTTCAAGTGAGGTTAAAATGGTAATGGGGCTGACAATGCTGAAGGAAACATCCCAGTGTGTAACGTCGCTAACTGTTGCTGAATGATAAATGTCATGTTCTATTCAAGTCGGATCACAGATTCGTTTCTAACTCACTGCTCAATTAACTACCCTGTTGTGAAAGTAGTGAATAGCGCTACAGCTGATGAAAATGCCTTTATTTCACCCTTTCTAAGATGCACATACAACACTTTCAAAGGTGACTTGCGGCGTACCCCTGCCGAGGACGAAAACCCGTGAGTGAAAACAGTCACAAAGTTCATTTTCCTTTCTCATTTATTAGCAAAACTCCTAGTTTTTGGCATCTCAGGCACCAGGTGTCCGTTGGCTTTTACATTTCGATTGTTACTAGCATCCCTATATAGGTGAAACGGAATAACGATATTCCCTCTTAACTTGCACAACTCCATTTTTGACTGCTACACTCCCAAACTTCTCTCGCTAAGCACATGAAAGCAGACCGCGCGCTGGACGAATACTAACGAAGCAAGTGATCGCTGAAACAACGGCCAAAACTAAATCAAATCCTTTGTTTTTAAAGAAAAACAGAACCAAATCTCAGCACCTTTGAAATGGTACTTTGGTCCGTATGATAATTGCAGCAGTTCATTCGTTATTACTTTAGCTGGTGTGGAACAGAAATATGATTAGTGTGGCTGAACTCCAAACAGTAAACGGACATAGTTTTCGAAAAATTTGGTGACACTCAGTAGATTTATTGCTGGGCAGTTTGTTTTGGCCGTAGATCGCGAGAAAGAATTAATGGAACCCGTTACAGTTGCCTTACGAGCGAGTTGGCGGACGTGTGAAGGCTAATCTTCTGCGCATTGCGTACCATAAAAGTGCATATAGAGCGAAATTGACGATTATCCGTCTGTGATAAAGGATCACAAAATGACAAACATAACGCGTTCACGGCTTGACTAGAATATTTACCGAACTAACGGTAAAGTTTATTTCAGTTAACATGGATCATATTTGCATTTATTCGTGGTATCCCACGCACATGCCCAGTACGTTCACTCCTCTAGAGAAGCAAGTTCACATGTTTTCCGCGAGGTATGAATATCCATGTAGGAGGACGGACGTTTTAATGCCCTCACCCACATTTGAATTCAATTCTCCCTTAGAATTAGAAAATAAGGTACCAACAATAGTATTTGGTTTTCAAAACAAACTCCAGCACTGAGCTAAACGTTTATTTTTCAGAGGGAGAAAATGAATCTTCTCATCCTTTGACCGGTGCGTTAAACGGTTTGTCAGACGCTGTAAAAAGACTTCAGTTAATCTGAAAAAATAGTAGTGAAAATAGCTATGACTGTAAACTTGACCACACTTCATTCTTATACGTCTTTGCGGCAAATGTCTCTGTATTTTTAGATTCGTGTAACATTCATACTTAGCCTATATCATATTGTGCAACACAATCTATATTTTCACTATGCGTCTTATGATAGTTGTGGTGGCGCAGTATCCCACTGAACACCGCTTTGTTCAACACGACTGCTGATCGATCGCTCTCACCTGTCACGGTGAAATATCAAGCAGTACACTTGAACCATACCAGTTGACAAGAATTATTATAACTTTTTAAGGTCACGCATTCCGCTTAACATACGCTTTACTAATTTTGTGAATCCACTTGCTTTCTAGTAGCGGATTTAACCACAATAGCGAACTTATATTTTTGAGCCGTGACATTGAACTTCGTGCATAAAACGTGTCATACATTCTTCAATGCTTCAACAAAACTTGAGCAACTCAAAACGGTATTCTTCCTAAGAGGTATTCATTTATTGCCTCATTTGGTATTTATCAATTGCAGGCTTGTATAGGCCGCATATACCTCCTTGTGAGTTTTGTTTCTGAAAACGTCTAACTTATGTTTTATTATGGATGTTCATGTCCTTGTTGTGAGTACGGTTCTTCTCACGACGGGATAATTTTGCACTCGAATCTAGGGGCGCGAAATCTTGCGGTGACGTGAACCAGCCTGAAAAGTCCATGTAGTTAGATTGATCAACGTCGTTTTTAACCCACTTTTATTTTCTGTGCTGTTATAAACCTCGGATTATAGTGCCACTGTTGTTTTAACGAATATACCTAGCCAACGAATTCACTAATAACTCATGCCACACAAAGCACTGATAAATGAACAAGTCGCTAAAGTTATTTTCATTTTTCACACTGCGTATTTTTTATCAAATGCACTTGAGTACGAATTGAAAAAGTTACAACCCAGGACAATTGCAACGTGCATATAAGCTGCATTCGCTTTATAACGTCAGCTTTTATCTCGGTTAGGGACAGGACGGGATCAATGGAGCCTTTCAGGCAGTGCAATACCTGTTTTGTTTTCCATCCTAAAATCCGTTCAGTCTTATGTCGTACACAAACATTGAAGTGCAATTACATGAAGAGAGTCGTGGCTTTGCAAACCGAGCTGATTTTAACAGATACCCAAATAGAACTAAATTTGCAGTTTCCTGGTTTTCAATATTCCCCAGCGGAATGTGGTAAAGCACTCCAGTTCAAACTTAAATTGTTATGGACATTGTGAATGCTGTCAGCGCGCTTCACCGTACTGTGTCAAACTCGTGGAACACACTCAGTTTATATTGCTCACCGTTTAAAATCGCACGTTGGCCTTTTGGCTTGTTGTTTGATTCGTGAGAGGAATATGAATTAGTCAAACTTTAAGCCAAATTACGAGGCTATAGAATAACAAACTGCATTTTGCAGTATATTTTGCTGAGCCAGGGTTTAATGAAGTGACTTACAGGTAGAAACTAAAACTCGTAATTCCTGTCAGCTTAAGATAGTGACATTTGTGAAAAAGCCCGCCGATTAATGTGCGCTGACTGTTATCTTGAATGATGAGAATAATTTTCATGTGAAACTCTGGAGCTATCGTGCGACATTCTTTTGCATACATTGTCGTGTTTTTCTAAACTCGTCGAGCTTTGACAGGTTTGGCAAAGTGACCTCCCAGTTTGCTACGTACCCTCATCTAGAGACCTTCACATACATTCCTCCGGCAGATCTCATCTCCATGCTTGCATTATGAAGATTTACTCTGAGTACGACAAAACGATTCCGAGGCATCATTCAGATACGACAAATGTTTCGGCTCAAAAAAGTTTGAAAATCTTTTCCGAACTTTCTCCTCAAGCCCCTACAACTTTAGTTGCACCAAGTAGTTACATTAAAGGATGCACCTACGGATTTTGACGTACCTTTATTTCCCCCTAAAAATAAGCATCAGTTATTGTCAGTAATCGAACGTTTGTCCATAATGCGCTTATAACACTGCTCTACCCACTTTAGATTCAGACACCCTGCGTAGATTTACAAACGGAACCACAGTAATTTCCCAACTAACTGTGGGCAATAATTTTATTGAAACCAGGAAGAACAAATATTGGATCGGTTCTCAGTTGTGCAGGTGGCGCTGGGTTAAACAACTGTTGCATTAACAGAGAGAGCTTTAAACTCCTGAAATTCCTTTCGCACGAATAATCTTTACCCGCAAATTAATAGTTGGGAAGCTTGTATTATCTTACTAGTGCAAACAAACCAGACCATGATGCAGTTTGTATCATGGACCCACTCAAACTGTAGGGCACATTGATTGTCTTACATGGGGTTCTGTGATTACCTGACGAAATATTTTGAGCACTCTTATTTGCGGGGTCAAAAAACATATGTAAATTTGGACTATCAAGAGCTGACCAGACTACTCAGACAAGGAATATAAGAGGGGGAACAAATACTATCGTTTCATTTAAAGTTGAGTCAAACGATACGCAAGAAAATGTACATTTTAACCCAATGTTCATACCCCATATTGGACATTCATTTGTTGGTGCAAGAGGTCAAAATTGTTGCACCCCAGTGCTCTTAGTGACCTCGTAACTGACACTTTTACTGGAGCTGTGGATACTCGGTGGTTAGGACGCACATGTATGAGCAGGTTTGCAGTTTCCTGCACATGAACTTCATTGCCATTTCGTAATCTCCATTGAAAATTTCAAATATTTTCAGACTTCTAACGGTCTAAAATTATCGCATAGGATGGGCAACTTCATAATATGAATGTATGATTGTCACCCCTGGTGCTGGGTAACACGTAACTATGCTTGGTGAATTTTGTGGTTGAAGCTTGACTGCCGGTATATTCTATACAGACACTAGTTGCTGATACTGCCGATCAGCAGCTCGTGGTAGAACGTAAAGTGTTCGAGCAACTAGCAGCCCAAATAATAGTGAGTTTGTAACCCTTTGGAGTTATGTGAGACGCACTGTAAAATTCTTCCCTGGTTTCAGCACAAAATGGCTTCTATCGTAAAATGAACTCTTCATTGACGTTTGCGTCGGTCAGCTTGCTGTGAATGAATAAAACAATCTTATTAGGAAAGTGTACGGTTAGAGGCTAAGTTATAACGCTGCCGGTTTGACCTCAGTCTACAGATTGAGTTTTATTCAATGCGCCGTAAAATTTTCTCGACAATGTTTTTGCTTCCGTAACTTACGCTGCTCTGTGAATAGTTATGAAGTAAAGTCATCAAAGCCTCTTTTGATCAGACTGAGAACTATAACCAGAATTATCCAAGTAGGTGTGAGTGAGATCCGCGCAAAGAACTAATGTAGACGGGGTAATAGCGCTTCAGAACATGGCCTGTGAAGTAAAACCTATATGCCCAGCGACAAAATTCTGTCAAATGTGCTCAGTAATCAGTATGCCGAAATATACGAAGACTAGTAATGGGCAGCAATAATCGGCCATAAACTGGTCAACTATTAACACGTTTCACGGAGCGTGCTCTGTATTGTGAGTAAAATAAAAATAGATTCGGCCAATCTTGTCTCATCAAAGAAGCAGTAAGTATTCTCTTGGTTGAAAAATGTGGCTGCTTGACCATTGAAGTTTAGCATAAGGTACGCACAGAAATGTAAATACCTCACAAATATTAATATACCATCCTTTATCCGATTCACGTTCGCTAAATTTGCAACGAACTTTTACAGTGAGGAAAATGAAACCTTTGCAAACGAGTAAGTGGCTTACGGCAAAAATACTATGTTTCTTTCATTTTATAATGTTCTTCATCTGGGACACAAGATACATGCTCTTGTAGAATAGTTGTGTTATTTGATCATTCCGCAGACGTTCTGTGATACAGTTTCCCACACCAATGCTTTAACTTCTTTGTTGTTGAGAGTAACAAAACGATTTCAGTTTGCTCCCACACAGGAGTTTTATGCTTATACGTGTTGGAAAAATGGTAATATATCCAGTGGGTCTTTGGTAAAGTGTACGTAATTTTTTGACACACGAACTACAAATTGCACTGCTGTTATTTCTTGGAATCAGAAATACTTTTGTTTAAGATACTAATGTGTGATAAAAGATGGAAGGCATTTCGAAGCATCTTGCTTCCCATTTTATGAGATTAACTGAGCGTTGACGAATTTCAATGGTTCATCTTTATATTTTCTAAGAAAAACTTTGAATCACATAAAATAACTAACAACAAGCAATTTAGTAACCCGTCCTGCGGCAGGAATTTGAGGTATTCAATTTTCCAATGCTCTGGAGCGCAGAGCAGGACGGAATATCACACCTTGATTGGCGTGTTCAAAAAACAATCGCCGTGTGGTTAGCATGGGCAGCCGACGTTTCAGAAATGGTCGGTGATTTGTCCACCCCCCCCCCCCCCCCGAATATGATAGCTTGGTTTTAGAAGTATCACCAAATCAGGAAATGGCACCTTCAATGAATCGTCGTTTGAAAACGCGCATTGGACCACAGATGGCCGCGCGCCAACTGATGATGATAGAGAGGAACAACCCCGGCATATTTTGGGGGGTGATTTATCGGTCTGTGATCCTACTGAATGACGACAAGTATCACCAAAACAGGAAATGGCACCTTCAATGAATCGTCGTTTGAAAACGCGCATTGGACCACAGATGGCCGCGCGCCAACTGATGATGATAGAGAGGAACAACCCCGGCATATTTTGGGGGGTGATTTATCGGTCTGTGATCCTACTGAATGACGACCACATGATATTTGAGCCTGGTCCCGTCAACTGGGTGAGGTCCGCATCTCAGTACTCGGTAAACGACTTGTGGTATCTGGTAATGTCTCTTGTCTCTTGTTGTACTATTCGCCTAGTGGTTTGTAAATCACTGAGTCAATTTTACAGATCGCATTAGTACTGAGAGATGAAACAAACTGTAGTAAGTTAACATCTTACGCTCACCGGCGGCAAGATGCAAACGCGCGGAATATATGTGAAACTCGATTCTTAAATCACTTAAGTGGGCGTAGAAGGATATCCACCACCAGATCGCCACAACATCATTACCGCGGAGAGAGGCACCGCCTCAGAGAATTCCGCGCATGCAAATGTTATCTTGTGTACCTTGACCTAGAGTCTTGATAATGAGTAAGAGCTTTGGCTTAAGCTTCCCTAAAAGCATTCGATATGAAGTTTCCAGATCTACCTGGAACCAGTCTGTAGTGTTTTTTCCATCACACGTGTAGCAGGGCCATGATTTCAAGTTCGACTTTCAAGAGACAAAGGCAACAACGCCTAAATAACATGCAGGTTTGTGTTCAGCTATGCATTTTGGTAAAAGCTTGTCGACTTTCAGACCCAAATGCCAGCACCAATGAAAGACACCCGATGAATTACATGGCGGCAGAGGAATCCGAACACCTACGTTCAAACTTTTGAAGAACGGTCCCCCGAATTTATCGGATTAAGTGCATTTGTGTTGAGCTTTGAGCAAGATTTCGGGTCATATTCACTCTTCAGCTCACTTGTCATCTGCAGAATTAGGTGGCCAATTCTTTCCTTCACCATCTGCACTGTAGCCGTAATCGTCGGCATTCGGCGTGTTTTTCAGCAGTCCTTCCGAAATACCACAAAACCAAATCGGTTGGCTGAAGAAAATGCAACAAATACGTTTTCACCCCTAAGATTTATACATCAAGGCAAAAATTAAGAAAGCAGAAACCAAGTGCAATTCTTCCATTCAGACAGGTCTAATCTCTACTTAATTATGGACCGGAGTTCAGAAAGATGGATTTGCCCTCGGAAAGCCTGGTTGCCTGGTTGACACAGTGTTATTTTTGAGGTGATGTGCTGTGCTCAGGTCTGGCTGGCTTAACCTCAGCCGTTCCCTTCCTATTAACAGTGTACGAAACCACTTGAATAGAGTTGCGATATTATCTATTTTCCAGGAATAAGATGCTTTCGGACGGGACCGGTTCTGACAGGTAAGTGCATTTCAGGGATATCACCAGATTACTCAACCTGATTACTGGCATTTTATCAATTTTACATGTATTTGTTTCTCCATTTCTTGTTGTTAGATATGAAAAAAAATCCTACTAACCTGCCGGACCTAAGTGGTGAGTAGTATACAAAGGTTTGTTTTTTTTTGTTACGGGGGACCAAAGCTGGATTCTTTCTATCCCAAAATCCCACCATTTGTCTGGTCCTGGATTCGGACCCAATGACCGGGAGCCTAAAACCAGCTCAATCGAAAGACTCATTAATATGTGTAGATGTAAGATGCTTGACTACACTAAACGAGTAAGCGCTGTAAACCGGGATGTCAGGACATGAAGACAGTTTTGTTGTACAACTGTAGGTGGTAAATTTACATATGTTAATAATAACCATTTATTATTGCTTATATCTTCCTCTGAGAATCTGATTGAAACAGCAGACACAGCAAACTAGCAAGATCGTCGCTGTCATTCTTAAAACAATGCAAGTATTTATGACCGGAGTATGTGATCAAGGTGCTCCAGACATGTTCCGATTGTACTGTGTCTGTTGCACGATTTGCAGTTTGAATCTTTTCCGCGACTCATCGCCCTTCAAAGACACTTAACATAAACATGCAGTCGTCAACTGAGTACATCATTTTGCCTGGATTTCTGGCCTTAATAATAAGTGTCGCAACACGTAGACACGGTGAATTTGTCAACTATGTCATGTAAATGTAACAAGGAAAACTGGACTGTTGATCAAGCGGATAACAATTAAAAACAAGCAATGTCAAATAACACGATTTTCGGAATATCAACCAAAGTCAGGAGCGATGTAGCAATACTTTCAATCCGTGGAACCAGAAAATACAAGGCAATACGGACGTTTTATAAGTTAATGTTATTCTTCGAGAGCAACAAACAGAACTGTTTTTAAAAATATGTCATTGGGCATTGTTACAGTATATCCGTCAGCACCAAGAACACGATGATGAGATAATAACGTGTGATTCCTGATTGGGCGTCATTCGTGACAGTCTGACCCAAACTTTCATGAAGGGTATGGTCATTCAGATGCACTAAATATTGCTCTAACATCAGTCGGATGCCACCCATATGCAGCATATTTATTTGGAAGATATACTCAACCAACCATTCCGTTAAGTCGGTTTTCATCGTTACGCTAATGTGTAAATGCGTATCTGTATGTATTTTCACGTGTTCACAACGTTCTGCCACAACCGCAATTGTCTATAGGGAAGCTCATCGCAGTCTCAACTTTTATATGGATATGTATAGTTTGGAAACAGATATTTTCGAAGAGCATATTTCAAATGCTGCACTGCGAATAAGTTTGTTGGTTGCAGCTGACTACCTCAGAGAATTCAGTAGTGCGCCCAAAGCAACACAGGTGTTCAAACATGGCGTCCTTCATCAGAAGAGGGAGTCAGAGTTTCGGATGACGTCCAAAATTGTTTTCACTTACCATTCAGCCTACTGGCGCTTAGGTATGAGCCGGATCTCACAAGAAGTTAGTGAATGACTGTCTATAGACTACCGTTTGCTGGGACAATTTGAGTCATCCATGTTTTGTTGTTGAGTATGAGAAACACCTTAATCTTGAGTCTGATTCATCATGTACCTCTAGAAAATGTCTTTATTAAAGATGCGGATCTAGATGAGGGTAATTTACCACGAGGCCTTCTCGAACTAACTAATGCGACAATGAGCAACCTTGGGAGTAGTATGTTCCGTCAAGGAAAAGATAATTTGCGATATCCAAGCAACACGATTTAAAGCTTATGCAGGAACCCCGTGTTTGCCCCAAAACTGGATTTGGACTCTATATTCAAAGCTTAACCCAGATGCTTAGGGGTGCAACACATGATGGGGGTTTCAGCAAAGCAATTGGGTTGTAACAAGATCTCATTCATGTACCTAATACGGCTCCGCGTGCGATGCTGTCTGCCTGTTTTGACATCCCTTTGTCAACGTAGTTGAAGATGTTTGCAACATTTTGACAAACGTTTGGTGGTAGCAGCTTATTTTCCAGTAAACGCGACCGGGGGGCACGTTAGGCGGGCAGACAAACCTTCCTTAGCACCAGCAATATTCATTCAGTGTTAACAAAAATATTGGTAGATAACTTCAACTGAATGCGATCTCACACACTAACCAATAGCTAAAACCAGAATACATTGCCATCCTAGCTATTGGCGGCGTCATGTCAACTCATGAAAAATGTCTGTGACGAGGGTACCAGACTCAACAGATAATGAAGCTCTCAACAATCCGAAGTGATTCACTAATATTACTTGTGTATTTGTGACAGACTGAAGTTGTTTTCCAATCACCTGTCACATTTTGTTTCGTTACAACTTGACTACAGGTACATAAGAGTATTCTGAATAGATCATCACGATTTGTAAAGTTTCTTGAGTGTGAAGATATGAAAATGACATCATCTGGCACCTGACATTACCATCTTCTTGCATGACAGGCGTAGAAATAATTGCAAACCACTAAACACAGACCGAGATGGTCCAAGTGGTTAGAGCGGGAATTTACTGACCGGAAGGTCTGTGGTTCGAATCCGACCTCCGCCACTCGCTTCCCCTGTCTAGGCTTGGGCAACCTGGCAGTATCCCAGCCCTCGTGCTTCCTTCGGGTGGCATGGCAGCTAGGCACCGAAAGGGTGCTACATCTGAACGCTTTCTTTCTTTAAACACAGACCGAAAAAGTATTCTCAATTCTGTAAAATTAATCAATTATGGTATATTTTTAATTTGGGTCCAGAAAACTTATTTTGGTGTCTTCATGTTGGAACCGAATGGGTTCGGTTCGGGTATCGTACCATAGGTGAGTTTAAAAACGATTTTTCTACTCAAAAGTATTTAAGTATGGACTCTCCAAAATATCAAGACGGAAACAACAATTTTTTTATGGTGTCATCATGACCATGGATTTTGAACCAAGCCGTAGGATGCAATCCTGCAATAAACTTAATCGATCCTCGAGTCAAAGCATCTTAGTCATAACTTTTCCTGTTGCACAAAAATTCCCAACGGAAATTGTTGAAACCAATACTTCAAGCTCACCTTGGCTGATTTCCATTCAAATTCTCAAGCTTAATTCCTCAAATTCAATCCAGGACAACTGAAGCCACTGACTTCCTAACCATCGAGTCAACATCCACTTCACTAAGTACTGGATCCCTCCAACAATGATTCACTGGTCTCCAGTTCCCAACCCTGAAAATTTGTTCCAATCAGGCTTTTTAAAACGCGTTGCGAATTAAGCTGTCTTAGGGGTAAGGTGCTGATATTGTTCGCAGGTTGTTGACAAAACAATGGGATCCAATGAAACAATTATGTTGGTGTTTTCATTTATTGGGTGATCCGTCAGACCAACTAAAACTTTCCTTTCCATGAATACAATGTCGCGGAACATGTAGGTTTTAGAAGCTATGGGTATTCCAATACGTCTGTGAACAAATCTGGTGATTACCAGGTACCCAATAGCGTTAGTGGAAAACGCCAAAAGATGCAGCATACCGAATTTTCCAATAAGCTCATTTTATGGTGCAGTAGAGTCACCGTATTGTGAAACAGAACTTAGACGGAACTGAAAAGTCTGATGATTTTACTGTCCGTCATCTGACTTATATTTACGTGATGCATTCAACAGAACCGTTGAGTAGACTGTCCATTAAACTGTTTTAACACAGTCAACAATATCGACTGGCTCTCGCTTATACTCTGTGTGTTTTGGGCGAATGTTCAAACTACAACGGTACTCATTCTAATCTGTATGAAAGAACAAGGGGTATAAGTACAGAAAATTCACTAGTCCAAGTTCACCAATACACCAGAGAAACCAGCATATATATGAGTATCTCCCAAAAAACGTGGCGATAGTCTGGTTGTCTATCTCTTACGCAGTTGAAAGAGTTACTCCGGTCGCGAAATATATACCCATTTGAATATCAACCTGGTTTTTACAACGAACTAATCTAGATACCAGCCAAAACTCCCATTTATCATATGCGTCAACTAACTGTTGCACAAAAGTTGCCTTTTGTTTCAGTTTTGAAGTGTTTGAGATATTGTATTGTTTTCCTGAAGGAGCACAACTTTGACGGAAATTTGGGAACTCCGTCAACCTGTCGCTGGCTGTCACAAATATTTCAGTGACCTCTTCAGTCTATTTCAACACTCTCACGCATGTATCATTATTCTTCAGCTTCAATCCCCAAGCAATCCTACCAATTTTCATAAGTTGATATTGAAGGTTATTGCCCGATATGTACGATGGCATGAATCATTCACCTTAGGCTGGTCCAAGATTCCTTTCTTGTTCAACTATTTCATTGGAAGGACCATGCATTGGATTCACCGTTCTTCTTCAGATGTGTCGGTCAAAATTCAATCAAGAGAAACTTCCCCTGGTGCTTCTGTGGTCCAAATGGTCAACGACGCTGATGCCTATAGATCCTCGGTAGCCCTGGTAGGTCACTATTGCCTTACGATTATAAATGGACATTTAGCACAGTCATCTGCTTCATGATCCCATTAAGTGAATACACGGCAGTCGATGGAATCTAATTATAACCCTCAGGACAAGACTTCGAGAACTCAAACTGTGATAGACATACCAGTTCTGTCAAACAGAACCATAAAACGAATAAGTGATTTTAATTTAACGCTAAGATGCTTTTTCCAGGTGTCCTACAAAACATCATCATGTCTCCGAAGCACTCATTCAGATGAAATCATTATCTCCTAGTCGCAGGGCCATCACCCCATGAGAAACTGTGATTTGGGGAATTTTACTTGTGGGAACTTATTTGTGAGGGTGCGCCATTTGTGTCCACGCAGACTAACCGCAGTTGGATATGAGAGCTCAATAACATGAATCTCAGGAACTGATTTGTTGCAAAAGAAGAAGGAAACCATATGAAATAGGTCAAAACATCTTCGGGATGACCTACCTGATTAAAATCGCAACATTGTGAGCTAAGACCTGTGCCCGGTTACAGATTGTTAGCGATGTTCCATATTTATGGCCGATTTTTCGCATTTATGTATGCACTACTAGACTTGTGGTGTGATCATTACTTGCTACTGGCGCTGGGTTTATCACCACTGAAACAGTACCAGGTAAATGATTTCACTTGCACGGCCTCCCAGATATATATACTTTCATGGAATATTTTGCAGCCGGTATTTGTAAACACCCTAGTTAATTATATAATTACTAAATAAGGGAAGATTTGTTCCTGCCGGTGGCACAGTTCCATTATTAGAGAATGCAGTGGCATTATGCAAAGTTTATCAGTATGGACCTGAGGACACTCCACCACGTAAGGGATATTAGTCAGTGAAGCTCTTGTCTATCAGGTGAGGTTTGAATCCTGTCACATCTCAAAAAGTATGGATTCTTTTGTCGGAATAATGCTGTGGGGTGAAATATTTTTTGAGAAGTAGTGATGCGTTAAAAATTGTATTTTTCTCCACTTTCCATGACCAGCTTAAGAAATTTTTGAAGAAAACAGATATCTACGACTGTGTGTGGTATTTGATGCCAGTGAACTTTACTTCTCCGAGCCCTCACTGGAAAGTGTCGTTTGATCTATTATCTTTGACAAGACGGTTCCAGCTATCGGAGAAAAATCAAATCCAGTCGCTTTTAACAGACACTCTGCAAACATTGGCACAAATAGAGAATTCTGAGTTTACAGTTGAAATACTGGGTAAGTTTCCAACTTGATTCATGTGTCCCCGTTTATTCTGCAACATCAGTTCATCAATACGGTAATCACACAATTAACCTGGGAATTAGAAATGTATTTATCATCCTAAATTAACTGCAAAATTGCTTTTCGAAAATTCAGGGAAAAGCACCGCATTAGTAAAGGCCTAAACCTTGAAGAAGCCAGATATATATAATAAACGACTTACGTTTTAAGGGAGCGTGATCTCTCACAAGATGTTAGGATCAGTCAGAAGCTCGAGAATTCTGTTTGCTTAGTGAACAACAATGCTTCCCTATTTTCCTCCGAATAGTTCTCCTAATACAGACACAAGTTTTGTTTTGAGGTATAGGCAGTTTAATTTCAAGCGGACAGATACTTCGTATCTTATTTTGAAAAAAAACAATGTTGAGCATAAACAGAGAATGCAGCACTCGTGAGCGAAGATCAATAAGATAACCATGCTTTTTCACAAACAGAACATCTACCACTCTAGCTGATAGGTGTAACGCAAATTTCCAGTTAGGTTTGTGGTACAGTGATACAGCCATGCAGTAACTATCCTGTAGGCCTTTTATGAATAATCTTAATCATGATTCGACTGTTCGATCGAAGAAATCCTTGCTTCGAGCTCATATTAGTGCTGATTCATCCCGCTTTCTTTACCCGTGAGGTGGTAAACGACTGTTAAAATGGACGAAGACTAAAATAGCAGACAGCTCAGGCACCTGACCTCATAGCACAATTGAGGAATCCTTTCAAAAACGTCAACCGAAATATCCAAATTGTGCTTGTCCCCCCGCAAAATGCCCTAGAGTTGGACAATATTCCTCAATAACAAAATGCTTAGGGGCAGCCAATCTGATAATTGGGTGCATATTGGCTGCCTCAAATATTTTTGGATAGAGGTATGCTTGGAAAGTTAATCCGACGTGCGAGCATGCATGACTAATTCCAAATTGCACAGAAGCGGTAAGCTCAAAATTTCATTCATCGTACGCAGAGTCATAACAACAATTTACAGAAAAGCAGTACCAGTACAATGGCTGATTCTGGTGTGTTTGTGGGTCATGGTAAAAACTCTTGGGGAAATCGCCTCTGACTTCTATTACGACTACGTTAATTAATTAGCATGCGCGATCCACCCTTGCAATGACTATCGAACCACACAATTCTTGATTACGCGGATCATCTTTTGTAGGGCACTTATTTTTCCTTTTAATCATTTTGTTAGGCTGTAACCGTGATGTGAATTCAGTTTATATTTATCTGAACGTTGGTTATTTTAATGAGAGTGTCAGAACTACTCTGTTCAGTATTCCATTAAGTTGGACTCTGCAGAAGTGCAGCAAGCACAAATAAAATACCTAGCACTCCATTCGTCAACATATACTCGCTCCCAACAGGTCACACGAATGCTGTGTAAATGTTACACCAGCAAAACCTTCGAGGGATATTAGACGTTCAGTATAAACTCAAAAGTTTTTTGTACGTCAAACTTAGACACCACAGCTTATTATCATTTTCAGCTTCTGGCAATACTGCCTCGCAGGTTTTCTTCCCCAATTAAAAAAACGTTTCTACCGGGTTTGTTGAAATACCTAAACTCCTACCTAATAGCTGTAGACCCCCTGGGGGTATCCCGTGTTATGCCTTTTACCTTACAAATGTTTCAGTTCGAATGGTGTGTGGTAAAATGTATTCAATTTGATGTTCAACTCCACCCCACAAGTGTAATCTTAGATACGCTGCAAAGTTATGAACATATAGATGATTCATCCTAGTTATTAATCATATAACAGTCTGTAGTCACTTGCTAGCTCACCATCTTGCTTGCCAACAGGCTAGACTGTGGTATTGTGAATTAAAATTGTTGAACACTAGTTTTAATAGAATCTTAACTTTATTGCTTTTGCTCTACGAAACTTGTGTGTTGAACCGATTGACACAGCGGTGAACCACTTATTCCACCTCTCCAGATACGTTCGAAAAGTTTACACGTAACATGTGTGGAGTGCCCTTGGTCAACCCGGAATGCGAAGGCGACTATTGTGAGTTATAGAATGAAGAAATTTAACAGGCTTGATATCATAAATGAGACTTACCATATAGTTGTAATGCACTACTCATCTACTACTTATCTTTCCATTTTACACACCAAATAAACCCACCACGACATCCATGAGATAGCTTTTGTTCATAGGACTGACACGTAGGCAACCATATTATTTCTTTGGGTGATTTTTACATAATACGGTACATAATACATAATACATACATAATACATACATAATACGGTACTGACACGTCAGACCTAGGCAACCATATTATTTGTTTGGGTGATTTTTACATAATACGGTACATATGAATGAATTGTAGTGAGCCTATGAGGTGAATGCAAGAAAACGCAGTTCATGTTTCTGAAGACACATAACTTCAGATGTATTTTTCCTGCTTCTTGCTTCTGATAAACATGAATCAAGGCATCGGAATTCGTCAAGAAGTGCAAAGTGCATAAGGATAGATCACCTTGAGATAAGTTTATACAGCCTCTCTATAGTTACACAGCTAGAGCATCTTCCTCAATATGTTGTCGTTGTTACATTGCAAGGTCCACTTCTAGCGTATATACGACAAGTCTGAATATGCCACCAGATCGCCGTACTATAGTAAATGCAATCTCATGCTGTTAGCAGGAAGGAACATGCAGTAAGCTGTGCTACGATGGACAGAAATACTAC
The DNA here is from genome assembly GCF_000715545.1 of Opisthorchis viverrini. Lineage (NCBI taxonomy): Eukaryota > Metazoa > Platyhelminthes > Trematoda > Opisthorchiida > Opisthorchiidae > Opisthorchis > Opisthorchis viverrini. The sequence continues at coordinate 1,580,328 of NW_008751683.1, forward strand.
CTAAAGTTTGGTGCACAGGAAGGACGGTCAATCCGTAGTTTACCTTATCTGCATGCCTAAAGATTCCACTTATCTCTATGTACAAATGAATGTTGAGTTATCGAATCGTATTCTGGCCAGTCGTGTTACTCAAATGCGTCTGGCTTCCATACGCATAAGACAGTATTACAGCAGGACTTGCTGTTCGATTCCTCGAGCACAGCGTATTGTCTAACCAGCAGATGACGAATTGAGATTAACTCTAAGAACTGGCGGTTCAAATGGGTAATTTGCTCGCAAGTTGAACAACCTCAGTCATATTTCGATCAGTAGAACATACATGGCAAACCGTGCAATGTGCGTGGCTTTCTTATAGAAGATTTCCAACCGGATAACACCGATTTATGTCAGTCATTAAGCTGCGCCAGCTGAGAACAACCATGGTTTCATCACACAATTTTATGAGCGTGAAGATGAATTTCACTGGATGACTCAGGCAGGTTAAACAGAACGATGCGATTTTATGTTAGGATACAATGCAATCTTCCATCATTTTGTGGTTCTGGAGGGCGCAATTCAAACTACATGAAAGTAAATATTCATCAGCCGATCTATTTTCTGGTCAGAAAATCTCAGTGTTCGCTTGGTCCGAACCCGTCACAGAGAGAGATCCGCCGATATGTACAAACAGTGGTGTCCGGCGTAGATTCGCCAGTCGCAAAGATGGATAGTGCGTATACGTATGCTGCAACAACATAACCTGAGGCACACCTTGAAATCAGCTCCATCATGAGTTCACGCTGCGCCTGTTCAGTTCGATTCTCCCACTCTTATAATCAGTGGGATTATTGACATCATGAGTGCGCGACCCAGATGATTTGTCATATTTCCAGGTTATTTTCGACTTACTAGCCACTGAATGAGGCCGTCCGAGTTGCCCCCAAATTTGACTGATAGGATTTTGTACCTAACGTGTTTGTCTATCTTCTACTCGTTCAAAATCATGTCACACACAGCGCCCATGCTGTCTGATTTCATCTGCAGTGAACTCAGCGTCCCTGTGTCCGCCTTTCCCCCAACTAAAGCATTCCTGATATGGCTTTATTTGCCGTTTTACGCTGCGTCCCAGCATTCAAACGTATCATTGCTTCAGAAAATAAACAACTGAACGTAATAACAGCAGGACTTTAGACGGTCAGATTTTTAGTTTTGCGAATAAATCTTACTTCCACTTATCGGAGTTTCATGCAACAGCTTTGGTTCGCATGATCAGCTGTATGGATGTGCCAGTTGCGAGAAATCCCACTCAGTTAAACTAGGCACAGCATGATAAGTAAAGGGCTAACACCGTCTGATGAATCTGAGACCTTGTTCCCAATAGTTAGCTGGCCTTCTCTGTGTGTGTTTATCTCACTCCTTCGCAATAAGCGATGTTCACTGGAAATTAAGAGTGAAGTACACAGGTCTAAATTGTGGAGCAGACTGTTTAGTTTAAAAATTAGGTTCTTTCAAAATTTCTATTTTGCTCTATTTTGGCAAGCTGCAAACCAACCAAACAGTTTTAATTGAACGACAAAGCAATGCCAAACCGATCAAATGGACTTTGTCAGCTTGATCAACCATCAGCCTGTAAAATGTAACTAAAGTTTAAAATAAGTTCAAGGACATCATGGAAACGACTGTACTATTTGCCTTTCCCTGTCTGCATACTTTGAGTTCCCCTTTTGTCTAGTTTTTTGTGCATATTCTTCTAGGTTTCACGTTGGATTCTTACGAAGTGTACGGTGAGTTTCTACGTGGGTCGTCGAATAATGCCATGATTCAAGTATTATTACCCCGATCTTATCGTTATAATCTTCCAAACAGTCACTTGGTCTGTTCCAAGCTATCAATGGTATAAATCCCATAGTAAATACGCATGCCCTGTTCACAGAAAGCAGAGATTTTTGCTCCTATTTTCCGGTCTTCCTCTGAAGTACTATCTCCGAATAATGAATCAGACTCGCGAATCAGTGATTCGCTTCGTTTATCATTTGTGCGATCATTTTGCAGTGTCGCAGTGGCGGAAAATAGATTGTGATTTGTATTTCATATCAATAACCGGGTCAGAGACCTACAACCAAGGAATATTGTGCTGTTGATGCCATTGATCGTGTCCACTCAACCCGGAGTCTAGATGACCGGCCCCCACCTGTGGTTCATCATGCAATGAAATGCCTAAGGTTAGATGCCTGATTGCCTTGTCCATATGTGTAGTGCCACATGTGTAAGTGGGCTAGCGAACGACACCAGAGGCGTTAAACCTGTAAATGATGGGCGATTAGTTAAATACTTGAACCGGTAATGTTGTTTTATATATTCAGATTTATGCTATGCAGATTTGTGCTAGATTGTGCACCACTGTGACTCAATCAACATCACTTTGCAAATGTTTTATACAGTGTTTTGGGCCGTGTGCAACAAAAAACAAACAAACAAAAGTACGTAACCAAAGCCGGAATGAATCGCTGGCAATTCCCATTTTCCAAGATAAGCTAATCACTGGAACGCTTCGGGAATCATAGAAGACAAGTCGAACTGCACATTTCACCTTAATTTTAAGCTTCCGTAAAATTTCGCACATTCCAGCTGCACTAAATGGCAGTTGGAACACACGGCAAAAGCGTTTGGTGTAGTAAAAACAAATATTTTCCTGGCTTATACGGATTGTTTTGTGAAGGTCCAAATACCGGAATTTCGCATCGTACAAACAACAATCACATTCTCAAACAGTAAACGTCAATTAATCACCTAACCGTTTGGATGTGCCTCGAAAACATTGTTTTGAACGCGTCATCCAAATTATTGAAGAAACTGGACAGTGCCGTGTTTTGACGGTGTGTGCCTATGCTGCCCATCGAATTGGAATGGGGCAGTCCGTGCAACACTCACAGGGTCTCTTCTGCCGACTAACACAGTTTTCTAGTGTCTCTAGTTTGGGGTTGGGTGTCGACTTTTTCTATAAAACTAATAATTTAGCTGCATTTAACGTCGAACGCCGCTGCTTAGTGGTCAGGCTTTCGGGGTAAAGGCCTTGGGCGAGGGCTGCGACCGTCTATTTATCCAGGTGTTGGCGCTCTAACTCTATCCCACTCTACGTATGAGCATGAATCGCTCGCTTATAAATAATGCGGCAGGAAGCGGTCATTGATATACAGTGATATCGAGGACGATTATTACCATTCACTACCTTAGGCGACAGGATTGTCATCAACTTGTTCTTTGATGTTCTTCAGATCCCACCGCGAAATCTCAAAGTGAGAAATACTAAGCTATAATTTTATTCGATAGATTAGTACCGACTTCACACTATGGTAACCCAAGAATCAGTAGTCCAGTATGTTGTTCCCTTTATATTGGTCTCACTACGCAAGTACACTCAACCCCGCATTGACGTCCTCACCTCGATTAGTGAGGAAACGTTACCAAGTTGACCATACAGAACAGCTGACACTTGACCAGACACCGGCAAATGCTAAGTGTAGGTGGTATAGGGTATTTGCATCATATCAACAAAACGGAATATGACTGTGGGTCTACTGAGTAAAAGCACAGTCAGTCAGACGTAAACCACATTCCTTGGTCAGAACAACGGACACCATGTAAAGAATGCACTTTGAAACACCACAGAAGATCGTATTGTCCGTGATGGGGTTAGTCACTATTGACTGAATCACTAAAAATTCTCGCACAATTTTACACAAAGATTGGTGTTATCGATATCGAACGACGAACAGCCCCGCCTGTAATCTTTCACTTGCAGTCGTTGACACATTTACGAATCGCCAGTGATATTTTGGAAGTCGCTGTTTATTTGGTCACAGGAATAACTGTTCATTTTCGCCCCGTCCAATGGGGGATTTAAATTTTACTGTGCTGGAAACATAACTTAACCCAAGACCCTGCTAAGATCCCATAGCATCGGGAAGTCTTGTTGCGATTCAAGAATTGTAGAATACAGACTGGGGGCAAGACGACCTATGCTAAGTGGTTGTGTTAGTCTCTACCTTTTTCTTATGCAAACTAAATAAAAACAGTTTGACCTTCGCATTTATGATCAACAAGTAGTGTGGATGATATCATCAATAATGCCTTGTGTAGTTGAGACATCGATGGGGTGAATAGTCATTCAATTGAACTACCCTAATACTGCAGACAAAGTCCAGATTCATTCTGCGCACCGTTTGTCGCGGTTTGCCGCACACTGTATATTTGATGTGCCTTTATTCTTGCATTTCGTTGATAGTTTGTCCAATGATCCTAGGTCGTCTTACACTGACACAAATAAAGCAAATTTCGACTGTACACAACGCTTAGGTGTTCTGGGCAAACAAGTCACCGTCCAACACACTACCAAGTCCAGACATTTGGCATCCTGTAACTAAATTTTATATACATTGGTTATTCATCATATGAAATCGCATTAGATTCTGTTTCACACAACAAGATTGTTTCATTCGTCTGATATCCCCTTAACTTCAAATACTCGAGTTGGAACCCGTCCCAAAGGAGAACGGTCTTCGTCAATCCCTGAAAGTATCCGTTGTCAATTTTTCAACAAATACCATGTCGACTAGTACTTTGATTTTTACGGCTTGATAACATTGCCCTCAGTTTCTTTTTTTAATTTGTGCCATTATTCTGATTTCAAACCTTTTAGAAGAGTTTTTCAAACTGTTTAAACAGTAAAGAAATTAATATGACGCCGCCAATATAGCAAACTAAAGAAGAATACATCCTTCACTTTTGTGCAAAATATACACGAGTTGATGTGATTTGAAACATTGGAAAATATTTCCGCTTTAGACTGGGTGAAAGAAATGGTGCATTCTGACGGTGAGCATTTTCCTCCCCAACAGTAGCAATTTTCAACGACAACACATCTTAGAACGCTACGCGTCCCAACGGACATATGCACCAATGCTTACTGAGTCAAAAGCAATTTACAATTAGTTTAAACCAGTTTGTCTGACACCAGAAGAGCATGTTTATGACTATAGCATTTCCTGCGTCCATTAGCTCCTTGCAACAATATGCACTAGTATGCAAACATATTGTATAATTATACCATAGAGGAAGAATGACCCTTTTAGGTTCACATAACGGAACACCCTGGTTTAATTTGCGCATTTTCCTTCTGGCAAACTGGGGAATACAAATAAGTACAGAAGTATTAGATAGAAGTATTAGAGTCTAATTTGCTTAATTGTAGCCACTTACAGCGGATGATCCGTTACATTAATTTGCTTACTTACTAGTGGCCATGTTTCGTTTTCCTAACGGTGTGCCCTAATTGAACTAAGCGTGTGCTTCGTTTGATATCCGAAATATACCGTAAAACCGAAAGATAACGATACCTATCCAAATTGGACCCATAATTGATCAACAACCTATTATTTCCCGAGTTTCTAGACAACTTAGTTATGTGACAATAACTTCTCTGATCCACTTGAACACGGTAATATGCTGCTGAACTTTGGATCCAGCTCTGAAAATAAGGTACTTGATATGTCCAGGGAAGATTTCGGCCCGAGGCACTCCTAACTGGAAGAAGAACACTGTTTTTGGAATAAAATATAGACAGCTCACGATCAGCCTTATCCTTCTCGGAGCTCATCGGGAAGGTGTAGGCTGCGAATCCTCGACAACCCTGTGTATCACTTAAACCCTAATTGCACGAAATTCGCATACTCGTTTGCTCCCAACCGAAGACTCATGTAAATCCCGGTTTCTGTTCTTGCGTGATTTTCAACTTAATGGGCTACATGGAGGCGGAATCGCACTTAATTTGGTTGAGTCGTTCAAGAAACGTTTCCTGACCGGACACACTAATCCCAAGGTTTTATCCGACCTTCCATGACCAGTATTGCCCCTCTTGAGGCTAGCATAATGTACGATTGCTCGGATGTTGCTCCGAAAGAAAAATGAAGCGGTCCTTCTGCAGGACATTTTTGGATGAATACCATAGAGAAGAAAGTCTGCTGGGGTTTATGTTGGTCTCCTGTCAACTCCAAATTAATTTGAGAATGAATGTACCATGACCACACCAATTTTAACCCGCCGGTGGTTTTGTACTTTGGAAATTAACTGGTCCAAAAGCGGTACGCGAAGCCAAATATTCCTGATTATGAATTACGTCGGCATCTGAGGCAACTGCGAATCAAACGTCGGGTAGATTTGCTATACATTCTCTGCAAAATAAGTGTCATTATCTTGCCTATCGATATTTAAACTCAAACTTTTGTACCTGCCACCACCAATTTGGCAATCGGTTTCTTACCGTATCGACAACTTGCCACAACCAAGTTATTTATCTCATGAAAAACAAAGAAACAATCCTCAAACCGCTCAAAAATTGAATCCTTTTGCATTTTCGGCAAAAGATGTTGCAGAATTCATGCAGATTATTAATCAGCTAACGATGGAATAAGCAGGAAAGAAGGTATTGATGTCGTCGGTGAGTGAGGTGGTAGACAGTCAGTTGTCTTCGTAAATCTCAGACTAGCTAGCGAGATTCCTTCTCGAGTGTGTTGAATACGCCAGCTCACAATACTTCAACCTTTGGAAAATATCCGTATTGGTGGTTGCTGTATTCAGTATTTCCTAATACAAAGCCCTTGATCCACAGGCAATTCGCGCTAAACTGCATATATGAACAGTTGAGTACAACCGATGTAATTCCGAATGAATGAGAACAAAATAAGAATGTGAGGAAGGGGGTTCCGAAGCCACTTCCTTGCTCAACTAATCTGGATTAGTGAACAGTCGGGAACAGCACAAACCGTGGTAGGTGGATGCGCAACCCTCTTTCAGGGCAAACCGTATTTGCTTGATAAGCTTCTACAATTTCAGTAGACTAATAATTTCATATGTTCTACGCTGTTTGGCCGTGTCCCTAGTACTTGGAGAATAAAAAACAGAACATAATAGGCTAAAAGGCAGTAAAATAGAATCCGATATGCGCAAGACAAAAAAATGCAGGATACTTAGAAAATGTATTCAGAAAAAAATATATAACGAAAATATGTCGCGAAAAACGACTACACCAAAACCCAAACATGAAAATTTTGGTTCCTGTCTTCTTCCACCTACTGTTGATTTCTCAGAAGATAACGCAATATTTTGCCCCTTATTGACCTTTTCTCAACAAACTTTCTTTAACCACTTCAGCAAAGGAATTAGATTGATGATCTTGGATTATTTATGCAAACTTTAAACTAGTACCATAATGCAATAAGGAAATATATATGTATTTGAAGTTGCAACTTGTGCTATATTGCTATAATATTGTCGTTTGGAGAATACTAGCAAAACACACTACATGATATATTACTGTTCATTTTCCTCACTAATGCTCTGAACTTAGTCTACAACCTGGTGGATATAATCGACAGTAAGTGCTAACTCTCCAACAAAATTAGTTCATCCATATGGAAAGATAACAGTGAATTATGTCTAATTGAGAACGACATTTACTTTACCATTCAGCATGTGAGCCAAACGAAGATCCTGGTACGTGAAAAGATACAAAGCATTGAGGGCTTCAATTATCTGTTACTGATGCTCTCCCGTTACACTTACTAGTTTTCGACAGATGCGCTGAATATAAAAGGTTTTATTTTGCCCATTACTTTGGATTCTGGTCAACTTGGACCTTTGATTATTGCCCCTTTAAACTGCTGTTTTAACACACTTGGTAGTAGATTCTCGTAATCAAGGCTGTAGACTACTCAGACCTAATCGAAATTTTCAGCTAGCCGGAATAGATTTTGCACTTTTATCAATTCCACATCAAGTACGCCACTCCCTCCACCAACATAACCAACGACATCATCGTCGTAATTGTCATCGTAACCGCTGACACCGTCACACCACATTTAACCCGCTACATCGGTGCGGCACACCATACAAGACAGTCACTCTGGTACTGGTAAAACCATAAAAAACGCTCAGCGAAAAGGCATGTGCTCAACCAGATCTCATCCATCTTCCCACCTGTATGCGATCTCGGTTCAAGTTTTAACTCATAATAAACTCTCTTAAAAACCGACGAGAGCTAACGTAGACGAACTTAGTATTATTAATACTATCAACCGCATTAACCATATTTACATGTCAGGAAAGTCCAGCAATAGAAATATCTTACAGTCCGAGGGCCGCCGGTGATACCAACGAACAGGATTTATGAAAAAGCAGGGGTCATTTCCTCAGTTTTTTTTTGCTCGCATCAACTGACACTGAGCTAATAACATCAGTCACTAGTTAAAGAAGGGGCTCCGTTACTTTATTCAACACCATTTTGTTATCTTCACGCGATTTGTCTCTACTTTTTCTTCCTTTCTGACTAGCTTTCCTTGTGTTCTTTGTGGACAAGCCCCAACAAAACCCTACAAATGAACAGCCGGCCAATCTGGCGTCCACTCCATCCAAAGCCACCGATTTCTGCGCAAAAGTATGTTTTCAAACAGGTTCATGAAAATCTGAATGAAATAAAACGTGGCAAATTCCTCGGTACGAAATAAGGTTAAAAAAGCTCAACCCGAAGTCTGAGGGTTTTCAGAAAGTATTCTAGCTGCGATTTTTATCCTCCTCATCACTGCTGGGACTGTTACGTAAGTGAAACCATCCAAACTCCTGCAAAATTTTAATATTTTAATATTTCAAAGCAATTTGACCAAAAATAGCTATTGCAATTTTCCACATGCTGAGGAGTTTCCTTGTAAGATGGAGCGTGACGAAAGGTAATGGGAAAAGAGTGACCACATTTGTTGATTGTGCATTATGTCTTGATACAGTGCGTGATTCCGACTAAACAGGAAAATCAGATTCCACCTGAAGAACTGCGCATGATGCTGCGCAAAGCGCTTCAGTCACTCAAAAACTTCAAAAGAAAAACACACAGAATATGTAAATATTACTTCTTGTTGGTTTCTGTGCTTCAACAAAAACACAGTGACGAACGTTAGGTTTTTTGAGGTGCGGTTGTCAGATCAGTACATATATAATGGTTAAAATAGGTGGTTAATTATAAAATAATCCCAAGAAACTGGTTTTTGAATGAGAAAATGGAGGCTCACACGAAGTGTCACCGCCGCACACCCCGTTTCAGCTAAATGGATACTGTAAGACGTTCCAAAGGATCTCGGATTGCCTCTGTTGGTCGACTCGTTTGACGTGGCCATGGCACTCTCTGCGGTTGTACGAATTATTAATTACAACACAGTGCTAGGTTCTGCAAACACATTGCGACTGCCTGGGCTATCAAGCCAAGCCGCTGGGTGGATACCGGCAGCGCATTATGTACTTGGTCAATGGCGTGAAAATACTCATTCGGATTGATCACTTGCGCGTAGTCAATTACGTGACTCGTGATTGAGCATTCGTTAAACCATTAAGTCCGTTTTTGCCACGGCAAGAGAGAGGCTCACGTTCTTTGTTAGCAAGTTGCTGTATCGTATACCCAAATTAATCCACTGAATAGCAATGGAATCAGTAGACAACCAAAGGCGTATTACAGTAGTCTTGAGTTTGCTCAAATCATACAAAACGATAGATTCAGCCAAGTTCCAGGTGAGTAACCCGTCAAAACCAAATTGGTTTGCAAATAAGTATATTTTGCTAATACACAACCATATTCTGTGTGATAAGTGCACAAGTGTTTGACCGAAAGCTAGTACCTCAGAGTTGCAATCGGAAACTGCATTGTAAGGACTGAAACGGGCGATGATTGACACTGTCTGCCAATAGGTCACCTATGGGTTTTTTGATTTGCCTGAATTATTCAGAACTTTCCTGGAAAAAAACGTCAGCCCAAGTAACGGCATCCATGTATATTTTGCCGGCGGTTTTGTCGCTAATCCCCACTTGTATAGGAACCATGTGCCGTCGTTTGAGTACTTCTTCTTGCGTAAACTAGTTTGTTAGTCAGTTGACCCTTAATTCTGCTCTGGTGGACGAACTCTTTCAAACTGATACAGAAGCTATCCGCGAATCTAGCGATGCGTTCACACTTTGTAAGAACAAGTGATCACAACGGGGTACCGGGGAGTTTTATTTGCCTTATGGAACGTTTGTTAGCATTCACGCCCTTCACCGTTCTTGGATTGTTAACTTCTGTACCTCCGTGTAGAACGTGCGTATTGTTCGCGTGTCAAATCGGGAATATGTATTTTCTCGAATTCATCTTACTTAAAGGAAGGGAGCGAGTTATTCTGTCGAAAATTTGCATACATAGGTCTTGGAACAAAATGCCATTTTTCACTCAAATGAAGTCATGAGTTTTGTTTCTAAGAATGAATGCCTTATGTATACATGAACCATTCCCTGAATGAAGGCCGCGTCGGTATGTTTTACACTAAAAGAATTAGAACTACTGTAAAAGTAACTTGTACAAAGCCCAAAAAGTAACCTTGTACCAGCATAGCATACATTGCTTCGAAACAGGTGATCAGGAACTTTCAGCGGTGACCCATTCGGCGTTTATATTCCCAGAGATAATCTCAGAGGACAATAACACTTCAGCGCCTTTCATATTAATCCAAAAATTCATGAGACGACCCTTTATATTTGGTTGGGTAAATTCATAGCAGGAGGAACTACTCAATCTCCGGTTGCTTCCGTCCTACGCTATTTTATTTCGTAGCTGAACAAACGTGTGGGAAATCGGTTGGTTCTCAGAGCAACCGATTCGGTCAAAACACAGGTCACGCCTGCTGTAAATAATTGCTGTACCAAGTAATCTGTCAGGTGGCACCAAATATCGTAGTGATCAGCTTTTGTGGCTTAAGGCTGACTTAACTTTTGCTTGGGAGAAATAGACCGAGACTTTGTGCTTTGTTTGTTCCGTGTGAGCTGTAAACCGAAGCTAAATTGTACATGAGTTTGACGAAAATTGTTCGGCTCTATATTATCGGTTTCGCGATTTCGGGATTCATCAGGAAAGCGTGGATGGCAAATTGCAAGCGTTTGCAAACACGTTAGATCTCAGCCACTAATCTCCACACTTTGGCATTAAGTACTCAGTTAAAAAATCGGATCATGTTAAATAAGGCTTAAATGACCCAAAAGAACCACTCATCAAGAAAAATGTTCAAACGCCCTTTAGTGAAAAACCACATAGAAAAGAGACTCACAGCAGGCTGTTGAAGAATTTCTCTCATTCTAGTGGATGCTGTCGAGTCCCAGGAAACATTCAGACATCTGAAATACCCGCTTCCTAGTAGCATGATTCGGCCTACGATTATATTAAGTGTCATATTACTTACAACACAGTTAATTAAACGTTTGAAATGGATGAAATAACGTGCATTTTATAAGAATATTTGTATTTTTTTTAACACAAGTGAATTTGATGAACATTGCATCATTCCTCAAACGTTCTTCCTGAAGGATCACAAGGAAGATGTCCCCTTTTTTAAAGCAGCGGTATAAAAGTTGGCCTAGAAACATTAAAAAAATGGTAGTGAATGTGGATGTATTGATTCAAACTATACATTCTGGGGTGCTTTATGTGTTTAGAAGATGGAGTTTTGACAGACGCCGTCTTTCTTTCCTCATATGAGAATGTTTTAAAGCAATCAGGAAAATAAACAAGCGGGAAACATAAAGAGCAACTTGCTTGATTTGCTAAAAATGCTTTCATCTAGGTTATGCTGCCTCAGTTGTGGCTGTACAATGACCTTAGTGCTCATAGCTTCGCCTCTGAACTCGTCATGAGGTGCACGGCCCGGTGGGAAGATTGGCATACATTTCGGAGAAAGTCAGATGAAAGTTAGCTAGGTTAAGCTGGTTATACTGTATCTTACAGTGAGTACTGGGGTGGCTGACATCATTGATCGCAAAAATAGTTCGCGTGGATGAGTTGAAATTCGATCAGCGAAAGCAAGAGTAGCTTAAGTCGGTAAAACAGCAACTAATCACTGAGAGTGTAAATTGGACCCCCGGCACACCTACCATAATATTCATTCTCATGTTGTTTATCCAGGCTTTGATGTTCTTTGAGAAGTGAGTAGGTAATCTGGAGATGTGTACCGTGAAGCAGATACCCCTACTGACTTCAAAAGGCAACGTCTTGATGAGCGACTCTGGCACTCGTTTTATTGCTTCTCCTCAAACAGAAACGTTTAGTCAATTACAGAATGTTCTCTCAAAAGTACGGATGATTCAGTCTGAGTGCGATTGTCTTCAACTGATTTCTTGAGGACTGATTGCGTCTTCTCCTATCTGTGGAACAAATACGAGAAATACCGTTGCATATCACTGCTTTATACATAACAGGAAAAAAACTAAGTCTGAAGGATAACTTTCAAACTGCTTTTACAAGCTGCATTACGGTCAAACCAGGGTCAAATTAATCGGCAATACAAATCATGACAACAACAGTTACCTTATGTGACAAATTAACCCATCATCTGAATAATTAGTCTTGACCACAGTTCAATCAAACCGTCATTTTCACTTGGGCCCAGGTAACTTCCATTGTGTTTTGAACTGTAGCTCAATGGTCTGGGCTGTGGTTGTACACCATGAATGTCCGGTTGCACTCAAGTGACTTGGGTATTCATGTCCTTTATCTGATTGGCTCCTCATACAAACACGAAGACTCAATGTCCCGAGTGTAGCACCAGCACATCATTACTCTCAAACTATCAAGCGAGAAATGCTCCATCTCCTCTAATAGAGTTGAACTTGAATACTTCAGCAAGATTGAAGGTATCTAACTGCATGGTAAGAATTTACTTGAGGAGATGCAAACATCCCGCGTCGGACAGCGAAACCGCCTAAATCCAAAACCGCGATCGATTCTGCTTCACTGTTGGACGCGCAAATAACAATGTGCAACCATGAATGCTTTTGTAACCAGTTGATCGAGAAACTCATAAAAGAAAAACTACATGATGTATTTGGAAAACGCTTATCCCGTGAATATATTCCAAACGGGTCAAGGTGACTTTTGACTTGGTGTAAAACATGTGATCTTTTTCCCAATTGATTCACAGTATACTGCAACCGGGTTGTTGGGTAATGATGAGATTACTAGTTTGCGTTACAAGAACAGAAACCCTTGCATTCTCAGACTATTGCACTGTCTAATTTGTCCATCAGCAGTTTGGCTGGCATCAAAATTTCTCCACTTGCAACCAGTTTTGGACCGCTCGCAGCCAGGCTGAAAAATTTCTACCGTGGAACAGTTTACTCTCGATACCGGCTTACTAGTATCATCCTCTGGCTCCTATTTTAGGTACCAGAAGTGTTGAAGAAACAGCCATTCTGGTTTCGTGAGTCATTTAAATCTTGTTCCGAAGCAAGTGACACTGCAAACGAGCCATTCTTGCTTACGAGGATTCACATTAGGTCAGAGAGCCTTGGCCCGATGCATGTCGACCAGCAGTGCCTGGAAATACTCTCAAAGCAGATGGAAATGGCACTGAACACACGATCAGATGGCACGGTTGCTGACATCTATGGCTTGAGAGGTGAGCTTATCATCCTTAAATTGCAACGGAATAATTATATGGCCTAAATATGTTCAAGCTTCGAAATTAATACACCACTAACCTCTTCCTAATCTGGTTTAACATGAAGGCGCAGCACTATTGACGACTGTCACTCTGTGCATTGGTTTTCATCGTAGTGGTGGGGTCACAAGACCATTAATCGGAATTTTGAAAATGAAAACTACCTTTGAATATGCAGGTCTCCATCATAAGACACTGTTCACGGATTGATATAAACGTCCTGAAAGCACAATGCTCCTTTCTTTGAGTTAAGTTGCTGTCGGCTAAATTTAGCGCATATCTTACAGGTCTCCAATTTGCAAGCAGTCAGCTTGAATTACCTATGATTTTACGAAACTGGTTTCGCGAAAACTGGTTTCATATCAAATTCGTCCTGTTAAAGCCACGCCAGCACAGGAAGGGAACCTCATGCTGCCTCCCGAAAAGGTGTTGCTCTTATGGAAAGAGCTCTCGAACGAAACAGTGGCAAATACTGCCAGCATGGAGGCCTTCTCCGTAGATATCTTTTTTACCGCTTATTCTTTACCCCATTATCTGAGATCCACTGGCCGAAATCAGCAAACAGAACGAAAAATTTACCTAAACACGTATTAGCGAGAAAATGTCAATAATTCACAGATCGTTTTCACAAAAGCAGACTGCCTCCTAATGTGGAATCATAATATGAGTAAGGCTTTTCCAAATACGCTTATGTGTTTCCAAAAACTGGAGATCTGTGAAGAATCTGTACCTCATGTATCAGTGAGAGGGGATTCGCATAGAGTATTCCAATATAGTTAAACTGCGGCTGCCATCGCACCACCTTCCGAAGGTACATATACTTCTATTCTACTCTGCGAGTGCTTATCCCAGTTGTGCCAATTCACTCCAGTAAAATCTGTCACAACAAGCGACCGTTGAAAAGCACATGCAACTCCTCAGATTACACGGGGCGTGGTGTCTGCTATGTCAGATCAGTTGCATTGAGAATGAGTGTTTTTGGATAGTTATCGACATTCCGTGCAAGCCATTTGAACACAAGTTTTACCACACTCATATGCTTCGGGTAGTGGTTTCACATCAAGTAGATATATAAACTGTAGACAACCAACATGAGTGCGCATTCATTAAATTACATCAAGAGGTATATGTCTATGGTATGTGTGCATACAGGTCATTCTGTTATCATTTATTCTTAAAGAGCATGGTCACAAACATAAAAAGTGAATTCAAGCGATGAATACGAAAGAGTAACAGGAGAATATGGGAGAGAAGAGAGAAACGTCTCATTCGAAATAGTGCCAAGAACAGTTCCAGTCTGATGAGATGCATCCCAAGGTATGTAAAGATTTTGTTATGGAAACACGCGTCTAAAGACCAACAACCGGAGAAAGGACAAAACATGGTAAATGCTCTTCAAGGCGCGGTAGGCCCTAGCACAGTCAAGACTTGCACATTAGGCACAAAGTGTCCGTCTCATTGGGTCTGGTGTGAAATTAAATCGCAAAAATGTACATTCAACGCAACGTGCCACGCATAAAAGTGTCATAAGTACGCAGAGAGCCCACAATGGCAAGCAAACACAAGTCACTGACTGCGACCTTAGGAAGTCCCAGTCCAATAACAGCCTTAGCGGATTGAGGAAAGCAGATCCCTCGATAAGAGATGATCGTCGATTGGTGGACGAGAAAGTCGACATACAACCAGTTGCATGTAGGGCTGAGATTACGGCGAGGGAATATTGATCAGCACCATAATTCTGCTTCTTCCCATTCCACACAGTCACTTCGCACCCATCCGAGACTATGCTGACTTCTATTGAGCACCCATGATATAATATGACAACCTCGTACAGTTGAATTTAGCCACCTGGAGCACACCACAAAAGCTGGTCAAGGGACTTTTACGGCAAGCCGGAAATAGCCGCTTTGATAACAAAAGTCACTACTTACCAGTAATCTTTGTGGTTTTGATGAACAGCGCCAATTTTTTCAAGTTCAAGTGTCTTGCCAGTTGGTTTCGCAAATTAAACATACAAACGGCAAGAAAGAGTTTACAGAACGTTACGTTCGACGCGTTACCTCATGTCGCGCTAACAGACAAGCAGCACAATTGTAGTTGTGCAAAATCCATGCGGTATTAATTTTTTAACTCCGTTTTCAAGTCATAGTATTTCAAAAGTCAAGATTGCCACAATAAGTTAAAGCCACTCACTAAGTTTGACTGTAGCAAGTGGAGTATATAGCTAAAGCTAAGTATATTCTCAACATTTCATAGTGTACCTTACAAGCGGGAAAATGTTCGATCTTGCCCAGTCTAGTAGGATTATACACCTGAGTAAAGTTTGTACAACAGCTGTGTGTCGGCGAACTATCCAGTATGAAACACAGGTTGTCGCTAGGTAATAGGTTTCAAGGTCTTCACTGCTGCTTGCTATTCAAAGATCATGCTACTTATTGCCCATCAGTAACCAAATATGAGGCACCATGTGCACTGAGTCAACTTTTATTTAAAAAGTGCAGAATAAATGTATATAAGTAACCGCACAATAATATAAATAGAATAATTTGGGCCAGTATCTAGCTTCATACGCGCATGTATTTTACCACTTTCCTATTCCATCAGCGATACCACCACTCCGCTCATTTGTCGCTGATAAGAACTGGCTTGCGGATCATCAAGGTAAGTCTGAATAGATTTGATATAAATCTGGGCTCAAAGCCGAAATTCCGGCGGATTTCTTGAAAGTTTTAGCAGGAACCAAATCATTTTGTCAGTTTGATTAAGGGAATACCATCTTATGGGATCTAGCCGCTTGTTTGAGCAAGCTGACCTTTGATATTGCCAAGGTCATTTGGTGAGCTGGCCAATGTGGGAACCTCCCCTAGGTTATACGAAGGAGATGCAACCTAATAGGTAATGTATTTGGGTATAACTACTTTAGGAAACGTGTTCAAAATAGTCGTTCATATGTGCAATATCAATCGTTTTTGAAAGATTTCGGAATTCTCGTTCTAACTATTCACATGTTCCTCTCTTCAGAAAAACCCCTCAAGTACAACTCAGTATGCTTCAGAATGGACGAAGTAGAAGTGGCAGGTGTGTTGACGAAAACTGACTTATTTTTTCTACTCTAAAGCTAACTGATGATTGAATCTAAGAAGATAGTTTTAGATCAGGTTTGATGTTTTACCCATAACTGGCAGTCTAGAAACTTCCCAAAGAAGGTGAGTTTTGAAATATAAATTTGCCAGCCAGCCATAAAACTAAGCACAAGCAGAAAGACGGCTGGTAATGTGGTGAAATATTGGTAGCTCGGGTGAGTTTATTGGTTGTTGATCAGGTGGCTGTTGATCTGTTCGCCCAGCTTGGCAATTGGCTTGCAAACGTTTCGTCACCATACGAGGAGACATCATCAGTGCGCAGTTGGGGGGGTACTTCTTCCTTTCCTGCATGTGCTTATATAGCAGTCAAAGACTATTTGTTATCTTCTGACGGGATTGGCTACCCGAAGTGTAACGAGTCTAGTGAATCTATTGGTCCATTTGTGATCCTTGTTGCGTTGCGGTCTGTGTCCCTTTGTGTTGATTGGTTAACCAAACGGCTTCCAATTTTAGTAGCTTGTTCTCTCTGGCCTTGATTCGCATTGCGTTGTGGTATGCCATTCTCGAGTTTGATTGGTTGCTTATACCAGCCTATTTGCGGTCAACGTCCCTTCGTCCGTCGGCTGATTTGGTGCTTTGATTGGGCGCTTCCTCCAATCTAATTGATATGTCCGTCTAAGTGATGTTTTCTTCCTGCTCTCTTATGATTTCCTCATCTGGCTGATTTTGCAGCTCTAAGCTCGGTGGTTCTGGAGTTCTCTCGCTCTTAGTGGCTGGTAAATGGAATCAATTTCGATATGTTTGTTGATGGCCTCTTCGGTGGAGTACCATGCTTCCATAAATTCGCGTTCGTTTTTTGTTCTTGCTTGAGCCAATTCGCAAACGCCGCTCCAGTCGAACTCGTGTCCTTCCTGATCTTTGTGTTCGGAGATGAGGGAGAACTGATCGTGTCTCTTAGTGGCAAGCCTGTGTTCATGTATTCTGGTGGAGAAGTTCCCTCCGTTTGTCGCAGTCCTTGCATCGAATCCCGTATATGACATTGTTCTTCGCCATTGGATCTAATTTCCCTTTTGTTCTTGATAGTGTCCTCCTTAGAGTGCTCGCAGGCTTGTAAGCGACCACCATATTGTACCGTCGTAAGAGCCTTGCCGTCATTTCAGCGGTGTTCTTGATGTACGGGAGTGTGACTCGCTTGCTTGCATTTTGTCTTGTTGCATCGATCGTATTTGGCTTCCTGAGTGTTCTCCAGATGAAATTCCTCGGGTATCCCTTTTTCTGAAACAATTTATATGGGCGCTTGATCTTGGATTCTGCTGTACTGCAGTGTGTCTCGATCCGCTTGAAAAGTGTCCGAATGCAGCTTCCTTTGTGGCAATTTGGATGGTTGCTGTGGTAGCTGAGGATTTGGTCCGTATGTGTCGCCTTTCTTAAGACCTCAGATTGTAGTTGTCCGTTCGACAACCTAGTGATGAGGATGTCCAGGAACGTCAGTTTTCCGTTGTTTTCTTCCTCGTTGTGAATTTAATGTCGTCGAAAACGCTGTTTAACAGTTGGCTCACTCGTTTCGGTTCGCTCCTTTTGATGACCACAAATGTATCATCCACGTAACGGCAAGCCAGTTGCCAAGCTCGGCGAACAGATCAACATCCATCTGATCAACAACCAAGAAATACGGCTTTTTCGATCTTTCCGGGTTCGCATTTTAAGCTGAATGGTAGATTGTTGGAAAAGCTGTACGGACAGCTTTCGTGGAAAATCGCCTTTCTTAGGAGCTCATCGCATTTGGTTGAATGAATCATTAATGCGTCGTTTGTGGGTTCATTATTTTACCACTACATCAACTTCATCCTGAATAAAGATGGTCGTGTGCAAATAAACCTGTGGGTCTTCTGATAGAGTTGTGTGTTAACAGCAAAGCGACCTAGACCTCAACCTCTGTCAAACATGCCGCACACCCAAACATGGTTGAATTCGTACCTTGAACTTTATCAATAAGGATGAACCAGCCACTAATGTAAAACTCAGGTTCGTTCTCATCTTTTCCGACGTAATCTTTCCTTATTGAAGACAATAAACTGGTTGTTGTTGAGAATTGCGCCCATTAAGCTACTGCGGGCTTTGAAAGATGTCAAACCATTCCTGAATAAGTACTGAATAGCCCTAGAAAACAATACTCCTTTCATCCTGATTTCGAGCATTTAAAGTCTTACTTCTGGAAGGAAAGTTTTCGAAATGATTTTATTTAGATTACCTGAAGATGAAACAACTTGATGCTACCTTTGAAAAAAGCATGGTGAATCTTGGGAGAAGAATAAATTAGCTTTGTTTGCCGCGGATATATCACCTATGATCTAAAAAAGGGAGTGAATCCTGCACTAATTTGATGGCTGTAGTCCGATCAACAGTGAAATAAACACTGAAAACGAAGGCTTTTTGATAATGATAGCCCCACATCCCCAAATGCTTATCACGTTAGATTGGATGCGAAAACAATTTCCGAAATCTACCCGCCTCCTATAACTCAGAGACTTTTTATATCATGAGTTAGTTCGCTATGCTGTTGACACATGACTTTGTGGGTATGAGGTCAGCTCGCAAGAAGTTAAAATTTTGGGAGATAATCGGATTATGACTCGACCTGTGTGTTTGTGACTGCTGGGCTGCTGACAGACCTATTGAATGAGGAGCCACCGGAGCGTGGCTCGATCGTTTGTTTGTAGTTTTGCCATCCAGTGTTTCAGATGATTGCCCGGTTATTTAGCCTTCATGAACATCGCTCATGTTAGTGGTTATTTGTCCCTGCCGGAGGGTGGCTCGATCGTTTGTTTGTAGTTTTGCTATCCAGTGTTTCAGAACATTGCCCGGTTGTTTAGCCTTCATGATCATCGCTCATGTTAGTGGTTATTTGTCCCTGAGAAGCAAATACAGATGACTACGTATACTTGTATAAATCTTTCATCTGTATATCAAACTAGCAAATGCTTCTAACTAGCAAAATATTGCATCCTAAGATTGCACAGTGGGCGAGTTCTTCATAAAACTGTTTGCACTAAAGCGATGGATAGGCCGAAACCGGCAGAATCACCATTAATTCAGGTCTCTAAACAAGGCGGCATTCGCCTTCCTTGAGCGATTCGATCGAAGGAAGTTCGAGTAATTTAACTACTTCAGCCTAGAGAGGACTTTCAACGTAACCAAATTCCCAGACCCAGCAAACATTAATTCTTACGTTGTTAATATACAGAAGCCAAACACACTTATAAGACCATCATTCTCAGTGTTTATGAGTATATCTGTTCAAACAGAGATGGATTTCTAAATTAAAACGAAAACGAGCAATTTACACGACAGCTATGGCCTTCCGATAGAGGCTACTGAAACGGTAACTTTAGTAGCCGTGGTCGATAGTCTGCACTACATCCAATTCTTATTACTGTTTAAACCTATGTATAAAAATTCTCCGAAATCGAGATCTAGGTATCCTATATAATGCGGCTGACTAAAGATGAGATGATCTGTAGTTTAGGGGAAATAGTCCATATGAAAGGGATTGCATCTTGCTAGATTACCATATTTTTACACAAAATTGTTTGTTCATTTGTCGTTTTGTCAACTGAGAATCGGGTAATCGTAAGTATTAGAAGATCAAAAAAGTTTAGCATAGAGAGGAGCATACTAAACATATATCTCCCTCTATATATTGAGAAATCAAGAAATTATTTTCAACTCTCTTCTTTAGAACTGCGTTTAGACATCAACACCCCGATCACACTAGAACCTGCGGACGTAATTGATGTTGCAGTAATCAAAGTACATTTGGATGAGCATGTGAGTTTTTCCATCCTTGCATGTGTCACTGTACAAACGATGATTAACTTTCGTTCATGACCTCTAAAGAAGGATCAATATAAAACTATACGCCATCTTCATAGAGAGAACTCTGTAACAGAATTTCATGTTCGACTGAGCATTTGTGATAAGTGCTATGTTTGAAGGGATCGTCACAAGATTTTCAAAGTACCGCATGTTGTGGTTCGTTACGTTGCAAATCTCGTTCAACCTTGTAATGTGTGGTGTTGCTGTGCGATGCCTTACCAGAGTCCTCAGTTTTATCTCAGTTTTCTCCGCTACCGTCCGCCTAAGACATTAAAATATCTGATGCCAATGTAGGCGGCCGCGGACCAAATCGACATTCAATATTAGGAGAATGCTCTGCACATAACAGCTTGATGATATACTTCCGCGAAACCGTTCTACAATTCTATGGATTATCTTCGCAATGGGATCTCGAGGAAGTCCATGTGATGTAAACGCACTGAAGAAAATCAATGTTTCTGACTGTAAGGGGTACAAAATTCGGAATTTCCATGGTTAATATTTTCAGATTAAGAGTACGACCAATTAGTTTTCGAAATCAGAAAATGATCCTGTTCGAATTCGAGGACTACACTTACCTGATGTGTTCCAAAGTCGTTGTAGACGGTCAGTGAATTCCAATTAGTAATCTTCCGATAACCCTTTATACCGTATGACTTTTGGTCACGTATAGGGAGCTATCGGATAAACGAAACTCCTCTTTGTTCTTATTCATGTCAGATGTCCCGGTTGAATTCGCCTGCTTCTTTCACGCCACTAAAAACGGAAATTGGTGCTTTTGAAGTGGTCGGGAATCAATTTACGGGTCAGTACAATATCATTATGGAGACAGCATCCCTGGATCACCAAACGTTTGCGACCTTTCAGAGTAACATTGATAGACACAAAATGGATGTGCAAGGTAAGCAATAAAAAACAAACAAGGGTGGGACATTTCACAAACAGCTCAGTATTTTAGCCTTATCTTATACATGCGTTCCATTCAATTTCTAGAAATCACGGTTACCTGGTTTGTATCATGCTTCGATATGGGCTTGCCAAATAGACCCCCTTCAATAAGGCACTTCTATGAAGAACCATTTCCAGCTCAGGTTATTGTTATTGAGACTCTATTTCAATTAAATTTAAAACAACTCGCAAGAAAATATTAACTCATGTCATTGTTTGGGCTCTAATCGTTTATTTCGGTTACGAAAACGGAGCCAAATTTTACTCGCATGCTTGTGCGGTTGTGAATAATTACACACAAACTAGCTGCTTGTCGACCTGACTTATATTAGAGCACTTTCAGGGGGGGGATTTTCGCATTTTCTGTCTCCAGGTGAAGAGATTGCTTTTTGTTTCGAGCGATTTTCTATCTAGTCAGTTGGATTGCAAAATCTCATTTTACAGAATACACCTTGGGTGACTACTGTTCCGAAGAACCCGCGGTGAAATCGCTTATTCCAAAAAAATGAGTTAAGAGATGATTTTATCACAAATTTCTTCAAACGTCATCAGAACTGGTAGAAGTTTTCCAGAAGTGACACTCCATGGCTGCTGAATCACAAACTTCGTGAATAAACGTTATATTTTATGGACGTATACCAAGATCATTCTGTTAGTCGTCATCGTCTGGATGGAGCCAGCAACATCTCGGCTGCAATGCAGGACCGGTGGGCACACTTAACATGGTTTCTTCTATGCAGCCATTTTCACGCGATTCGCCTACTCTTCGCTCTTATACAGAGATTTATACGGCCAACCGGTGATCAACTGCTGCGCGCAGTGGGTCGATCAAGAAAGTTTAACTCAGGTTTAAAGTAGCTACATTCAGCCACTAAATTAATAAGGCTGCGTACTCAGGCGCGACCTACAGGGCATTCTACAATAATAACAATAATAATATTAATAATAAGAATAGAACTTAAATGACGCCACAACTTGATAATTTTTCGCGGGGCAATTTAGCGGGTTAATCTTTGCGTCACCTCACAGAAACAGAATCAAAGCCTAGAGTTAAGTGGAGATAATGAATAACTCGGATCAGAATCACTGACAAAACAACTCAGATTCCCCCCTGAATAGGTGTTTATTTACAGCGATATTCAAAATTAAGAATGGGCACTTCATATCTGAGAGTAGAAGTCTGTTCGGAGTAACCACCAAATTTTTATTGTCTATGGCTTTCTGCATATTCGCTCACCAATGTTTTTCAAACCCATTAACCCTCATATCCGTTTTACACTGAAATACCCGTCTTATTCAAACATGTAAAGGCCAGAATGTATGTAAATACCAGGATTCGATGGCTTGCAAATCAGAACATGAGTTTCTGATTCATAAAACTTGGTGGTATAGGGAAGCGAGAGTAAGCTACCATTTAGACGAAGCTGCCTGCAGGACATTCTGTTCCGGAGTAAGCCTGACTGAAGTAACCAGAGAGCCACATTTTCGTCGTTATATTTCAGTGGTCCATTAAGAAGAGAGCCAAATTTTCGTCGTTATATTTCAGTGGTCCATTCAGACGCAACTTAGATGTACATTACTTCGTGGGGAAAACACTTAAGATTTATTGATCATGATGAAGAAATCGGTAGAATCCATCTGTTTACGGATTTGTTTCAAGAAAGATACAAAGTAAAAATCTCCATCATCATGGCATCAGCATCAACAGTAATGCCTCGCTTTCGCAAAAACATGATTCCTATGGAAGCCTCACTATGAAAAAAAAATCTGGATGAGGAAGAGACTTAATGCTAACTGTTACAATGATTTCCAGGTGCTTACATCTCCAAACACTCGTTCACGCCATCTGAATAGAAACTGACGACAAGAATATCGTTGTTAAACCCTAAGATATGCGAAACTCCTCAAAGCTTTGAACGCCTCTCCCTGGAGTGAAACTGGAGTGTTCAATTGCTGCGTGTAAAGTGCACACCAAAGGACGAAATAACTTTGGTCAGTTCACCCGAAACTACTTGAGCTTTTTCCTCCTCATCGAAGACAAAAATGATGTCGTTTGCACATCCGAGATGAATATGGCACTCGTCAGAGTTAATTTAAACAAAAAGATGAACTTTTGCTTTATGTTAATAACCCGTCTGTCATACGACTCTCATTCGAACACGGAGGGGTTTTCTCTAAGGACGGCCTTTAGCTCGGTTTCCTCATCTGTTTAGTTTTACACTCACATCATGTTTTCACAACTGAGGATTACTAAAGTTTCTATATTTCTGTCATGCCTATCACAATGTCAACCACTATCTTTACCTGTGTATACAAATCTCCGAATTCTGCTATAATTTGCCTTCCAGTATCTGCGCACAAAGTATTAGCGCTCAACATTGAACCAGCAATTCATAAGATTGGTAAGTGCCAGTCCGTTAAATTCGTACATTACGAACAGCTACCTGTAAGTTCAGGACCTCCAGGTAGTTACTTTTTGAGAGTCTGTTGGTGACTGTCCATCTTTTCAGTGTCCTGCCGGTTTTGAACAGTATCATATGTCTTCTGATAGACGCTGTTGCAAATCATGTGACCGATCCGAATGTTGTTGAGGAAAACGATTTAAATTACCTTTCCCTAGCTGTAACGTCTCCTGTGTGATAAGGATTATTCCCCACTGGTTTCAGTTGTTTGGTTAGAAAAACAAATGGACATCACTGTCAGCGGAACTGAAGCCTCTACTCAGGACACTGTGGATACCGGTCATAGCGACATGGTACCGGACAGACAAGATAAACCTGAATCTGCGGTCGCGTCGCAGACGGAGTCCAACGAAATGGGACAACAGTCTCAGACCCTAGGAAGCGTAGTAAGTTTGGAACCTTTTCCAGGGTACCCATATTCAATCTTTGCAAACTTAACCTCAATGCCCCAGGAGCTTCGGGATTTGTTTTCATAATTTTGCCACTGTGCTATTCGATCAGAAAGCGCCAACTATATCAAGTTTTCAATTCACTATTATAAAGCCGTATGACCGTATTCTGAGACATTGAAACCAGATTTATTCGAAAAGAAGACCAGATCGGAAATTAGAATAGTCAACGTTATCTCAATCAAATATCTCTCCCCGGGGTAAGTTCTCATCAGATACGCCAACATTATCCGTTCTGCTCTTATTTGTTTTAGTCCAGTGAGTAAAAGAATGAACGAAAAAAGACAGTAATTTAACCGACAAACGGACGGACGTTCTAGTAGCTGCTGTCATAACTGCATGTCAGCATAACGATTGTGTGTCTAAGAAAATTTACCATTTTAAAATGGCTATTCAAAGGCTTCTAAGTATATTACCGAGTATTCTGTGGTCAGGGTAGAGGTAGTGTGTCTTGGCTTTTGGGCTATTTGCCTTTCCTTATGATTGTTGGTACCTCTTCATAGACACGCATTTAGGTGCTATGAAAGCTCCGTCTTTCACTGCTCTCGTTTATTTGACGAATTAGGCCAGAATAGATGGTAAACAATATAGCCGGGTCGACTAGTGCAATCGGCCTCTGACTCAGCACGGTATCTCTGTGTACATGTGGGAATTTCGCTGCAGCGTGCATGCGTTATCAAAGTTGCCGTTTGCTGTTGGGGGCTCAGGAATGTCATTTATGTTTCTTGGTCCAGACTTTCAACTAACCGCTGTAGTACCGAAGCAGTTACCGTCGCTGTACACAATCTTACAAGGAAAATCACCAAGTATCTTCACAATACGTTTAACTTCTTAGGACTTTTCTCAAGATTGAGCTGGTAGTTGGTTTACATCTGTGGTGCACTGTTCTCCTGGGAATTACATGTGATTCTGGAGAAGGAGAGTGGGTAATTGGCGCTTCAGTTGGGTTAGATCCCAATTCGACTGGTAGATGTGGACTAAGTAAATGACGGTACCTTTGGTGTAATCACTAGCATATCCATTTCTGTCTAGCACTTGCTTGCCTTGGACAATCTTGCTTCAAATGAGACTGTCAGTACGGATCTTATTTGTTGAATGGACCGGAGTTGGAATCCGTGATCCGTTTCTACTCATTGGATGCAATTGGTTGTCATTTAGGGTTGCGTTGTGATAGACTGTGTATTCAAATTGATCACTGTTCCATGAGTAACTACTTCCAGGGAAAGGAGTCCTTTGATCAGGTGCCGCATATTATACAGTGAGGCGAATTTAGTTGCTCGTGGTGTTTTACTACGCTAAGAACAGTTCTACATAACACTCATATCTGTCAGTCACGTGCCTCAAACAAAGGCTCCGGAATTATCAAGATTGTTCAGTGCCTGAAAATTCAACTGTGATTGGTATAGTTTGGCTACCACAGGGGCAAGATGATGAACGTTAGCAAATCCGTCAGCCTGTCGGCAAATCCGACCATTGGATTTGAGCACGATAGATGTGGGCATAATTCCACATCTTCTCCAGCCTCCTGTACAGAGGCAGAAGTACGGTTATTCAGCATATTTATCTACCACGTATTGCAGGCCAGCAGTAATAGAAGCACTTGAATAGAGTAAAATAGAAACAAAGCTGTCAAAAATATTTCTATTATTAGAAGGTTATTGCTTTCATTCCTAATTGCGTTACCATTAATTTTCCGGTCCCCTCGGAACAAATCAAATAAACAAACATAACTCGGTTATCGCACTGTTTGCGTTAGCTGAGGACAGTGGGCACAACTTTTATAACGTGCTTGTCCAGCAGCAATGACTCAACGAGTATGTACATGATTTATCGCGCTGGATCAGTGACCATTCACAAACCCGACAATGTGATGTGCTTTATTAAACATATAAAGGTGGATGGTTTGGTACTGGTCACCAAAGTTTATTCCTACGATAATGTGCCATCGCAATGGTTGTTACCTTCGTCCTGATTGGTATGTTACGCGAAAGTGAAACGACAGTCCCCACACAAGCGAAACACCACGCTGCATCACACCATGCAGTTGGCGCTAGAATTCAGTGTATCAAACTAAACACCGTTGTATAAACTCGGAGAAACGGAAGCAAATGATGAGCAGGTAACAAACAACAAGCGTGTCCGTAAAAAACGGCATCAGAGAGTCTTCATCATCATCATCATCATCATCATCATCATCATCATCATCATCAACGAAACACTGCGGAATGTTTAGTATTAAGGAGGGTAAATTGTACGTGAATACATGAAACAAAGTGTGAAACCAGTCAGACAGAATGTACAGCAGAATCCCATCTAATGCAGTATAGTAAAATACTAAAATACGGGAGGTGAAGTATGGTACGATGCATATAAATGAATGAAAGGCTCAAAATCCCAATCCAAAAGCAGTAAACGTCGAAACACACAAGCCTCTCATTGACCCGGTTGGTAGTAATTTCAAGGATGACAGCGAAGACTGTTACTCATGGGTATCATATTTACGTACACGTGAACAACTTTTACCCGAGTTGCACGGACTGCTAGCCAAAATGGTGGTGTTGCAGGATACCCTCCTTGGTGCTCGAGAGACGTTTGATTTCCTTTCATAAAGTTGCTGTGTAATGGCTATAAACCAAAACCAACGTGTCACGTGCCATTCGATTTCTTTCGAATCAAATTCTAAGATGTCCATCCAACCCTCAAAAGCACAGGGTTTTCCCTTATCTGACTCGGTTTATCGAACCGTCCGCACAGCTCATCTTAGGTAGATCTATCCGTCCGCTTGAGTCAACAGGTTCAATTGCAGAAAAAAATGAGACCGCTTTCAAACTGACGCCGGAAAACCTATGCTTCTTTCCAACATTCCACCCTTTGTAGAAGGACGACTGAGTCTTCAGGACGCAATCCAAGCAAAATATGCCCCAATAGGAGCCCACTCAAAAACGATACCAACTTGGTCGATGCACAAATGTGGTCGCTTTATCAAGGGATATCAAAATAGCGTTCCACAGGGAGACCCACTTATCCAAAAAATTATTCTTGCAGAACTAATTCACAAAGTGTAGCAGCAAAAACATAGATTAAGCTTAGTGATATCATATGGAGTGCACTAAATTGAAGCAAATGAAACAATATTTGTATTATAAAAACCGTTCTGATGTTAGAGCATCTAAATGTAAAGCGTTCCTCATGGAACGCAAATGATATTCGTGTCATTATTAAAGAATTTGGTTTGTAATGCATTCACTTTATTCTTCTGTCACACGAACAGTTGGAG
The DNA here is from genome assembly GCF_000715545.1 of Opisthorchis viverrini. Taxonomy (NCBI): domain Eukaryota; kingdom Metazoa; phylum Platyhelminthes; class Trematoda; order Opisthorchiida; family Opisthorchiidae; genus Opisthorchis; species Opisthorchis viverrini. The sequence goes on from NW_008751683.1 coordinate 1,607,958, forward strand.
GAATTCGTTAGTCACCTGCGGCTAAAAGAAAGCTTGCTGACAAGTAAGGTGGACGAATGCAAAACAGACGTGGATACTGTCTGCAAAATCCGATTATTTTTTGACTTGTTCAAACTGAGCCTGCGTTTGAAAGCAAGTGACATCTACGAAGCTGTTCGCAAACTGACGGAGTTGATACAAAAACAGAAATCTGTTGATGGTGACCACGGATTCGAGCTCAGAGGTGAGTTTTCGCTTGCTTCTTTGATTTCATCTCTGTTACGGACGCAATATACATGTCACCTGGAAAGACCGATTTCTGTGGGATGGAAGCACTCTTGCAGTTGCCACATTAAAGACAGGTATTCACAATTTAAAGCGCAGCTAACTTTTGTTAATTTTCCCATGCGTGTCCAAGCGACCTAGTTACCTGCCGCTGGCAGGCACATTAAAGAACTCAGAGCCGATCCTAGCCAAGGATAACTTTATGCACACAGAGATGACCGAGATAAACGGAACAAACTACTTGTGAGGTGACGATTCACGACCGGCTTTGTCGTTCTACGGACTCATCAGTTAAACGCGGTAGCTGGGTTTCCATCAGTAAAGATTATTTCTACTACTCAGATCCAAAATGGATACAAACAATACGAAATCTTGGATGTGGTACTAACTGAACTATGAACTGGTCTTCAGACAGAGCAAATCGCGGACGAGAAATTCGGCTTTGTTCACTTGGGACGCTCACCCATCAGCAATGACCTGGGTTGTTCCTTCTGTTTTCTGGCCAAAAAAGGCCGTTAGGAGCTAATGCTGTTTTTTCCGATAGTAATTAAAAGTTCTCAAACACCATTGAAAATAACACTCGCCAAGAAAAAAAGCTTCATGTAAACAAGTTACTTTTTGTGGGATTTCATTCTGTAAGTGAAGCCAATCTATGCTGAAAAGCCGAGAAGCACTGTACAGCTGTTTCATCCTTATTGGGAAACATCAGCTGTGCGCATCTCACGAAACTCCGAAAAGTCTCGAGCCCGCGACCTCCCGGCTAGCAGTGTGAACACTTAACCGTTCGGCTGATCAGCAGCGTGACTGACTCGCACTTGGACAGGATATAGCGCCGTTCATCCTTCAATCACGTGATCCACATCACGCGGTCACACGTGTTGACTGGCTCCCGGAGCAACGACTTCTCAGATAGAAGTTTCACTCATCGGGTGAAGTTTATTCTTCCACTGAGCTGTACAGTGGTTCTCGGCTTTTCAGCATAGATTGGCTTCACTTACAGAATGAAATCCCACAAAAAGTAACTTGTTTACATGAAGCTTTTTTTCTTGGCGAGTGTTATTTTCAATGGTGTTTGAGAACTTTTAATTACTATCGGAAAAAACAGCATTAGCTCCTAACGGCCTTTTTTGGCCAGAAAACAGAAGGAACAACCCAGGTCATTGCTGATGGGTGAGCGTCCCAAGTGAACAAAGCCGAATTTCTCGTCCGCGATTTGCTCTGTCTAGTTACTTCACACTAGAACTTAGTGTCTGATTTCTGCATTCAGCTCAGCGGAAACTTGAAAGATTAATGAATGAAAGCTTTGGAGCTGTCTAATGAAAACAAATGTAGTTATCAGCAGACTCTTTGGATACTTACTGTGAGTTAAAATCCATGCAAATTTTTCAACAACACCACCAATCTCATCTAATTTTCCGTACATGTATTGCCTAGCGGTTACTGGTGAATTTACTTGTTCATAAACGCTAGAATCAGACTACTGTTGTATCTGCTGATTCGCCAATCTGTGGTATCTGATGCCGACCTGCTCCAGTGCCTAATTACGTAAAAAGGACTCACAGAAGGGATCACAACTGCTCTATTCCGAACAAGCGAGTGAGTGCGTGCGAGTGCGAGAGCAAAAGTTACAACGGTCCTCCGCTATTTAAATGGGACTTTCTGACATTGATCCAGGCTGTCTGATAGTCGTTAGTGAACACCCATCTACAACGATCGTGCCTGTATGAAATAACGGCAAATTCAGCCGTGCCTCTGTAGCGTGCATGATCACTCATTGGCTTTTGCTGAATCGATTGAATGACTGGCCTGAATGCCTACCGGCTTTTCTATTGAGGTCTGGGTGGAGTTCCGGGCGTTCTGGGGTTACTTTAAAAAATCTGACCTTCCTTATAACTACTTATGCACGTAAAAATCGTTCATCACAATCGGATAGTGTGGCTATCTGGACTATATTAAGCGTTTATGTGTTTGAAGTTTCTATCCAGGAATATAATTCACCTAAAAACTAAGTTGCCAATAAAGACAACCTGGAATCTCAGGAGATGAACTGACGTGCCTGATGTGCAAAACGTTTCTACCATGCATTGCCGTGTGTACAGATTGCTTCATTTAGTTTCGTAAATATTGCCCTACTGGACCTGTCGATAAATAAGGTTTACGCAAATACTGTTTTATGGCAAATATCGCCGCAAGTCTAGTGGAACGTGATTTTGGCATTTTCATACATGATTGTGTGGCAACTACTTCCTATGACAAACGTCGTGCAAATGGTTTGTATTTTTCCCATCCAAACAGGAGGAGGAAAAGTGTTTTATTCAGAAGCGCAAGAGCAGTATTCAAACCAGAAATGCTGTGGAAGTAGTGCCTCCATGACCTCCTAGCCAAAGCTTCACCTCAAGCAACTTTGGTGATGACAAACAAAAACGTTTTACTAAATAGATATAATCATATGTAAGAATTTGTATAAAAGAGTTAATCCCGTAGGGGATCATCTTTTTTCGTCGGCCCCGGATTGTAGTTGAACCCTGTTCGCAATTGTGACCCTCCTTAAGGAAGAGATAGGCAGTCGTTAACCCGGTATGTTTGATTAGCTGTTTAGTGCTGGTTAACAACTGCAGACAATGAATTTTGAAACTACAGGGCAGCAAGCTAAAAACTTTGCTGTCCAAGCAATTAAAACTATGTTGGGCACTTTAAGGAGTTAGAAATGATAGATTTGTGAGAACCCGAATTGTTTAATTCACACGGTTATCCATGGATGTCCCTCCGGTTTTCGGTCAAAACGTCTAGGTTGTCTTGACGGAAGAATAACTGCTTACACTCATCTCTTACTAAGATAATCCAGTGTCCAACCACTGGCTAGAAGACTCCTCAGTTTCGTCAGTACTGACGATGATTCTCAACAGGGATGAAGCAGCTGTACAGTGTTTCTCGGTATAACATTATACTCTTCTTGAGTACGATCCCCTTCCAATTAGGCTGGATCAAGCCTTTCAAATAGGCGTATTCAAAGAAATGTATAAATAGCCTGATACCTCGAAATATGTAGCTACATACAGTCTGCAACAAATGGCAACACATCATCAACACATCTGTTATTGTCTGATTTTGCATCTTCTGTTTTTAAATCCGAAGTATGGTTGCTGTTCCCAAACCATCACCTGACTGATTCATTATGATCAACGATTCTTAAGTTGAAGGCAACCATGCACAATCGAACAGTCCACGGCAGTGAATTGCAAACAGACTTGGTATCCAGCTTATTTTACCTGGATTATGCCGTGCAAAAAACGCCAGAATGCAATTAATTCAGTCTAGTACTAACAGCATGTGTAATGCTCGCCATTTTTTCCGTATTTTCAAGGTGTTGCACATGACTTTTCCGGCATCGCATCCAAAAACCTGCTGGAACCTATTGACCGTATGTTCACCATTACTTTCTTGTCCAGAAATCAATTCCCCCGCATTCTTTAATGTCTGCAAAAGCACCAGAGGAATACTTATTATCCTTCTTGTAAAGCTTGGTGGTGTGGATGCGAACCAACCAGAGAGTTCAGACGGTGACATTTTTAATAATGAGACGAGGAACCGGCAGGTCGCACATTCAGTATCCGTGTAAAGTAGTAGTTGTGATGTACCGTATTTTCGGAAGTCTAACTTTTATCGCAAGTTATTTTTTCAAGACAGCTCAGAGCGGTACGCTAGGGGGGAGAACAGAAAAGACTAGCATCGGCTGTCTGAATGTCAAGCTGGTCAGCTTTCTGTGTCTGGAGGTAGCTTGCCTACTCCCATCATTCAATTCTGCTATGTGCACAGTTTTGGTCGCTATCAACTGTGAATTGTTCAGATAAATGTCAAAGAAACGGCCGTTATTTGGTGCGTAGGATCTATCAGCATCTGGTGCAATAACTGGAACGAAGCCAAATTAGTTCCGACTTTCTGGGTTGACACCACTTTGCTTCCATGCTGTGTCTGTCTGGTCACATGAACGGCCTTTTGAGATCCAGCGGAAAGCGTTAGCACAAGGATAAACTTTTGGGTTGAGATTGGCCTTTCTGAAAGTGGTGTTATTAGCAGGACATAAATTGGCGATCGCTTCAGACTCCGCACTGTAATTTTTACATCAGACAGTAAACGAAACAAGGCTTTCTAGGACAGTATCACGCATTTGAGGGGTCCAAAATCAATCCGAAACCCAATTTACTCTTTCGAGAAAGAATTCCGAATTTTGTGTCAGTTTGGGCAGTACAAAACAGCCCATTTTAATGCACCGATCAGACTCAAGCAACTAGATTAGGCGTGCTTAGACGTCATAGTATCACGATTAAGAAGGCCAACGCATTCGGTCTCCCGAATCCGTGAACGGAAGCATTAGATTGAGTCTCAGACGAACAGTGTATCGACGGCTTTAGTACGTGCGCTCAGCCAGCAGCATATTCCAGTAACGAATATCGTACAACACTGCGGAAATGTAGTCCATGTCGATACCGCACTGCGTCGAGGGACCTCTGTGGCAGGTTCAAAGGTTAAGTTTAGTCATTTTTGCCAACAACATTCACAATACGGCTTACGAATTGCTTGCTGCTCCCGGAAGACAATTTTAAGTGAACAGAAAGAGCTTTTTTTACTGTATTTTAATCATAATTTGACAGTTTGACAAATACCTTCAGTCAGCAATTTTCAAAACTTCTCGTCTTTTTCAAAAGCTAATTCAACTAAAACCTGTTACAATATTACGCAAATTTGGTAGTGCTTATCTCTAGTGTCGATTTTATCGATATCCAGCGTATCTCTGAGGACACATCTCTTGCGCATGTAGTTCAGGTTGAAGGGAGTCATTTTTGCCACTAAATATCACCATAAATAACCATCGTTCGGGCATTATGATTGTACTATTTGAATCCTCTTGATGGTAAAAAACTTTCTTGGATTGTTTCAGTAAATTTATGGTCAGACAACTCAATAAAACTCCAAAGTACCTTGGCACAGCAGTGAAAAACGAATCCTCAAACAGCATTTTCCTCTGAGAACACATTTTCCCCTTCTATTATACTCATATTAAAATCATCCATCGGACTGAAAACTGGACTGTCTGTCATAAGTATGAAAACCAGTCGACCGGTGCACGCCGGAGGTACACAACTGCCTGGACCGGGAAGGCTATTGTGTTCATGCTTCAATGATCAATCCGTCGAGAGATAAAGTAATTGTGCTGGTTGTGTCCGTCAAATAAAGTGCCTCTTGAGGCATCACAGTAAGGTACACTACTACCACCAGGCAATGCTCCAAATATTTTGATTAGCTGACGGAGGCCGGGACATCTACTAGGTCGTCATTCAAGGCGGTAAGAAAGACAAATAGGTGAGATGATTCGGATACATTGGATGTATGCAGGGAGCGTGGTGATAACACGCCCATGTCGGGAGCTAGATTTCAGGTCCCTGTGCGGCAAACAATTTACAATCTCAGTTGGATCAGAGAGAAACCAACATCGAACCTAGTGTTTCTCTACTACGGTGGATGAACCGACAAAATTCATCCCGCCCTTTGGTATGCACTTTGCACCCACAAACTATAAGGTCATGCCCCTAGATTTGCTGTCACTAAACGCGCCCTTTACAATGTAGGGAGAGGTACTGGAATTTGTGGAGTGTTTTAACCTAACTTGGAAGTTGTATTAGTTCTGACTGTATTGTGACAGATGAGGTCACTGCACGAATCTGCAACGATCGGGTCGCGTTTGCAAATTTGAGACACTTATGGCATCAAAGTGGAGTATCCCTAGATCCCAAGGGACAAGTGGGCGATCGTTTGATGGATGGCTGTGAGACAGTCGGTTTGAACAGTGGGACTTAGACGACCTCAGATGTTCAACAATCATTGTATCAAGACTATAACTCGTAGGGTTGGTGGTGGCAATTAGAAAACGAGATTCGAGTTCCAGTGAAGAACGTGTCCACACCAGAAACTGCGTTGGTTGGGACAAGTGCTGCGTATACCGAACCATCGTTTGTCGAAGAGAGTGCTGTTTTTCGTGCCCAAATCGGACTGGCAGTAAGAGAGAGGTGACCAACCCTTGATCTTGCAAAGGTGTACGAAGGGAATCATGAAACTTTTGGGTGCTGTCTCTGCTACTCGCCATCCAGTATTGGGACCACTTGATTCCACTGCGCCTGGTTGGAGAAGCTGCAAGATTTGGCTGCCAAATTATGTCAGTAGCGATCTTGTTGTCAGTTTGTTTCCAGATTTCGTCACCCAGTGCCGGGAGGTGTAGGCATCTCAGAGTGATTGTAGTAAGCTAGCACTAAATTCGTCCCCTATCCATGTTCATTCGTTTCCTCACAATGTGGCTTTCAAGTAAACCATAGCTGTACAGCAGAGAAGCATCAGTGTTAAACACTGATGTCATGCCGTCGATGATAATTGTGGTGACGAATACTATGGTGTGCACACACCAAAATGATTGCTATAGGACAAGAGGGGTTCTGCTCAAATGATAGTGCTATGAAGGCCACTCTATTAAATTTTGCAACTATAAAAGTACAGGAAGCAGTTTATCGCTGCAGCTGTTTTTACCCAATAAGGGTTCGTCCTAAAGCTCATTTATCACGGAAGTGCTTGCCATCCAGCCGATTATCACAATCAAGTCAATGATAGTGACGACGAAGCAAAGTCGCCCAAGGAAAGTTAATTCCTGTGGGTTTTATCATATCCTTATTGGCTGATGTCCAAGTGAAATATATTTAATGTCCAAATTACACACTGAGTTCAAATAATCCTTAATGTATGTCCAACTAAATGAATAGTGTCCACCACAACCACAAGTAAGTCATTATAAAACAATTAATTATCATGCCAACTTTGAAGTTATTTGTTCTGCTTCGAGGTGTGCTGCAACTTTCATATCTCATAAACAATCTCTGTTTCAGCTTCACTCATGATCCCGCTATTTTGTTCAAAGTTTATTGAAGAAGTCCACGACTTCGAACCGAATACTAAAGGTTTAAACCTTGTCCTCATGATATGTTTTCGAAAAACGATGTGAATTCTTGAATTGTGCACCAGTTTCTGTTTGAACTCCATCCAGAATATTTTACTCGCATACTGTCAATTTGCAAGATTGAATTAGGTAACCCTGTTTCAAACGTACGATGTCATACCTATAAGACACACCGCAGTACATTCGACAACCGAGTAAAAACAACAACATAACACAAAATGAACTTTTCGGTAATATGCTGACTCACAACGCAGTTTAGAAGAAATTAAATGTGCTTGGAAGATCCGTGGCAGTCAACCGATTACTGATGGCTTATAGTATCTACGTAATATGGTGGATTACGCACCAGTCTCCTTACTCACAGCGGGTAAGCCACAACCATTCTTATGCAACTGAGGAAAAACACTATATCAACGGGTTTACTGTGGTATTTTGGGAGGAACGTGGTCTCACTGTTAGTGTTCCATACCAAATGTTTGGTTAGCAACTCGATTGCCGGTCGTCCACTAATTCTGCTTTTAGTGTATCAGTTGGACACAGTACAAAGGAGAAGAAAATACAAGCCATCATTCATGGAACACCGTTTCTTGCAACCAAATGCAGCATTTATGTTACTGATATGAACCTGAATATTAATCACCAAACGTTTTGACAGGCTTTACACTATGAACTCACGAAATACAAACAACTTATCCATTGAATCCAAACTCAAATAAATGAACCTCAGGGGCAGTTTGTGATCCGTTTCGGGTTGTAATTGCAATTAGACAAATCGAATTCCACAAAATCTAGTAACAAACTATTATTTGTTTACATCCAACATGCCGGCAGAGATAACAGAATATTAGCTAGGGCGCCCAACTATAAATGTCCCTAAATTATACTCCATCTAACCACGCGGTAACTCGCATAACCATACAGCATCTACCACGAACCAGGGTAAGCTGGTTGATTATTATTACCATGAATTTGACGCTTGCTGGTTTATGCTTCAGTGTCGTAATTTTCGATTGCCCCATCAAATCCGAACACAGTGCCTGGAAAATACTATCGTGTTCCTTTCAGTAATGCAGCTATCTGCGTAAACCCCATATTTTTTCTTAAGTTCTCCTAGCACCTGAGTTCTTTTGCTTAGTCAACATTTCTCTATAAACATGCACATTCAAAATTACAGTGCCTACAACGCCGACAAGTAAGCCCATCCACGAAATAATTCTTCCGACGCATTCTCACCAGCCGATGCTCATGTAATTCGTGCTGCCAAATAAATTCAGCTTATTAATTTAATAATGCACTCTCCAAACTTATTTTTGAACTCATTAACTAAGTAAAACCTATTGAATAGCCATCACTGATTGCAAGTATCTAAAAATGTGAAACGTTTATTTCCGGTAAAGTACCTGAAAGCATGATGGGGATTATAAACATTCTGGCAGAAATATTGTGCGCTTATATGCTGTTCCTTATTACTCCACTGTGCGGATGTGGATTGAAGATGGAAGCATTATATCACATTCCACAGCTCCATTAGCTTCAAGATATCTGTAAACATATGTGGGTGTCAGTGTACGCGAATTGTATTTGCACGATATCATATGAACTTCACATGTCTGCCCTGTAACACCTTATCTCTCCTCAAAAATCTTGTGTCTGAGATTCACCCAGCGATCAAAGTGGGTTATGAGAAAACCACCGGGCCCTTTCAGGAAGCACCCAATGTGAATGATAATACCTGCCTTTTTTCTGTAATGCGTACTTTTACTCGTTCATGAAGGTTGAACTATCCAATGTAGGTCGAATTTGCTTTATCGTCGAAGGTTTTATCTTGCCACTTTATGACCTCTCCGTAATTCAAGCTTCGTGATCCATCACGCGTTAAATCTCAAATTCATTCATCAACACATGGAGTCAGACGCGGTATTTTTGAAGTAGACTCTCCATTCTGAGTCTATGCTTAATTGTTTTGTTAATGGGGCTGTAGGAACCTACTTTACTGGATGCAAGTTCAAGGGGGGTCTGCTCAGAATTCCAAAGATTTGGAAGGAAAACAGGCTCAAGAACTGAGTGTTAAAAGACTGTTAAAGGCGTTACGGAAAACTAGGGGATGCTTGCAACCATCAGATTCGGTACCGTTACATGAAGTTTTAGAAAGAAGTCGGTAGGTTTATCCTTGTGAAAAACTTCGTTTTTGTCACAATGGCTTCACCGAGCAAACTAGAGGTCAATGTATCGATCGGTCGTACGACCGAATACAACGTCGTCAGAATGTTTTGCTCAAACTCGTATTATTGCGAAAAACGCTTCCGTTCCCCAGTGAATGGCAGTAGCATTGGACAACCAAACTAGTTTTCCAAGGAATATCAACTAATGACGATATTCCCATTGTTGATAGTTTTATCGCGACATGTGAGTTACTAGGTGCTACAACAAGTGGGCCAAAGTTTGAGAGGTTTTAGTGATCTTCTGCTCTGGATGACCCTTTTGATGCATACCCAAATTAATTGTATGGATAAAAACACACTGCCATGTGTATACTCAGACCATATATTATCCTTCTAGATATCGGTTGTACTCAAAGTTCACAGCCTGTCCACCACATAATGTGCTGCCAAGTTGCAAAATTAGTTGTTCCTTCGGGATCAACGTGCGATGACTCTTGAGATTTTATGATCATTTTGTTATCCACAGCACATTTATTCTCGTTTATATAGGTTTGCCAAATGCCCGAGTTTGCATACACAAGGAACTCGAACAAACCGAGCAAACACCAAGACACTTAAAAGCCGACAATTCCTAAAACCAAAGGAGAGATGAATACCGAATTACGCAGACTGGAACAATGTTAATAATCATGGATCGGACTGATTTACAGTCAACAGTTCATCTGTAGTAAACGGCGTTCTTTAAAGATGCTGCTAACTCAAACCTAATCCAGCTTCAGTGATGAGGGAAAAGAGATAGACCAAACAAATAAATTTCTTCTCTGCATTAAGGAACTTCTATTACGTAGAATATCAAATGTAGGCCTGTCACGCAGTTGGCGAACTACAAGATTCGGTCGCAGATTTATTTACATTGCGAGAGACAGCTTGCAGCAGACGTGAGCTGACTAGCGGCTTCTAATGCTTCAAGTCACCCTAGACCAATGGAAGCCTAGGCATATGCGCTATTCCACAGAAATTAGACTATTTGGACTTGGTGAAGATAAAGCAAGTGCTTTCAAACCCGCCACCTGGATGTCAGTAAAGTTGACGTTCACAAAGTAATCGATGCAAGATCCCACTTTATAATAAGGTAGAAACAACGGTTTTTATTATGAAAAATCTACTGGCAGGTAATAACATCAACGTAGACTCAGGAGAAGCGAACTGCACGCATTTGCAAACAAATTTAGTTTTGCGAAAGACTCACCTGGAACCCAGCTGAATTTTTCGTTTGTGGCGTTTGCAGTTAACCGAATGTGCTCCATCAGGCCGCCTTATATTGATATTCAGGACATCGCGATATATATATATACGATGTATACGTAATGCACTACTCATAAGGTCGCCAAAGAATTTTCAGCAACCTTGTGAGTAGTACATCGCGTATAAACTTATAATCGTTCACTCATTTCTTACCACAGACATGCTGGTGCTCTCGAGTCAGCATCAAATTTTCCTGCTTAAACTGACGGATATGTCATGCGATCCCGAATAATTTTGATAATACGTTCTCTGTCAATTTACTATAAAGTACCGCATTTGACATATGGGTAAAGTCTGTTGCAAGAGAAGATTTAATGCCAGCCATTAATAAGAGGTCATTTTGTATGCATCCTTTCGTCCACCACTCAAACGCCATGCTTGCACTTGCAAAACATAGCCTACACATTTGGACAACTCTGGTTACCCTCAAAACATGGTGGCTCGCATAGGTATCGGTTGGTTTTGATGTGGTAGTTTGCCCACCTGATTTAGTTGTGCAAAATTAGGAGCTATCACAATTACTGCAAACCAAACAAAATGTGATAAATCACTTGGATTGGTTCTGTTTCCAGTAATGCCTACACCCAATGAGTTGAGCGTACATGTGTGCTTTACGCCTCTCTTGTTAATTTTCAAGAATAGATTTGAGTCGGAGAGCATTTAACGTCTGCATTCTAAATCTCCCGAAGAATCACATCATCACAATAAAATTACCGCACATAAATTCGGCACCTACGCCCCTCTCACAGACGCAAGCTGGACATACATACGCTTCCATGAATTAACTGGTAAAGATTAGCACGACTCGGTAATGTGCTCTGCAAAGCCTTTGTCCGAGTGAAATGCTCACCGTCCACCCAGACCCGCTATAGAACCTGATAAGTGGAAGAAGCTTGAAAATTCTCTCTGCCAGTTCTAGTTTTCTGGCGGATATACCGGTGATAAAAAATCCAGGACTATTACCGAGTCATCGTCCGGGGCGTTGGAAAACTGAACTACGTACAAAAAGTTTGGAAACGTTCACTAGTTCATGCATAATGATTGGGTGCATCGAGCAAGTATTGACGACCCGTAGGCCTGCTGATCAGAGCATCAGATTTCAAATTCATTCGATAAGCTCTAACAAGGTAAAACATCAGATCCCGTACTTCAGTAGTTTGGTGCGCGCTTGCCTGGATTGGAGGTAGAAGCTTCAGTTGATTTTAGTTGACTCGTGTTTCCATAAATCTCACACCCACCAAGCACACAGATTATGTGTGATTACCTCATCGTTAAAGAAGCCCTTTCTGGAGAACTACATCTCATATACCACCGATATGCGTACCAGCATCATTTTGATAATTACGTTCAACGTATCGATGCTGACGACACATGTGAAACAACAACTGTCTGTGACCTTGTGCGCGGTTTACCAAATTCTATTTGGTTGATAATAACGTATCTGCACTCAGCGAAACATATTGATGTCCACATTGCATATGTATATGTCCGAACAACTGAGGAGCGTGCATCCTAACTAGACGTAAGCCACTAGAAGACGAACTAATTAACTTCCGCACTTCTCATCAGGGTAGGCTGAGCTTAGCTTGTGTACAGTGATCTCAACCTAGGTCAGTTAGTGATTAGGGCAGACCACAAACTCACATTTTCAGTAATGAATGTTTATTCTTAAATGCTGTCATGATTCGGCTTCTGAAGGTTACAATGAAGGCTACGTCAACTTGATTCGTCTGAAAAGTATCTGGTAAAACCGAAACCGACCCAATTTCTAAACAGAAAATGCGATCACTTCAGATAGCATCTCTGAACGAAGTCGATATAACATTACTGGGATTGGCCAAAACACATTTAAACATTCCATTAATAATATCAAAAACGGCTGTCGTTTGTCACTCTCCGTAGGAGGACCCAAGTCCTTCACAGATTTATCAGATAAATATCACGGTTAACAGGGCATTTAATGAGATATGAGTAGTTGACACTCGCGGGTTGAGGAAAAACACAGAGTTTGTGTGATCTCGCAGACAAAATGCCAGTCAGATCACTCACGTTCGACTAACTGCGTGCAATCTAACAGAATCTAAGACATTTTACGCTTTGTCTTGTTTTTCGTGACATTTTATTGGTATTTGGTCTCATATCTGACATTTATTATTGAGAGCTCTTTGCGTATCTGATCCGAAGTGCGTTAAATCGCCACGTCGTCACAGTTTGAAACTCGGCACTACAAATTCGGAAACAGAATATAAGCCATTCGTAGAGCAGTGATTCTTGCGAGGAGATGCGGTGTTTACACATTTATCTGAACACAATCACAAGGTATCTTTGTATGGCTGAACTCACACTGGCCGTGAAGTCCACCTCAATCAAGATTCACCATGCCTCCAGGCCCTTATTTTCGGATACAAATGATAGAGATTTGGGTCAACTGCACAGATTCTTGTTTTGATCTGTCAACTCACATTCCGAACAACTCAATGGTAAGGGGTTGCATGTTTTCATCTAAGGCAATGATGGTGATAACTGAACGCACTAGATCCCATGGTTCGTCAAATGAAAATTTAACTCAATTTACCATCCTCCAAATGCAATGCATAAATAGCAAATTCCTTGATTCTATTCAAGCCCTCAGAAGTGATGGAGGTATATATGTCTGGTATCTAGTAGTATTTTCCCAAATTGGTCGGAAAAAATCGGTCAGAATGTCTTCTTTAATTGTTGGTTGTCCTCAGCAACTCTTACGTGATGTGAAGATGCACCTGGTTCGATTTCGCTTCTAGCCACAGTTGCATCGAGTGAGTTCTATAAGTGTGCCGTACATCTGGTTCAATATTTTTCAACAGCTGATATGAGTCGGATGCCATGCCGTTCTAAAATCTACATCCAAGAACGGATCACGCGGATGAGTTGTTTGTGAATACCTCAGAAAAAGCGTTGCACTCGATCGATAACGCCCACTTGTTAAAATAGTTTGGATTTTGTGTTTACTGTAGTGTACAAGTAACACAAAACAAGACCGTTTGGATTAAAGTGGGTTATGACCCCATAAGCCTTAAGTCGATCGCCGTGAATTAATGGTGTCGCTTTTGCCACAAGACACTGAAAAACCGATACCATCATAGACAAAATTTATGACCTCAAGAATGTCCTGTTACGGGGGATTAAATTCACAGACTTCGGTTTGTTTGCTGGACATTTGAATACATATGCATGTAAACTTAGCGCGTTTGAAACTTAGTTGGCTTCTCGGATTGGATTGAATATGATATGCACAGGCAGCGGGAGATGACGTCTTCAGATTGGTGCTGGATTCAGATCGACTTCACAACAGTCAAAGTCTTCCCGAAACACCATATCCTTCAGGAATCCAAACTGACCCCACCACCATCAGTGTTTGTTTGAACGCTTGTACTGATTTTGGCCACACAACTCGTGGATATATCACTTGGCATCGCAGTCCCCCAGATCTCTAAGTTAGAAAAGTCTCAAAGTGACGACCTCCGAACGCTGTGAAAATGCTGCACCGTGAGATAATAATTCTGACGGGAACGTGATTACCATAATATCCCACAGTGAAGACAGTTCCGGCTGTGGCGCGGCACTTACCAATAGCGCTCTTTGGATTCTGCCAGTGCAGAACCTAAATTTGTCCGAGAAATTATCAGGCCCCTAGTAAAAATTCGCATGCATACCAAGTGTAAAGCCTGAATGACACTGAAATTCAAGGAAACGGACGAGGTGTGCAATGGCTGGAAGGTCAGATTAATCCGGTTGATCCACATGACCAGTCTCCGGGATAAACATCTTCCATAAAGAGCGGTGCCACGATCCCTGAGCCAAAAAAATTGAACTAAATTTCTCGTGACTACCCGTTGGTTCGCATATAAAGAGCGGGCCAAGATCCCTGAGCCAAAAAAATTGAACTAAATTTCTCGTGACTACCCGTTGGTTCGCATTTACATTGCAACGGTGACTCTCGAACGTTTCACGCCACTAGAGGCTTATCTGCACCCAAGCGTCACCAAGATGGTGATCTGGATTACCTGTTACCTGCGTTGTTAAATGATGTGAGTGGGGTTCCACGTCGTCGCCTTTTCGCCCATCTCCGCATATCTGGGGCAATGCGAGCTCCCTAGACAACCGAGAAGAATCAATGTGGGTGCCAATAATTGAAAACTGGGGCCCTTAGCAGATACAGCATCTACAGACGGATCACTTTGACTTTTGCCATAACGAGATTCGATGCATCACTTCTCCTTATTTGCATTATGGTGGCCCTTTAAGAATTGACTCGAAAAAAACAGGGGAAATTTAATCAGCTTGCAACTGCGTCCACCGTAATTTCCCATTTCATCATGTGCTTGAAGCACGCCATAAGCATAAAGACCCAGAATTTTAGTGTTTTTTATTTCCAAAATAGGCAGTTATAGTAAACGACCGGTATGATCTTCCTAGCATGCTATTCAGAAAGGAATGATCCACAAAATTACGCACAAAATAAATCTTTTGTGTCTCCAGACTCATGGGTGTGCCGGAATATTTTCAAATTCCTCCGGAGCGTCTGTAAATAAAGCGGTGTACAAATACGGCGTCTTCACACCCAATTCCTATTCATTTCCGTGATTGACGAGATAACAAAATGAACGCCGAAGGATGGTTGGTAATCATTCATTCGCCGACAAGATAATTGTTGACCTGAAAAATGTAGACCACATGGAAGCCACACAGTATGGAATGTGATTTTCATCCACAAATTTAAAATCAACATTCAATCCCGCGGTCACTGAACACACAAAGGAGAGGCATTCGCTGTTGTGGGCAATTTTTACATAACTTGGAACTTGTATGAGTTCCGCTTAATGCAGGAATCTCTAATGCTTGAACCGATTGCCATAATTGGGTACACGTCTTCTGCCAAAGGGGTTTAGCCCTATATCTCAAATAACCTTTTGGTCCGGCTGCGGAAAGAGCTGTTTTTTCTTGTACGAGAGCAGAACATGCTATCTGTGCGAGATCAACCTCAGCAGACTTCTCGCCTTCCACGCGGCGTCTAGTGTCGTACCTGGAAATGAGTGCTTCAACAAGTATAGAATTGATGATGGCTCGCGCAACAATGGCTTCAATCGAGGATGTCTCAAGCACCATATTTTGTATTAGATTGGTCGTGTACTGTGAACCCAAGTCACTGTTTGCTATATTCGATGCACCCTCCAGAAGAAATGGAGAAATTTGACCTAATAGAAGTGCATGAAAGTGGTTAGGAAAAACCGTAGTGTATTCGATCCAACAAAGCTTCCAGTATGGTGTGTATGTTCCCAATGTTCACGGCCGGAGATGCTGCACGATATGTCAGTTATTCCGATTCAGTCACATGTGCGCTATCTGTTCCTATCCAGAATGACTGGATGAGTGTCTAGATAAGTGCACACCTCCGAAAGATTGAATGAAGGTTGACTCGGGTCTGGAATGTTGGTTTTTCGGTTTACACCAAATTCGTGTCCACAAATTCTGTCGATAAGTTTAAGGTAGTAATGTCTACGACAATCACATCACAGACTGAGGAGAGTGAATGAACATCTACTCAGTGTGGAAATTTTCCACTGGACAAGTCAACTGTATGAGGTACATCAATCCCTGATAAATGCACACTTCTATGTGTGTACTTGACCGATTCGACACCGATGTCCGGCACATAAAGAGAAATGTGGTCTACAATTAGATAGCCAAACTTGTGAATAGCAGTCAGGTTGCTAGATTGGCGTTTGTTAATGTTCGAATCACTTAGGACCGGCCAACCACCTTGGGGGAATTAGTGACTTCCGTCAACAAGGAGTCTGCTTCATTGATCTGATGATGACCATTTGGATACAACGAGCGCCAAACATGGAATTATTTCAGTTCGACTGTATCAATCTGAATTCAAATATCGGAAAATTTAGAAGCATACACCTTTAATTCTGAGCTGCAATCTCTGAATTTTCAAGCGCTACTACTTTCAGACAAATGGATACTTTTTTGTTGATGATTCGATGACAGAAAATTCGCACCGATATTGGCAGTGCACAGGTGAACGCTAAAACGAGTGCTTCGGCGCCCCTGACCTTTCGGCCTCATTCGCTGATATTCCATTCTAAAGCGCTATCGCAGTCGTAAACTGATTGGCTTTTAGTCAAATGCTACTCAATCCGGGATTCTTGTAAATCAGATGGAGACACGTGCACGGATGAGATGTTTAATCTAATTGCCAAAGGTACGTTCTAGGTCACAACTTGCGAACATAGCTCCGATATAAAGCCAGTGACGCCTGAATTATCGTAAGAATAATACTGATTGAAGTAGTTTCCACCGCTCAAAATTATCGTCTTTATTTTCACAAGCGCCGATATATGCACATCGAGGTTTGGAACGTCACAAAATCGTGCAGGGGTTACTCACACTACCCCATCATTACAATGCTCCATGCTCATTGAACCAAGTAGTAGTAGTTCGAATCAACCGAAAAATCTGGTCCAAATAAAATGTATTTGAGTATCTCGGTTTGACAATCTGCATGACTCCAGTGATCAGTATTTAACAGCTCATTTTAAAACATCCACCCTATGAGCCCATTAACGATTCTTCTCAAAGATAAATTGGAAAGTAATCTCTAGTGTTAGGATCGCGGTGTATTCACATCAGTTTAGCTCACTTTCATCGTGGTCAAAATTACGTTGAACCTCAGTATGTGCACGTGTTTCACGTTTCCTTTAAATGATATTTTCACGTGTGAAACCCATTAAGCGGCCTCCACAAATACAACCTCAAGTAAGTCAGCAAAACTGGGATGAATTTCGGTCCCGTTTCCCAGGTCCCCAATTAGGCTTTTATGCATCGAGTTTAACAGCCATGTACTGGCGCAAGGTTCATCACATCCGGTCACTGAAGCGATGAGAATCTTACGACCCTTGCGAACAAATACTCAAGTTTCACATTACTGTCCAGTCACGTTTCACTTTTGTCACGAAAGAACCCTGAGTACCACTCGATCAGCCTACGTTTTACGTCACATCAACCAAATCTCTGCTGATAATCATTGTCTGCTCCACCCAAAAATAAATTCGCAGAGGACACATACGCAGTTGTTGGACGTCCCATTATCTCCAACGCACTATTCCAGGGCATTCTCCAAACGTTTCGCAGACTGGCGTTAGTCAAGAAATTTGTCATATTCAGTGATTGATGGCGGTAGCGGTGATGACAGCCGAATCTAAGCCACCGCCCAACAATGCAGCTTATGTACTAGCTCTAAATAAACCTTCCCTTACGTGAAATCGGTGAGGTTAGGATGCCGGTTCTATTTCAATTATCCGAAATCATAATACATTAAATTTCTGATAACTTCGCTTAAACATACAGCGTCTCCCAAAATCCAAGGTATGTTGCCTGATTATTTGACGTTTCCCGATATACACTGATCTTTTCGTTCTCATCGAGTGCTCTCAGTAGATTTCTCTGCACGTAACTTGCATGTTCGATCTACCTTTCTCTATCACCATGCACTTACATAATCCCAGCGCTTAACTCGACCACAGGTAAGCATATCCACCATCAAGTGGTTTTCCACGCATCCCCACCATATATTGTTTACTTTATTCGTGCCTCTGAAAGAACGCATCTTATGGTGATAATCTCAGCCCCAAACGTCCACTGTCTTAGCTGATTATGTGAAAATTCACTGGTAACTCTCATTGATTCCAAGCATTCTTAAGCGGTTAATCCTCGCTATCGTTATATATTTTGAAAGGAGAAAGGTGAGGAAAGGTAATACGGATTGGATGATTTGTGCAAGTATGTGTCTTCCAAGTTGGAAACTCGGAGCTCCAGCTCCAAGGTTTGGAAGCACCCGCTCCAGTAACCTTGAGACTTTAGTAAAACGAGTGGCATTGTGTGTAAATAGCTCATCGTCTCCTATCCGTCCCCTCATGTGCAACCGGCAACATGCCATATCATATTCTGATATCCATAGAAATCTGATTAGGGTAGTGATGTGTGTTGCTGAACGGACTTTCAACTTTGTGTCGGTCCTTGGCTTCCTGCTCTATCCACTATGCTATATCAACACCAACAGTAGCTCCAGATAAACTTTTATGAAAATAAAGGAGGATTGTTACAACCATATATACAGGATCGTCAAAAGGATCCAAAAGGAACTCCGTGAAGGGTCGAGAGACCTCGAGGTAACGAAGCATGCTTTCGTTCGGTCCATGACCCACACGTGACACATACGTCCTATTCACACACTGTTCTGTTATTAGGAGCGGCTGAACTGCAGACAAATAGTCAGGTGGCAACTTTTGTTTCCAGAATGTGCTGTCCACCAGCGATTTGATGTGCCATTTTTTTATAAGTGGTCCGAAGTGAAAGCTGTATTCGCAGATGAATTTGCTGACTTCCGTCGTAACGGAGTATTTGCCTCTAGTCGTCCGCCACGGCTGTGTTGATTCATGAATCAACGACTCGTAGGAAGCGAGCGTAATTCCGTTCTGGTTGCAGTTGCCACAACTCCACTGTTCGTTGTGGCCCGCGAAATGTCATTCATGCAAACGACCCTGGTTGTTATTATTTTTGGATTTTAGGGTGCATCAAAATCAGATGAATGGTGTTTTCAGAATATCGCCATTACTCAAAAAGAATGCTGGCAATTTTCGCGCGACCAGATTCTCTTTTGTATTTTCAGACATGCAGACGTGTTAGTGTATACGCGCAGCTCTCCGAAAGCTTCTATACATAGGTTGTTCCAAAAGTACATCCACGTCCCCTATTTCTATTCAATTTCGTGCTCAAATTGATAAGGTTACAGATGGTTGTTTTGCACTCGATTACCACCCTCGACTTTCAAAGCCATGATCCTGTACATAGGATGATTGCATATTTCACTTGCATTCCATGAAGAGGCGCCAGAGTTTTTAGAGCGTTTTATATATTTTGGAATTTGTATGGTTTCCAGTCAAGGCGGGAATATTCAAGGGGTGTGTCAATCGTCTCAATTTGCGAGATCTATTTCGCCAAGGTGGCATATTAATGGACTACACGAAACCTGTTTATTAGGCTGCCTTGGGGAATTGTTTCTCCAATGACTGCAATATATAAACTCCGAGATCAGCCAAATCTGGAAGATTCCATGTATTTCAGGCCCCAGAACCGTCATCAGTGTTGTCTAGTACTAGGAAATCGACACATGGGACATTACGAAACTAGCTATTGTGAAAAGTTCGCCAACGAAAAAATCGACCTGTGTTTAAACCTGCGGGAGCTTAGTTTTGTAGTGCACGTGCCAAAATCAGTACTGGTATACCGTTCCTAATTCACAGTTATCCAAGCCTTACGATGTCATGCGTTTGCCTGCTAGATATGTGCGAGGGACTACAAACATCCGGGCGAAATTGGTTCAACTCTATTCTATGATAGAATCTGCATGGTGCCGCTCCTCGTGCTTGAAGACAATGCACAATACAGTCGATCGTGCGTTAAATCGCCACGTCGTCACAGTTTGAAACTCGGCACTACAAATTCGGAAACAGAATATAAGCCATTCGTAGAGCAGTGATTCTTGCGAGGAGATGCGGTGTTTACACATTTATCTGAACACAATCACAAGGTATCTTTGTATGGCTGAACTCACACTGGCCGTGAAGTCCACCTCAATCAAAATTCACTACGCTTCCAGGTCTTTATTATCGGACACACATGATAAAGATTTGGCTCAACTTCACAGATTCTTGTTTTGATTTGTCAACTCACATTCCGAACAACTCAATGGTAAAGGGTTGCATGTTTTCATCCAAGGCAATGATGGTGATAACTGAACGCACGAGATCCCATGGTTTGTCAAATGAAAATTTAACTCAATTTACCATCCACCAAATTCCGCCTGCCAAACCAGCACCCACAACAACAAAACGTAAGCTAATTAGTTGATAACTTTTTGTATGTGATACGATTGCAAGTGATACGGTTGCGTCGTCCCCTTCGGTTTCGCCATCGTATGCAAAAGCAATGCACAAATAACAAATTCCTTGATTCCAATCAAGCCCCCAGAAGTGATGGAGGTATATGTGTCTGATATCTAGTAGTATTTTCCCAAATTGGTCGGAAAAAATCGATCAGAAGGTGTCTTCTTTAATTGTTGTTTGTCCTCAGCAACTCTTGCGATATGTGCAAATGCACCTGGTTCGATTTTGTTTCAAGCTACACTTGAATCGAGTGAGTTCTATAAGTATGCCCCACATCTGTCTCAATATTTTTTGACAGTTGGCATGAGTCGGATACCATGCTGTTCTGAAGCCTACGTCATAGAACGAATCACACGAATAAACTGTTTGTGAATACCTCAGAAAAAGCGTTGTGCTCTCTTGACCGATAGCGCCCGCTTATTAGAATACTCTGGATTTTGTGTTTACTGTAGTGTAAAAGTAACGGAAAACACGACCCTTTGGATGGAAGGGGGTTATGACCTTAACCAAAAAGTCTGGTTATGCTTTGGACCAATAGCCAGACGTCTAAACACTGACAAAGAGCGGATGTCAGAACGTGCAAAACTCACTCAACATTTGGAAATCCTAGGACATTTAATTTTGGTTAGCTGTTGCGCAAGTCACGTTTATCATATTGAAATATTGGTAGCTCCGGTAAGTCTTCTTGTTGCTGATCAGGTAGCGGTTGATCTGTTCGGCGAGATTGTAAACTACTTGTCACCATACGAGGTGGCATCATCAGTGGGCAGTTGGATGATCAGGATGTTTCGTATGGTGACGAAAGGTTTACAAGTCAACTGTCAAGTTCGGTGAATAGATCAATAGCAGTTCGGCCAACAGCCAACATGTGAGTCATATTCAGTGTCAATGATTCTTAGTTGATACGAAAGCATATCCCAACCACCTCTCCACAGAAGTATCGAAAATTATTTCAGACCCAGTTGATCCAGCAGTGTCAAACGCAGCTAGCGTCAAGAACTAAGTGAACCATAATTCTGATACCAGATTTCAACATCGCACTTCCTCGGCGGATCAGAATGCATGTTTGAAATTACAGCGTTTACCTCATCTACACGTGATTTCTTCCACCACCAAGTTTCTTCTACGAATTGTCACTACACGATGATTACTTCACGCGGCTTCATAAATGCATTTTATAGTTTCAACCGCAGTGCTTCGAACTTACTTCTGCGTTGGTTACATCAAATTCACTCAGTAACCGCCACTGATGATAAGTATTTAAGAATTTGAATACAATGATCTTTGTACTGAACTTGAAACCAGATGATAGGACAGGATTATTTGAACAGGTAGTGGTTCTTACCATCTCCCTTTATGTGCAAGTTGGACTAGAGTTTGACTATATTTTAGGTTTATGTCGAACATCAGGCCCCTGTTCACGTACCATTCAAAATAAGTTCCGTTTGGTTTGCTCGGAATTCGTAATGGGTACGAAAGAAGATTTCATACTGCAAATACAACGGATAACCCATCTCTCTCTCCTTCTCTTTTACTCATAATGCAGAACCTATGGGTTCTAGGTGTGCACTAAAAGCCTCTGTTCTTTGATTACTTTGACCACTCATCCGTCGTAGCATGAAACATGCATACATTCGGCTCATCACGCTGGGGTACTGCTACTACAAACTAGTAAAGAAGCCAAATTCGAAAACTGACGGCATGCGCCAAAATCCTTGAGGAGACAGCTGAACGTGTAAATGGCCATAAGGTGGAACACTTGCCGTTATTTACTCTTCATTCTTCCAACTACGGTTAAAATCCTTCAGAGAGTTTTTCAGCCGAATTCGTTAAAATGAAGTTGGAACAGGGAATCCGTAAGCATGGGTTGGAATCAGATATCCGAAAGCAATCGTTTTGTCTCCATTTGCCGCTATCTGTCGAGTTATTTCAACCTACGTTATAAAACTAAATATTCATTCTTAGAGATTTCGGAAAACCGCTCGAGTTCTCTGTGACGACGCTTTAATGTCCAAGTGTCAAGATTTGCTGATCACGTGCAAACTAATATGTACACGGTCTTTGATTAGTCGAGGAGGTCGATCCTGTCTACATAAGTCTCATTAAACTGGAGCAACATAAAACGAGAGATTCAGTTGCGACATGTTCCATCCTATAGCTTTTCACATAATTACTTGTTTCTTGCAAAGAATGTCAGATGAGAAAAGCTTCCTGAACCCAATGCCTTGTTTGAAGGAAATATCAATGACAATATTACAGGTTTGCTGATTCACTCACATGTATACTAACACTTCGTTTCCAAGTGTCGTCGGTGATCGCATAATATGAAAGCATTATTCAGATATCAGTTTCTACAAATCTGACAGACATGCGTGCACAGTTGACGTGTTTGTGGTCACCGTTATTGGTTGATTCGCATCCATCCCCATAGGGTTGTCGAAACGGAAATCGGTGAAGGAGTCTGAAGGTACCGAAGGCAAACTGAATTAGTTACGCTAAAATATGGTTGAAATACTTAAGGGAGTATCAGCAGCGCCGACTGACTAGCTTAAATAATTAGTATTTCCTGCAAGAGGCTCATTTTATTTCCCGGATGTCACCTCAAAAAAACACATTTTCGATACACATTTGGAGATTTGGATTGAATACTCGAAACGTATTGCGTCCTCTGATGGTGTTAGTGCTCTAGTTGTAACGTAATTAAGTTGATTATCAGGAGGTAACATGAACTAACGTGTGTCTTCCTAGAATGTGATGAATACACTAGTTAGGGGCACCTGATAAAAAAATAGGTACAATGCGAATAGTGGAATAGGCCAAAATGTGAGTTATCGTTTGAGGACACCTGTTGAGAGTTCCTGAGCCAAGTTCCAGACGCGGGACGTGTCTTCTCTGCAGTATAGCTGCTACACGAGTTCCGTAGTTGTCCGTGGAGGCTTGCGGAGCCCTGCTGATTTCCTGTTTCGTGCGCGCGAATATGTGTTGAGCCTAGTTGTGTGCCTATTTATTGTGTACAGTATGAAAAGAGGGGTGCCCCTTCGTGATTGGTGCTTGCACGAACATGGATAAAAATTGGCCTGATGTATTGAAGTTCATAAGCCCGGCGCGTTAAGCAAGTGGTAGTCGCGCAAACAAAAATCCATGAGTTTGTAGTGTATAAGTTGTCGGCTAAGGTTGCAAGTGGGACAGGAATTGTCACGCGGTTTGGGTGTTTGTAATGCGTGATTTGATGAGTAACCTCTGCAAAAAACAATGGCAGGTTTGGCTGCATGAATTTTCCAGTAGCCCTTTCAACTATGGGACTACCTTATTTTCGGAAATTTGGGCGTACCCGCCATGGACGTATATTGGCAATCTTTAGTTCAATGTACAGAATTTGTCTCCGGGTGCGCTGTCAATCGGATCACGTGTTCATCAGCTTGTTTTTAAGCTTACAAGGGCATCATATCAGTGGGCCACTAGTAATCCTCCTAGTAATCCTAGGCCTCACCGTTAAGTACCCGTATCTGTGCCTCGGTGACCCACTGGTCTGTACTGGGTGGTATGCCCGCCACACTCTCAGGGTCTCATAACAGGTTAGACAATCTATAGATGTCTAAACAAAGTCTGCTGGTTTTCCAGATTGTAACTAAAACATGCACGGCAATTTGTTATTTGAGGGACGCAATGTAATGACACAGCCAGCCAAAAGCTGCTTCCTAGTTGTGAGACTTAACAGCCAGAGGCTTTGACTGAAGACCGCAGTCTTCCTCTCGTCCATGTCTCGGGGCTTCACACATATAATAATTAGCGCATAAGTGTGATTTGTGCAGCTAGAAATGTGACGTACTGTGCTGACCGTCAAATGGTCATCTATGTCGCTTTAATTGCGGCACACAGTACTGCGGGTAGGAGGGAGCATTCTACGTCTGATGCCTCCTTTTTTCATATAATTTATTTACCCCTACCCTCCACCCGCGGACTAAAAACGCTCTTCATGCAAGACCACCGGTCGCGTCTGATGACTCTGATTCCCAAGCACTGTGTTGGCCGCAATGTCTTCGCGGCAGCCAGAGCCGACAGACTCGGGCATGTCTAAATCAACCTTCAAGACTTGACGCCCGGTTTATCTGACTGTTTTTGCGTTCTGCATTGTGGACCAAGTAGGACAACAATCTGTCCTTGCTAAAGCACCAATCTCGCTTGACATTGATATGTGTTACATACCAAAAACAAGAATTCAAGATCCAGGCAACCCCCTGAGTAAACTGTCCCGTCATTCCCCATTCGCTTCTGCTTGCGCGCCTCTAGTGATACGGAGACCAATGTGGCAGGATGTGCTAAGGGTCCTCATTGTCCCAGCTCCCAATCAGATGCATCCGCACTTGGCTGGTTACCCGCGGCATGCAGTCGCGATTCGCGTGCACCCCAAGTGTAAAGCCTGGACAACATAGAATTTCAAGGAAATGGACGAGGTGTGCAACTGCTGGAAAGTTATAAGGTTAATCCGATTAGTCCATATGACCAGTCCCCGGGAACCACCAGTGGGCGAAAACCTCAGGAATTAAACAGGGATAACCATGTTCTTTAAAGAGTGGTGCCAAAGAGTGAGCCAAAAAAATTGAGCTAAAATACTGGTGACTACCCGTTTGTGCTCATTTGGATTGCAGAGCTGCAGTAGGACGGTGACTCTCGAAGGTTTCATGTCACAAGAGACTTATCACTGTATTCAGCTCACAAGGGTCACCGAGATGATGATCTGGATGACCTGCTACCTGCATTGTTAAATGGTATGGAAAGAGTCCTACGTCATCGCTTTTTCGCCTTCTGCGCACAATTGAGAAAATGCGAGCTCCGCAGACAACTGAGAAGAATCGACCTTAGTGTCAATAATTAAAAAGTGGGGTCCTTAGCAGATACAGCAACCACAGACGGATCACCTTGACTTTTGGTATAACGGGATTTTATGCATCAGTTTTACTTATTGGCATTATGGTGGCACATCAGTAATCGACCCGAAAAAGCAGGCGGAATTTAATCAGCTTGCAACTGCGTCCACCGTAATTTCCTATTTCGTCAGGTGCTCGAGGAACGCCAAAGAAGTATTCAAAGCGACTGACCGAGAACAGCTGATCAGAGAGGAATGATTCGCGAGAATTACGGTTGTGTTGAAATATTTGCACATTTCTCCGAAAGTGTCTGTAAATAAAGCGGTGTACAAATACGGTATTCGTGTCTCAAAACCACGCGGCGTGTAGTCTCGTACCTGGAAATAAGTGCCTGAACAAGTATAAAATTGATGATGGCTCGCGCAACAACGGCTTCAATCGAGGATGTCTCAAGCGCCATATTTTGTGTTAGATTGGTCGTGTACTGTGAACCAAAGTCACTGTTTGCCGGATTGTTTGCTGTATTCGATGCTCCCTCCAGAAGAAATGGAGAAAACGAATGGTAGAAATTTGACCTAACAGAAGTGCATGAAAGTGGCTAGGAAAGCCAGAGTGCAGTCGGCTCAACAGAGCATCCATTGTGGTATGTGCGGTCCCAATGTTCACCGTTGAAGATGCTGCACGATATGTCAGTTATTCCGATTCGGTCACATGTGCGCTGTCTGTTCCTATCCAGAATGACTGAATGAGTGCCTAGATGGGTGGACACCTTTGAAAGATTGAATGAAAATCGACTCGGGTCTGGAATATTGGTTTTTCGGTTTACACCAAATTCGTTAACAAGTCCTATCAGGTGGTGTCCACAGATTCTGTCGATAAGTTTAAGGCAGTAATGGCTACGACAAACACATCACAGACTGAGGAGAGTGAATGAACATCTACTCAGTGTGGAAATTTTCCACTGGACAAGTCAACTGTATGAGATTCATCAATCAATGATAAATGCACACTTCTATGTGTATACTTGACCGATTCGACACCGATGTCCGGCACATAAATGAAATGTGGTCTATAATTAGATAGCCAAACTTGTGAATAGCAGTCAGGTTGCTTGATTGGCGTTTGTTAATGTTCGAATCACTTAGGACCGGCCAACCACCTTGGGGGAATTAGTGACTTCCGTCAACAAGGAGTTTGCTTCACTGATCTGATGGCGACCATTTGGTTGCTTTGAGCGCCAAATATGGAATTATTTTAGTTTGATTGCATCAATCTGAATCGGAATATTCGAAAATTTACAAATACACACATTCAATCCCCAGATGCACTCTCTGGAGTTGAGAGCGCTACCATTTTCAGAACGCAAGAAAACAAATGGATACTTTTCCGTTAATGAGTTTGCGACAGAAAATTCGCACGTTCCGTTAATTTGCGACAGAAAATTCGCACGGATATTGGCAGTGCACTGGTGAACGCTGAAACGAGGGCTTCAGTGCCCTTCACCAACCGTTCCGCCTCATTCGCTGATATTGCATTTAAAACGCTATCGCAGTCGCAAACTGATTGGCTTTTAGTCAAATACGACTCTATCTGTCATTCGTATCACCAGAATATGCCTTTTAAAACAGTGCAACCCATGGGAATTCTTTTCCACAGGTTGTCGCATAATTTCCTGATTTTTGTCAAAAACGTCGGGTGAGAAACTGCTCCTTGGGATATTAGCCAGACAATGGATTATCACTGATTGGAGCCAAGTATCAACAACCCCTTACAGTTTTGCTGCTACGTGTGGATATCCTATGAATTCTTCTTTCTGATCTGGCACTGAAATATCCTTGCAGAAAATGAAGGCACTTACCAGTCACCGGGATTTCTGTAAATCAGCTGGAGACGTGTGCACTGGTGAGATGGTTACGCTAATTGCCAGAGGTTTACTCTAGGTCACAACTTGCGAACATATCTCCAATATCACACCAGTGAAACCTGAATTATCGTAAGAATAGTACAGACAAGAAAACGTTTAATCTTACTCATTAGGATACTGAGTGAAGTAGTTTCCACCAATGGAACTTATCGTCTTTATTTTCACGAGCGCAGAAATATGCACATCGAGGTTTGGAACGTCACAAAATCGTGCAGGGGTTACTCACACTACCCCATCATTACAATGCTCCATGCTCATTGAACCAAGTAGTAGTAGTTCGAATCAACCGAAAAATCTGGTCCAAATAAAAGTTTCCTTTAATGATATTTTCACGTGTGAAACCCATTAAGCGGCCTCCACAAATACAACCTCAAGTAAGTCAGCAAAACTGGGATGAATTTCGGTCCCGTTTCCCAGGTCCCCAATTAGGCTTTTATGCATCGAGTTTAACAGCCATGTACTGGCGCAAGGTTCATCACATCCGGTCACTATCCAGGAAGCGATGATGAATCTTACGACCCTTGCAATCAAATATTCAAGTTTCACATTACTGTCCAGTGACGTTTCGTTTTTTGTCACGAAACAACCCCGAGTACCACTCGCGGAGCCTACGTTCTACGTTATGTCAACCATATTCCTTCTAATAACCATAGTCTGCTCCACCCAAAAATAAATTCACAGTGGATGAGAGAATTTTTCGATTGTGATGCAACTGTTGGATGTCCCATTATATTCAACGCACTATTTCAGGGCATTCTCCAAACGGTTCAGTGACTGACGTTCATCGAGAAATTCGTAACATTCCGTGATTGATGTCAGTACCCGTAGTGGCAGCGGAATGTAAGCGGCCGCCCAAAAATGCCGTTTGTGAACTAAGTCTAAATAAGCCTTCCATCACATGAAGATCAGAGATGTTAAAATGCTGGTTTAGGTTCAGAATATCCGAAATCATAATACATTAAATTCTGAATAACTTCGCTTAAACCTACAGCGACTCCCAAAACCCAAGGTATGTTACCTGATTATTTGGAAATTTTAGCAAGGATAATTTGACGTTTCCCGATATACACTGATTGATTTTCTCATCGAGTGCTCTCAGTAGATTTCTCTGCACGTAACTTGCATGTTCGATCTACCTTTCTCTATCACCATGCACTTACATAATCCCAGCGCTTAACTCGACCACAGGTAAGCATATCCACCATCAAGTGGTTTTCCACGCATCCCCACCATATATTGTTTACTTTATTCGTGCCTCTGAAAGAACGCATCTTATGGTGACAATCTCAACCCCAAACCTCCACTGTCTTTGGTGATTATATAAAAGTCACTGGTAACTGTCATTGCTTCCAAGCATTCTTACACCGTGAAAGCTCACTACTGATATGTATTTCGATATCAGAAAGATGAGGAAAGGTAATACGGTTTGGATGGTTTGTGCAAGTATGTGTCCTCCAAGTTGGAAATTTGGTAAGTTAGTCCGCCAGCTCCAGTAACCTTGAGACTTTAGTGAAACGCGTGGCACTGTGTGTAAATAACTCATCATCTCGTTTCCGTCCCCGCATGTGCGACCAGAAACACGTCGTATCACATTATGATACCTATGGAAATCTGATTAGGGTAGTGAAATGTCTTGCTGAACGGTCGTGCAACTTTGTGTCGGTCCTTGGCTTCCTGCTCTATCCACTATGCTATATCAACACCAACAGTAGCTCCAGATATTCTTCTATGAGTATAAAGAGTGATTGTCGTCAAAAGGATCCAAAAGGATCTCTGTGAAGGGTCGAGAGGCCTCGAGGTAACGAAGCACGTTTCAGATCGGCTGACATTCACCAATCAGGGCATGCTTTCGTTTGGTCCATGACCCACACGTAACACATATATCCGATATACGCACTGTTACTAGGAGCGGCTGAAGCGCGGACGAATAGTCAGGTGGCAACTTTTGTTTCCAGAATGTGCTGTCCACCAGCGATTTGATGTGCCATTTTTTTATAAGTGGTCCGAAGTGAAAGCTGTATTCGCAGATGAATTTGCTGACTTCCGTCGTAACGGAGTATTTGCCTCTAGTCGTCCGCCACGGCTGTGTTGATTCATGAATCAACGACTCGTAGGAAGCGAGCGTAATTCCGTTCTGGTTGCAGTTGCCACAACTCCACTGTTCGTTGTGGCCCGCGAAATGTCATTCATGCAAACGACCCTGGTTGTTATCCAGTAACCTTGAGACTTTAGTGAAACGCGTGGCACTGTGTGTAAATAACTCATCATCTCGTTTCCGTCCCCGCATGTGCGACCAGAAACACGTCGTATCACGTTATGATACCTATAGAAATCTGATTAGGGTAGTGATATGTCTTGCTGAACGGTCGTGCAACTTTGTGTCGGTCCTTGGCTTCCTGCTCTATCCACTATGCTATATCAACACCAACAGTAGCTCCAGATATTCTTCTATGAGTATAAAGAGTGATTGTCGTCAAAAGGATCCAAAAGGATCTCTGTGAAGGGTCGAGAGGCCTCGAGGTAACGAAGCACGTTTCAGATCGGCTGACATTCACCAATCAGGGCATGCTTTCGTTTGGTCCATGACCCACACGTAACACATATATCCGATTTACGCACTGTTACTAGGAGCGGCTGAAGCGCGGACGAATAGTCAGGTGGCAACTTTTGTTTCCAGAATGTGCTGTCCACCAGCGATTTGATGTGCCATTTTTTTATAAGTGGTCCGAAGTGAAAGCTGTATTCGCAGATGAATTTGCTGACTTCCGTCGTAACGGAGTATTTGCCTCTAGTCGTCCGCCACGGCTGTGTTGATTCATGAATCAACGACTCGTAGGAAGCGAGCGTAATTCCGTTCTGGTTGCAGTTGCCACAACTCCACTGTTCGTTGTGGCCCGCGAAATGTCATTCATGCAAACGACCCTGGTTGTTATTATTTTTGGATTTTAGGGTGCATCAAAATCAGATGAATGGTGTTTTCAGAATATCGCCATTACTCAAAAAGAATGCTGGCAATTTTCGCGCGACCAGATTCTCTTTTGTATTTTCAGACATGCAGACGTGTTAGTGTATACGCGCAGCTCTCCGAAAGCTTCTATACATAGGTTGTTCCAAAAGTACATCCACGTCCCCTATTTCTATTCAATTTCGTGCTCAAATTGATAAGGTTACAGATGGTTGTTTTGCACTCGATTACCACCCTCGACTTTCAAAGCCATGATCCTGTACATAGGATGATTGCATATTTCACTTGCATTCCATGAAGAGGCGCCAGAGTTTTTAGAGCGTTTTATATATTTTGGAATTTGTATGGTTTCCAGTCAAGGCGGGAATATTCAAGGGGTGTGTCAATCGTCTCAATTTGCGAGATCTATTTCGCCAAGGTGGCATATTAATGGACTACACGAAACCTGTTTATTAGGCTGCCTTGGGGAATTGTTTCTCCAATGACTGCAATATATAAACTCCGAGATCAGCCAAATCTGGAAGATTCCATGTATTTCAGGCCCCAGAACCGTCATCAGTGTTGTCTAGTACTAGGAAATCGACACATGGGACATTACGAAACTAGCTATTGTGAAAAGTTCGCCAACGAAAAAATCGACCTGTGTTTAAACCTGCGGGAGCTTAGTTTTGTAGTGCACGTGCCAAAATCAGTACTGGTATACCGTTCCTAATTCACAGTTATCCAAGCCTTACGATGTCATGCGTTTGCCTGCTAGATATGTGCGAGGGACTACAAACATCCGGGCGAAATTGGTTCAACTCTATTCTATGATAGAATCTGCATGGTGCCGCTCCTCGTGCTTGAAGACAATGCACAATACAGTCGATCACCACTTCTTCTTTTGGAGTTGTGCACAAAATGGCTGATTAGTTTTACGAATACGTAGCCGACACGGAGTGATTTTGACGGAATAGCGCAAAGATACCAATAGAAATCTATTAAACACCTTTTATTAGTGTTTCCGTCGGCACTATTA